>NW_019417032.1:0-158058 GCF_000390285.2 Anoplophora glabripennis
GGAGGCTCAAAATTAAAATTTCAATTTCGGAATTTTTTTACTATTATTAAATAAATAAATGAAGCTATCGTTCATTTAAAAAGTTATTCTTTTACAAATTAAGACAAAGTAAACTTGTTTTTTCGATATTTTGTTAGCTATTTAATTACGATTTAAATGTAAAATTAAAGTAAAAATTCACAAATTATTTTCAAATTATTATTTCTTATAAAAATAGAAAAATGTTTAAATTTTAAATTGTTGTATTAAATTATACTATAGGAAGTGTGTGGAGGTGGAATGTGCCCATATTGAAAATGTATTTTGATAGTTTTCTTTCTTTTAAATTATTTTTTAACCTGCTCTAATTTATTCTTGTTATGTTTTTCTATTTTGTGTTATGTGTAAAATGTGTTTGTCAAATTTTGTTAGTGAAAATTACATTAGCAGACAGTAAGATTTTCTAAGCTCTTATTTTAAAAATATGTACGCTTGTAACATAGTAATTATGTCCAATTAAAAATTAAAAACAAAAAATGGTGGAGGCGCCACTCGATGTGCACTGTAACATAAAATCCCAAATATTTTCTAAACTGTTAATTTTACCGAGTTGAACCAATAGGGTATTATCATTAGTAAATTCTACAGGGAACTTATTTTTGATACAGGCAGATTGCGATCTTCATCTATGCAAAAATTCTGAGTTGTTAACCATTAGGCATAGTCCGTCTCTGACGTTCTGGGTATAATAAAGTTTCACTTACAACATCAAAAACAAGCTATACGCATGTGTTATCGATCACCAAATTTACATCATGCTGAAGTTAATAGTTTAGAGACTATAAATGAAAATAACTTTTGAATTTTCACATTTGAGGGGCCGTAAATTGTTAACGAAGGTTCGTATGAAAAAAAAATATAAGAAGAACTGATATTATTTATATTATATCATCCATCTGCACTCGACTTTTTTTGTATCAAGTACCGGTACACCCTGTATATTCAACTGCTGCAAACATACGAAAGTGAGTTTATCGATTTTCACTATGATTTTGTTGAGCAAATAATTTGCATTAAATTTTGTTTGCGGAATGAATATTCTGCCACGGAAACGTTGAGGATGTTACAGAAGGCCTTTAGTGATGAGGTTATATCCCAAAAAATGATTACAAGTGGTACACGGTTAAAAATAATAGACTTGCAAGCGAAGTGTACAGACATTTTTTTAAGAACATTCCTCAAAAATAGCGCTCAGACAAGATTAGGTAAGACGAACGTAAGCATTTTACATTAAAAATAATTGGCAGCGGCGGCAACACTTTTGTTAAATTAACGACTAACCGTGGAAGTATGCCCTTTCAGCAACCATAATACATTTGAGCTGTTCTAATAAAATTTCTGTACTTTAAAACTGGAATGAGCACGCTTCAATTGACCAAACTCGGACCACCGTACGTGATTCTTGGACACTTGATTAATTTTATCACTTCTAACCGATTTATAACATTGTAAATGCTTTATGTCCAATCTTATTCAGTAAGTTATACGGTTTTATCCAATGGGACAATGAATCAGTGTAACGTTTTACACCACTGTAGTTTTTAACCACGTTTTGATTTGCAAAGATTGAATGTATAGTGTATATATGTAGCCCATGGTTTTTCTTCCTGTACAGCTGCCGAGGCACTTATAAAATTATCGTCCACCTCCTCTTCTCCTCTGCTAACAAAAAAAAAAACAGAAAGACTATAATTTGATACACGATGTGCGGTATCACATGCAAAAAGAGTGAATCACCGAGCGGCTTTCCATTGTATGAAAATAACGAAACATTCTTATATTCTATCACCGATTTGATGTACCTTAGCCTGCTACGTTTGTTGTACAAAAACAACAGACTGAAGAGCAGCATTCGTAAATAACCAATTTTTTTATTATTTGGGGGCCATTTTCTAGGAAATGTTTCATAATAATAGTTGTTTACATTTTTTCCGTAGGACAAGTCTGCTGCGCGCACACGTGGTGCGCATCAGCTGTGTAGCGCTGTTGTCACGTTGTGATGAAACTCCCCAATATTAATACTCGTTGTATTTTGAAAACTGTTAATCTTACGCCCTATAATATACAACTATTTTGTTCATATATGATTACTCTATCTCATGCTGAAGTGATGGCAGTCATACTCCTTACACCCTGTAGATTAGTAAACGACAGTGCAATATGTCGATGTTGATAGAACGGTGTGACGTCACAACCATTAAAGAACTCTTTTGCTGCACCTGATAAATTTTAAATTTTGTACTAACTGATGGGTAATATTTTATTAGAAAAATATATAAATTACAATTTGCGTTATTTCTAATCTATTTGCCAGCTTTTATAGTGAATTAAAATTTCATGCAAGTTCCCTATTGCGTCGCCTAAAGAGGCTCTTTTATTGGGTTAAAAAAAATCCGACGGCATTGTAACTCGCCTAGGAAATTAGCTCATTAGCTTTTTCTTCTCATAAACAAAAATGCGGAAACAAAATTTAAGTGCAATCCTCATAAGCTCGCGAGATCCTTTAACCCTGCGCTCGGGTAAATACTTACGCACACATCTGGTTTTAAAGCAACAACTTTACACTTGGAAATGTTACCACTCATTAATTCAGGCTTGTTTCTTCCCGGTCCCCCCTCCACTTCGTCTGGCTGCCCTAACCCGGCATTTACGTCCTCAAAGTACATTTTCCCCCATTTAGAATGCGCCTCGCCAGTGGCGGACAAGGAAAGTTTCACAAAATCCGTGAAATTTCAATCCGTTACGTTTTCTGCTGTGCCTTGAGCCAACACAGAAAACATATTGAGCATGACAATACCTATTGATTAAATGTATTATTCTCCCTTTTTTTTATTAAAACAACTCAGTTTACCATGTCTGAACAAGCGGCATCGTAAATTACAAATTTCTGTACACCAAAAAGTAATTTGAGTTTGAAACTAACTCCATTTTATAGAAAACCTGCGTTAGAATGGAGGAAAGCCCGTTATTTGTGCATTAATTCATATTTAGACAAACTGTGTAATAAAATCTATAAAAATGTATTGCTGGTTGCCTATTTGCTATAGAGCCCTCTTACTACGAGTACATTTTCCATAACATCAGTTAAACTTTTACATTTAAAAAAAAAACAATTACTTTTGCTATTGCTCAGTAGATACGAGTTATTACCAAAATCCAGTCGACTAGATTTCGAGTAGCGCAAAAGTGGTTCTTCAAAATAATAGCAAGTTATATACCAACTTATTTTGAGGTTATGTTTTTTGCATTGTAATGCTTGTGTCATTCTTTTGTTCGAGGCATTTGAGAAAAAGTCCCAAACATAACTCACAAATCAAAATTCAGGGATCGACGATATAAAATCGAAAGGGAGGCACCAAACTCATCTGTGACAGTTTAAATACTCGAGTGCACAACGTGATTGTTACTAGGGAAAAGGTAATTTTCTCAATCAGACACACAAGTCGGATTCAAGTCGTATTGTAATGAGAAAAGTTCCACTGATTTAATTAGCTGTGACAGCGTGAAATGTAAATTATGTAAATATAATAAAACTTAATTTGAAAATATTGAATTATGCAAAGGATACAAATAATGCTCTAGAACTCCCACAGCTTCAACCTCTCGAGTTATTCGTATAAGTATGTTGATAATCCAGAACTCACTGTACTGTACAGAATAGTTATTTGTGCATCGTTAGTGTAAAGTAAACTAATTAAAATCCTCATTGGATGAAAGAATTACATACGCAAAATCCTGAAAAGGTGAATATTTGGGTGGAGATAATTGAAGACCATGTCACTGGTCCCTTTTTCATTGTTGGCAGTTTGAATGCTGGTAATTATTTACTTCTGCTCCAAAATAATGTGACAACTTCGGCAAACTTCCAGTAGGACGGAGCACTACCGCATTACTGAATCAGTGTCCGGCAATACTTCGACGTAACATTTCCAGATCGGTGGATAGTTAACTACACAGAATGGCCAGCGCGTTCTTCTGATCTTACACCCACAGATTTACACTTAATACCTTTCATAGTAAAGTGAAACCCTTTCCTGTACTAAATATTTCTTTTTAAATGCTAAACTTTTTAGAAATAGTTTTACTTTAAGCTCTTTATTAGTTTTTTTAGGAGTGGAATAAAACCCAATTTGGTTTAACTTATTTATTTAGTCATTCCATAATATAAGAAACAATAACATTTTCTTTATATAAATATACTAAAAAAGGTTATAATAAATATTGATAACGGCAAACTTTATTGATAATAATTATCTAATACTCCACAAAATAGAGTTATTTTTTAACACACTTTTTATTAGTTTGACACGGGAACATAATAACAAAGTTTTCACTTTCATTTAAATAAATAGTCAAATCAACAACATATGCGTACAATGTATCTTGTTTTATTTTTAATAATACATTCAGTACAATCAAATTTTGATATTCTTCAATTTTTTTTTTCGTTACAATGCTTTATTTAAATATAGTACAAATTTTAAATAAAATTCAGTGAATAACGAAGCACTCAAACGTCGAAATTATAGCAAAAGTGGAATTTTATTTAAAATTTTATTGAGGCTGAAATCCAAATATCCACACTGAGAAAAATGTTAACTTTTCTTCTTATATACACGACATTAAATCTTTAGCTAATAAAAACATGTATGCTAATGTTAAAATATAAAATGGGCTACATATTTTCCGATAAAAAATGTTTAAAAAAAGGAACGAGCGAATGATGAATATTTAGATGTCGGTCCAATATTTTTAATTACTTCTATAAGGATATGTCAAAAAATATGGGGTAACAAGGAGTTGTATAATACATTTATATTAATTAATTCTAATCTCTCTATTTTGGCACTTCAAACAGAATTTTTTATGAGAATATTTTTAACATCTGCAAAAGTGCAGCAAAACATCTCAAAACCATGTTAGGGAAACTTAACAGTAGTTTTTGCGGGAATACTTAAACCAACGTGTTAACAGAAACAGCTACAAAAATTACTATTTTTTTTTAACGAATCATAGAAAACTTTTTAATACACCCTGTGAGTTAAGTATCACAAAATATGGTAGGAAGAAAATTTCGTAAATACTGATTGGAAAATTTAACTTTAAAAGTGATTATGTGGAATTTTAAATTTTCTATGGACAGTTATTAGTTTGTACGCATTTTTCGATATGAAATCTATTCATGATATGCATTTTAACGATACGGTTTCGCTTATGGTTATGACATGATGTACCAAAAGGAAAAGGGGAGCAATCGTTTTTAGACGCTGAATTATTCTGTAATTAATTGTATATGATAATTAAAGATTATAGCCTTTAGTTTACATTTTCGCTTGGTGTTCCGAAAATGGAGCCACAAATTTCTTCCAGAGATAGCAATGTAAAAAATAAGAAAAACGACTTCCAGGAAGTAAAACAATACTTTTAAAACGCATATTTTTTTAACCCTCTGTATCTGAACAAAGAAGCCTCCTTCCATCTCATGCCCAGGGAACTTTTACTTATTTCCTTAAATAGTATCTGTTGCAGTTAACTTTGTAACACCATTTTCAAAACACTCTGTAAATACTTGGTGTTACAAAACCTTGGTACATACATCTCTCGTATTTCCTTTATTGTTTGGACAAACTTTTGAAGTCTAACATACATAAATTTTTGACTCATTCAATTGTAAATAATTATTTTACCCACCAGTGCGTAAAGTACTTAATTTTACGCACTAGCGTACAACGTATATGTTTATTGATTATATCCAAGCTTATACAATAATTTATGTTTCGCACAAGTGTCCAAATTATGTACTTTACGCGTTAGTAAGTAATGTACTTTACGCATTAGTACGTTATGTACTTTACGCACTAGTTGATGTAAAAAATAAATATTTTACTCAAAATAGAAAATGTAGAGAAAATAAACGAAACTGTCAAAAAGATATTGATATGTGGTTTGATATAGCAAACCTCTGTTCAGGAAAAATGGAGATATAAAAAGATGTACCGTTATCTCGTAACACTCTGTATATGAGGGTGTAGATCGTGTCCAGTTTTCTATTCATTTATGTAATATCTTTATACAAAAAAGCAAAACACCTCTGAAACCAACAAATCAAACGTCTATCAAATTTTAATACATTATTTACAAAATTAGCGTTAAAACAAGTAAAACACTAGCTATCTCTAAATACATGTATATTACAATAAGCTTTGTATTATATTTAGTATATTTACAATTATATAGTTAAATAACTAACACCGAAGTGATCCAAACTCAGCATATATTGTATTCTTAAAAAATTATATGACGTGGACATGACAATTTTTTTCAGTTCGTCCACACATGCGCAAATGTGATCATATTGTAAAACCCACACAAGCGCGGAGATATGTTGTATTTGACGGTTTTGTAAGTGGTTTTATAATACTTTAATCGGTTACGAGAACTGTGATTCTCCCATGCTCTTGTTGTCGAAATAAGGTATCAATAACACAAGAAATGTGATGAAGTTGACACTCATATTTGCTTCTCGAAAATGAAAATGTATGCGATAGCCAAGATGTTTTACGCAAGCACATGACTTTATACACTAGTGCGTAAAGTCCTTCACTTTATGCACTAGTGCCTAATTTTACACATTAGTACCTTATTTTACGCACTAGTGCCCAATGTTACACACCAGTGCTTAATTTAACGCTCTAGTGCCTAATTTTACGCACCAGTGTGTTTACTGTGTAATAAACCTGTGATTTTATTTAATAATTAATAAACAACTGACCACCCTAACATATTAAATATAAACCATTTATTTTTCGTACTTGCCTGTAAATACATTACGCACTAGTGCAAAAGGGATAGATTTGTACAGCATGCGTAAAGATCTATTTTACGCACAGTAGTAACAAATATGATCGGTTGCTGTGTCTTTTGCTTTACAAATTGTATCTTAAATGTGTTTTACAATTAAATGAATATCATTAATTCTTGTTCCTTGTTTTAAATTAGCAGTACTCAAAACAATTTAAATACCGTCGCTGTCGCTGTCGACTTGCAACTTCAAATTGATGATTATGCCGTTGAATAATAGTAACAATTTGATGGGGAAAATAACTACGTGGGGTATGTATACATATCGGTATGTGCTAGTGTATGTTATTTGCGAATTCTACCATTTAATCAAACCTAGCAAACATAGTAATAATTGGTAGAGTAAATCAGAGTTTGTGTTAATAATACTATCCAATGCTTTGTACTATAAGTACTTTATAAATCGTTTCACGTTATGTGGAAACGTATGATTAAAAATTAAAATCGAATCTGTAATGTACATATTTTACACTAATGTGTAAAATATGTACTTTACGCAGTAGCACGTCATAGTTCGACAATTTTTCGAGGTAACATGCAAGACAGTCGTCGCAAATTATAGGTAAGCAATTTATTTTTCACACTAGTGTGTA
The DNA here is from genome assembly GCF_000390285.2 of Anoplophora glabripennis. Lineage (NCBI taxonomy): Eukaryota > Metazoa > Arthropoda > Insecta > Coleoptera > Cerambycidae > Anoplophora > Anoplophora glabripennis. The sequence continues at coordinate 7,494 of NW_019417032.1, forward strand.
AAGTTGGAATGTACAGAAAAAAGCTATATGATGTGCTGCCTACGTTATGAAACAATACGTTTTTGGTGCGGCTGAAATATGTAACACGGTTATGAAAGAGTCGGAATTTACGTTTACCATTTTCGTGAATTTATGAGTGTCATCTCTAAATAATTCAAATCTAATTAAAATTATGTCCGCCAATAATAATAATTCGACTGATTTGTAAAATTTAATTCAACATTATGTGGTATGGTTCATTATACGATATCGAATCTAGCAATAAAAATAAATTAGTAATTATATGTCATTTAAAATTCAATAGCAATAAAGTTACTTGGTGGAAAATTTACAACAAATATATGTATTGCTAAATCGGTACATTTTATTGGAAATATTTTTGTACGATAATGAGGCATGAAAAATAAAAGGATACGATTTTTTAAATTAATGACGAAAACCAACAAACGTGGTGCTGACAATTGCATGAATCGAAAATGGGATATATTGCACATTATGAATATAAATTGAAGCCTAGCGTCGTCTAACAAAGTACCACAGTACACATGTAGATGTCGCTACACATAATACATTCTTTTGTGCGAGAAATGTATATAAATTCTTTGTAAAAAAGCCAACCCTATGTACAAAAATTGTGGTCTGTGGTCTTTTTTAAAAATCAAGATGGCGGACCTCAAAATGGCTGCCAATGCGCAGTGGTGAGAACCTTTATCATTTTTAATTTCCATGAAATTTTATAGAACAAAATCTTAAAATATGTCGGAGAATCTAAAAAAATATTGTTTACAACAAAAAAATCAATTTTGGCTAAAAAAAAATTCCACCCCAACGGGACCTCCCCCCTCCCTCCTAGTCAGGATCAAGGTCAATTAGAGGTCAGATTGAGAAAAATTGCATGAAATCAAAGGATCTCGGAGTTTAGGTTTTTAGAGTCCGAATCGGAGGTTAGTTTGTTTGTATCAGGCCATTTTAAGGTTGTTTCAAGGTAATTTCAAGGTCAAATTGAGAAAAAGCCGAGCAATCATGTCCGACCACATGTAATACAAGATTTTGAGGTCGCCGAGTTCGAATCCGAGATCAGTTTGTCTGTATCAGGTAAGTTGAAGGTCGTCTCGAGGTTATTTCAAGGTCAAGTTGAGAAAAACTCCGGTTATACACGTATTCGGAGTTACCAAGTTCAAATCTGAGGTCAGTTCAGTCTTTAGTTTCCAACAAGATTCGGTGAAATACAGGGAGGTCCAAAATCGCCCCTAACTAACCCTACCAGAAAACATCTTTTTTCTCAAATCAACCTTGGAATGACCTTAAACCTGATTTGATACATATAAACGGATCTTGGATTCAAACTCTGAGACTTCAAAAACGGTAATCTATATCTCGATTTGACCTTTAAATGACCTTGAAATAACTCTCAAATGACCTGATGCAGACAAACTGACCTCGGATTCGAACTCAGCTATCCCAAAAACCTATATAATAAGCGATTAGGCTTAATTGCTCGGTTTTTTCAATTTGACCTTGAAATGACTTTGAGGCGATCTTTAAATAACCTGATACAGACAAACTAACCTCGGATTTTAATCCAGCGACCCCATAATCCTGTATAACAGATGGTGGGACTTGATTGCTCGGCTTTTTCTCAATTTGTCCTTGAAATGACCTTGAAACAACCTTAAAATGGTCTGAAACAGACAAACTAACCTCCGATTCGGACTCAGCGACCCAAAAAACCTACCTCTGATTTACTGGACTTATTTTCTATCTGACCTCTAATTTACCTTGTTCCCGTTTGGGGTGGAATCGAAATTTTTTTTTCATTTTTTTGGCCAAAAATGAAGGGGGCCGAAAACCGGCATAATTGACCCTCTCCCTTTCGTTTCTTAATCTTGAAAGCTTGAATCTTATTTGGAAATATCAATGAAAGTATCTTAAAATTACACAGCCACACAAAAAAAAGGTGGGAGGTCCGATGGGGTCGCTGAATCAAATCCGGACACCGGATTCGGATTCAGCGACCCCAAGAACAGATTCGGAAATCCCACTTTTTTTTTGTGGGGGGGGGGTTGTGTTATTAAATTACTTGCAGACTAGAAGACGATAAACTAAATTAATTTACAGACCGACACAATAAGTTTGCAAGGGAAACGCTTTGATAATTTCTTTTCATTATTTTAAAAAGATGTATTCGAATAAAAACGAATCTATTTTCAGTTTTCCGCAATGTAAAACATAGTCAATTGATTTCCGGTTTTAACAGGAAAATATAGTGCATAAAAAAGTAGATAAAGTAATGGATACCTTAGCAGGGAGCGTTCGTAGTTTCCGTGTTTTAAACTAGAGTGCCTTGAGGTCTGGCTCTGTCGTATAAAGAAGACCGCCGGCAACAAAGAAAAAATAAATGCGTGTCCTTTCAGCAGAGGCGGGAAGGCACCGCGGCCACTAAACGCCGAGGGTAAACGAATACAAAAACAAAGTTGGAAATTACCAAGTCGATAAGTCCTGGCTGGGGCCAAGCGGCACGCTGGAAGTAGCGGACATAAAGTGAATTGGACACAGAGTAAAATTATTGAGAAGAAGCACGGTCTAATAAAACAGAATTAAAGGAAAGTGCTTGAACTCGATTTAATGAAAATAATTGCACCCCGGCTGGTGAGTAGTTTTTTCCGGTGCGATTTTCTTTGATGAAATTAGATTTCGGAATGTGGCACAAATATTCCATCGGAAATTACGACAAGTTTCCCATTTTTCATAACAAAGTATTTAATATTTTATATGACTGGGTCTTTCCCCCAGAATAGCACTTATCTTTAACATTCCGAAAGATCGAAAAACAAAAGAGCATACATTTTTTTCATAATAATAGGTACATGCCAATGTCTAATTTTAAGGTAAATAACCTAGCAAACATAGTAATAATTGGTAGAGTAAATCAGAGTTTGTGTTAATAATACTATCCAATGCTTTGTACTATAAGTACTTTATAAATCGTTTCACGTTATGTGGACACGTATGATTAAAAATTAAAATCGAATCTGTAATGTACATATTTTACACTAATGTGTAAAATATGTACTTTACGCAGTAGTACGTCATAGTTTGACAATTTTTCGAGGTAACATGTAAGACAGTCGTCGCAAATTATAGGTAAGCAATTTATTTTTCACACTAGTGTGTAAAGTTGGAATGTACAGAAAAAAGCNTTTATTTAAATAATGTCAGGGTAATATTAAACTTCACAGAACACTTGCAGGCATTTATGTAAAAAAAATATTTGCCCTTTACTTTTCTGTTTTCTGGATAATAAAAACTGTGTATATGAAAATAATTTAAGTCTTATGTTAATATTTTAAACTTTCTTGACTGTAGTTTAGCCTGAAGATGTGAATTTGTCGTTCACGAAACCGAACATTATACTGTTTTTTTTTATTCTAGTATGAATAACTTACATAGGATTGACCTGTCTACGTATTTAATTTCCAAGCCTTGAATAAACTAAATATGTTTGGTACGCATGTTTCGAACCTTTTTTTAGAAGAAATACGTATCAACTTGGTTTTAAGCCTCACTTGTTTATCAGATCCCGGGCGTGCCTCAAGAGTCCACACTCGGGCCCTCCCTTTTTGCTTTGTTTATAAACGACGTCACGGAAGATTTACAAGACTAGAAATTAAGTACTGGGGTTGACTATGTTTCACATCACAAAGAGCGCAAAATAAACGCATTTTTATTCCAATATATTTTTTTAACTGGGCTAAGAATAGACAAAGACAACAAAGTGTAAAAAAATGAAGTAACCAAATATTTAACGAGGAATTAGTTTTTCAAATTTCAATACATAATAAATGCAATATATTCACTAAAAAAACTAAATAATACAACACTGTGCAATCTTGATTACATAAAAGATCTTGGATTACATTTGGAGGGTGCTGCACTTCCAATAATTTTTGGTTTCTATCTGTCAGCCACCACGATTGTTGGTTGATATATTAAACAGAACAAACATGTCGGTTTGATGTTGATGCATTTTAGCTAATAACTCACCTCACCCTGTATATTTATTATGTAATTGTCACGGCATTTGTCAAAGACGGAAACAAAGTTTAAAGGGAAAGCTGAGCAATAAAATTTTATTCTGTTGGTTTTGAGCTGGGATTATTCGATATGGTACATTAATTTTGAGAGAGGGATAGCGTGCCTGACAAAAAGCAGTGAAGAATCACAGCTGCGAACTGCGGCACTGCCCACCTTGCCATGCTGACACATCCTGAAACAAAAAACAATCATATATTTCCCTATAAATCAATATTTAACGTTTCTAAACTATAAAAAAGACCACTTTCTATCCAATCTGCCTGGGAAGGCAGCGAACTTCCCCCCCTTGTATTGGATCAACTATGTTTTAAACCAAATTGCGGTTTTTACGACTTCCGGTATTTTAGCAATTCGTTTTAATACTTTATTTATTCAACAAGTGGGTAAGTAAAGAAACACTTTTCACCAGTGCGAAAGTGCTATGAGTGCGTATGTAAAATACCTATACATACCCAGTCCACACATTCACAAATAATTTGTTTTACGCAGTACTGCGTAATGTATTTTACTTTAAGCACTAGGGCGTAAAATGAGATAAGACTAATTATTGGGTTTCACATAATGTACAGCTAATAAATATTTACTATCTAAATAAAACTATGTTTCAAACAAAACTGAGATTTTTACGACTTCTGGTATTTTAGCAATAGTTTTAATAATTATTTACACCACAAGTGCTGTGAGTGAAACTTTGTTCATATTTTCATCATATTTAAGTTTACGCAGTAACTCAAGTAAGTATTTTACATTACGCACTAGTGCGTAAAATGAGTAAAGATAGCAACTATTAGTTTTCGCGTATGTATAGCCAAGATACTTTTAAATAAATGTGCTACTTAAATAAAACTATGTTTTGAACCAAATTGCGGTTTTCTAGCAATTCGTTTTAATACTTATTTATGCAATAAGTAACATTTTCTACTAGCGTGATAGTGCTATGAGTGAAAAAAGGTGTTTTACATATGCAGTGCATGCTAAAAAATATGTTTTACGCAGTAGTAGGTACCCAAAGTTTTTTACTTCACGCAATACTGCGTAAAATGAAAAACGTCAATAATTATTGAATTTCACATATGTACAGCCAATGGTAATAGATATCTACCATTCAAATGAAATCATGCTTTAAACCAAATAGTGCGTAAAGTATTTTATTTTAAGCAGGATTGCATAAAACAACAAGAACCGATATCAACATCAATCAGGGAGGGCCTAGGGATTCTGATAGTGGGTTCGCACCCACAAAGCTTAGCACGAGAAGAACGAGGGCAGGTAAAAGATTACTAACTAGGTGCAATGTAAGCTGTATCTGGCGGTGATCAAGTACATAGGCCACAGAATAACAACCCGCTAGAGTGCATACATTTCTAACGAATTTGTTGTGCGTAGTAACGCATAAGTTATTTTACTTTACGCACTAGTGCGTAAAATTAGATAAGATAGAATATTATTTTAAAATGTATGTTTATTACTGAAATAAAACTACGTTTTAAACCAAAATGTGGTGTCGGAGACATTATTTCTTTTATATTTTACCACATTTAAAATTTACCATGTAGAGTGAGCGTAGATAGCATTCTGTGTACATCCAGCATCACACATCTTATATCATTCTAAATTCGCTGTATATATTATTTTGTAAGAAAAATTGTCCAAATGAATCCAAGTTCCACGTAATGTTTCATATTTCTAATGTTTTTTCTTATGAAAAATTCAGGAAATAGGAACAGGAAATAGTTGGCGTCTATATTTGAAGCTGATTTATATAAAATCAATGAGATAAGTATTATATTGTGTGGTATAATTTATTACGCACACATAATTGACACATTTCAGGCGCTGCTGCCGACAAAATATTAAAATGGATTACTACAGAAAAATATTGCGGCAGGTCCCTATTCAGCTTTAACAACCGTAATATGTTTCTAGGATTATCATTCAATACTTCAAGATGTGACGATAAAGTGAATCGAGTTTTATATTTTGTTTTTCTAAACTGATGTATAATTTTTTTGTCACTGTTTTTATTGCATTTAATGAGACGTAGTTGTGCAATCTAGATCATATCGACGCGTTGCTACGAAAACTTGCTATCTCAGATCTTTAAGAAAAAACATGCAATCTCACACAAAATTAAGTTTAACCAGAAATTTAAGTTGGCTACATTGGCGTTGAAATGCACATTGACTGATTAAAACCGTGCATTTATAATACTTATATAATATATTTTTCAAAATGTAATTTACACTTTTTATTTTATTTTTTCATTCAATATTTTTCAATTAATTTTGTTAACTTACTGTGGAAACATGCACGTGCATATCATATGCCCTGCGCCCGTCGCATCGATATCCAGCACATCATAAAGTACCGGCAATAAAAGTGTCGCATACCTGCAATTCATTTCCAGTCTATGCAAGCACGCGGCTACCGTACCTTTAAGAAGCCATTTGTTTTTATTGAGGTGCAGTAAGAATCGAATTTACAATTTTTAGATAAAGATATATCCCTAACACCACGTATCTGCAATCAAATTAAAATAACTTTTATATTTTTAAATGTGTCCAGTTAGTTCAGTTGTTGATAATGAGGATCAACTTTTGCCTGATACCGAATTGAAGCATTAATAGTAAACGAATAGAGTTCGGAATAATTTACAGGAATCTGGTAACGTCTACGTGGCGCTAAAAGTCATTACTTTTATGGACATAATCACGAGGTCGGCATCCTAAAATGACCTGCAAGCAAATTTGTCGAATCTGAGCGTGGCCACAAGAATTCCCTCTGGTTTCAATAGTTCAGCAGAGGGACACCTCAAATTGTTCTGGTTAAACTATATCCGAATATTTGGAATTTTCACACTTACTGTCATTAACGTTATTTAATTAAATCGACGGTTCTACATTCATTTAGTTTGGGTATAAATATTCGAAGGTATTCGGTCGAGCACTAAGAGGTTATTAGAATTCTGTTAGCGTTAAGACAGGATCGCAAATCAACAAAAATTCGAACTGTTGCGGTTGGGTAAGTTTTTAGGGCTGTAACAAATATTTCTATCTGCTGATTTTACTATTGCACAGTGCGTTTTATTGCAATAGTGCGTAAATATTTTACACACCAGTGACACACCAAGTTGTGCAACAAAGAGATAAAGCACTTCGAAATTTGAAATGCACTCGTATAAGATTGGTTGCAATATAATACGTAATTGTTATATCTCTATGATATGACGTGGAATGAAAAGGTTTTTGGAATCCGTTGTTATTTAAAAAAATATTAAACGACTTTGGAGAACTCTTAAGTCTCTTAATATACGATCTAGTAAAAATGTTACCAAATGAATTAATAGCTGCATTGAGTTTATATGTGGAAGAAGGCAATTAATTTGCTTATAACTAAAAGGAATAACCATCAAACTTTTGAAAAGATATTGATTTATGATTATCTTGTATGAAAGGTCCCTTAATGATAATGTATAATGATAATGTGATAATGTGATGTAATGTGATAATGTGATGTAATGATGTGATGTAATGTGATAATGTGTAATGTGATAATGTGATAATGTGGCTTTAGAAAACGGAATAATACTTCAACTGTCTAAATTACTATCACTGGCGACATAGTAAGAGTACAAAACATTACACAATTCATCATCAGAATCATAAGATTACTGAGACCTACATTCAATATTTTTCGATAAGCAGTTTCTCAGCTCTCTTCTGGTGCTTGTTTGTGGCTTCCTCTCCTCTTTCTAACGCTTTCTCTGTGGTGCCAGATGTCCATGTCTAGTTTAGCTGGAAAAGCGCTTCTCTTTTTCAGTTAGTTGCTTCCTGGTGTCTCCAGGAGAGTATAAACTGTATTTTCGTATATCAAATTTTTTTTTTACTTTTATTGATTATTTATATAAAATTGTAGGCATGTATTTTAAACATTAATGTTACGAGTAATGTTAGTGTCTTGTGCTAACCAATAGAAAATAATTCGTAGCCTCACATTCCAATAAGAAAAAAGAAACCCAGGATATCAACTAAACTCGCTGTATTTTACATTCGACAGCGGTTAAAAAATTACATCCGCTGATGTGATGGACTTGATGCTTACATTTAACAAGTTGTTTGAATTGTGCTGGCAACAGTTAGACATTCCTTGCAATATGTTCCTCAGACATGTAATCAATTCTATTAGCAAGTTGCCAAGCCGGAGTACTATTAGTTAACACCTAGAAAGACATAAGCCATGCTTAAGTACAAAACTTCAGCTATTGTTTCGAGCCGAATAGTTTAGAGGGATTATAAGCTCATCCCCAATTAAGTCCAATAACTATGTTTGTTAAAAATAATGAACAGTAAACTAACTGCGTCAATTTTGTAAAAATTACTTTACCTTGATAATATTATCCACACTCCAGATTCAAACTTCATACAGGGCGTTTATAAACAAGGATAATGTTTTTTAATGGTATGTAAATTGGATTTATAATAAACTTTTCGAATCGAACCCGTTAAAACAGCAAAACGGTGCTTAAAATTAACAAGAACCAAAATTGTTAAAAATTGTTGAGAACCGCTGGAATCGTTCCCTGCATAAAAGAGGCGTATAGCTGTGGCCAAAGATGGTGCGCCGTAATCTTATCAGATGAAGTCATATGAATATGACTCTGCTTTGATACCAAAGTAGCAAAAGATCGTTTAACTGATAATATTACAGGAAACAACAACTCTGCTGGCTACCAACATTGAATTATATCAATATCTAGCAAACAGATAGACATATTGAAATCATTAAGTAACGCAATATTTCAAAGAAATATCTTTTATTCCTGTTCTAAGCTATCGATGGAGTCAATGATTCTAAAAATGTTTCTTCATATTATAATAATAAAATAATAATAAAATTACATATCACTTTTTAAAAGAAAACTTGTTGAGAACCGCTAACTTCTATCTGGTATTTACATGTAACAACCCGTCTATTATGAATGGGAGATAAATAAACTATGCAGTGTGCCGGTGTTCTATTTGTGTGTGTAATAATTTGAGATTAATCCATGCTATATACAGAACCCAACAAGGTATTAACTTGGTACAATTTTGGAGTTGAAATTGGCGTCAAACTAAATAAAATTATTCCCCCCGAAAGACATTCAAGTGATTTATTTGAAGCGAATAGAAAAGAGGAGTTATTGAAATGAATAAAGGTCCTTATCTACAAAAGAGACCTGTTGAAAATCTCGAATGCCTAATAAATCAGCTGAAAAAATAGTGAAAGTCATTTATAGATATATCTACCTTTTATATTACCGAAATTTAAATGATTTCACTTTACATTTAAATGCAGTTTCCTGTCGCACTTGACTGTGCCTCGAGCGGAGATGGATTTTTAAATAACCTCTTAGCCTCTCTGAACTTAATGTTTCTAGTGAGCAGACACTTGGTGGTGCTGTGTGGATTCCTTTACTCAACGCAATCAGAATCCATTTAAATGCCAACAGGCCAATAAGCGCGTCTACGGGGTTGGCCAGAAAGGATTGTCCACTATTATTTATTTATCTATTTAAGAATTCTGTCTATAATATACTTCAGTCCCAATTAGTACGAGTATAAGTCAAACCACAATTTTTACTACTTCTTTATCTGATAAAATAATTGTGTATATTCCCTGCACGAAAATTGTAATGTGCCATTCATTTCACATAGTGTTCCGATATGTCCAGGCTGCGCGCGCACGCGTTTAGAACGTTCTCATTCGCTTATCATGTAGAGATGACTCAGACTACGTGGTTTGACTTCTTGGAACCCCTCCATATATCAGTGCGTGTCATAAGCGTACAAGTAGGAAGAAAGACGTGTATTATTATCAGATTGTAATTATTCCAATCACTGTTGTTAAAAACAACATCATCTATCGATGTGTGTACACTTCTTTTTTTTAAAGTAACAGTGGTTTTACGTCAGAAATGTTCTTCCCCTCGATAACCGAATTTCAACTGATCAGCAGGTCCGGAGCATATTACTCCGTCCTTCGTGAAGCGAACAGATACATTATAACAAAGATCCTATCGAATACACATGTGGTATGGGGAGCCGGTAATTATCGGGGCCCTGTTGATACAACGGATCCAAACAAAAATACGAGCTCTAGCACGGAACATTTATTTTAAACGCCGATGTTATTTATCAGTGTCCTCATTTAACACAGCACAGTCGTATTCAGATAATTGATTAGTATTCGGTAAAAGTCGAATTACATTTCAAATATAACTTACGAAAATAATTACCGCCATCTGATTGGTATCAAGGACTGTGACAAATGCTAAAAAGGCTTAATGTAAATAATTGGTTTTTGTTTTATTTTTTGGAAAGTCATAAGAACTGTAAATACTATATGATAAAAAATACCAGGGATTCATTTTGCTGTGGTAATATTAAAAAGCTATAAAATTGCGGTATGTTTATATCTTTTTCTTATTTAGCCACTTCAGTAGCAAATTAATCCAAAATAATCAAAACAGCAACAAAATTAAACCGTGAACAGTTCAAATTTAAGCAGAATCCGATCCTGTTCCGAACGCTTACGAAGGGCAGCGCATGTTAGCCTCCGCTCTTCAGTTAAAATGCCGATACGATTTTATAGAAAAAAAAATTGCTTGAATTAGCTTTACATTAAAGTAATCATTGATTTTGTTATTCGAATTCTTATATATTCTTATTTTATTTATAATAAACGTCATACGAGGTAATCTAGGTTCTTTTTTCCCGTAAGTTGTGCGAAAAATTAATTAAAACAGCCTTTGCAACAAAAGTTATCAGTGCACTCTTTCTTGATTCAAGAGTACAACATTTGATTTTAATGTATCGCACGTTTATATACAGGTTCGGAAAGTCCCCATAGTTCATCGGCCGTTACGTGAGAGCGATACAGTAAGTCATCTTTGTTTTCGTGGTTTGCCTTTTCTTTAATAGTCACTACTTATACAATTCCGACTCCCGTATTCCGATATGTTAATACAATCGACACGGTAGATAGCCGCACGGTTTAAGGCGTCAGTACTTAAATCGATGTGTCGATCTGCCCGGGTTTCGAATCCCGCGGCCGGTAGACCGTAGATTAGCTATGCTTGTACGGAGGATTGGCACCCTCTGTGCAAGTATGGTAGGGTGGAAGAATGTTGGCTTGGGTCAATGTGAGAGATTGACACATTGATTGGCATTTGACCACCCCTCTAATTAATGAGGTTTTCCGGGTTTCCCTCATTCCTGCACTGAATGGTGGTTAGGGCCTACCAACATAAGTCGTTCCTGGGCGCAAATGCGGCCTGCGTAATAATAATATGCCGCCTCCTCTCCCGCACAAGTCTCCGACTTCTGGGCTAATTCTCGTAGTTAGAATGAGGAGTAGAGATATTATTATTATAATCCATTAACAGAGGGCAGCATGAAGTTTCCCGCCACAAAGTGTAGGATACGTTTCATATACAGAGTGTCTAGGCTTTACAGCTCCAGTAATTGCCCTTATTGGGTAACTATTTCTGACGCGAGACAAATTTTTTGAAAAATGCACTACTTTTTCGAGAGCTGTAACCCCTAAAATTGAAAACGCCCTGTATAAAACCCACTGGATGTGTCGCGATAGCCATTAAATTAAAAATATAGTACATTAATGTTCTTGCTGCCATAATTTGGACAAGTTTTTTTACTGTCGTTTTTGGGCCTTTAAAATTGATGAATTATTTCTATTATTAAAGCACCGGACCTCGGGTAAGTAAGGGCGGCTTTACTATTTCCAAGGTTTAAATAAAAGAGGGGATTCCAACCCAAACAAAGAAAAGTTTACGGCGACATAAAAGAAAGCAATGGAGCCCGATACGTTAGCGTGTAGTGAAGGAAGTTAGCGCAAATGTATTATAAGCCATCTGAACTCAAAAAACGGACACAGTGTAACCCGTACTATAGTAAATCTATAGAAAAATATGTCGAGAGGGAACGTGCGAGAAATGTTAATAGCCCGATGTTCTTTTCGGGGCGTATATTGGAAATTTGAAAATATAGAATTTAATTCTAGGTCCACGATGTGTGTAACAGGTGGTTCAAATTACCATGGTTTACAAGTAACACTCCAAATAGCCGGGAATATTGATAATTCAGCGATATCGACATGGAATACTGAGTGCAGTGAATAAAGAAACCCGAACTCGCTGCCTTCTTTAAGGACAGCGTGGATTATTTTTGTCTGAGGGTCGACAGATCGCTTTTACTGTTGTGTCACCACTCCCCCCAAAAAGTCTCTGTTTCTCACAAATAGTATTACCGAGAATTTATTTTTTAACATCCGTTATTTATTTGGGGTTGATCTACGGTGGGAAAATTTAATTTAAATCTCATTCTCTCGAGTTAAAATTGAACTGTGAGATCGATAGTATCGATTAAAATCATGATCAATGCTTCTACAGGGTATTAGAAGATTGACTGCCTTCATTTTAGCAGACGATAGAATATATTAAAATAAACAAACATGGGACATCTCAACCATTTCCGAGAAAAAATTATCAAAATCCAACTTGATGTACAAAAGTTCGATTAATTAAGGAATATTGACAGTTGGTATCTGGAATTGGACAGTGTTTGAGTGTTTTTTGAGTACCACTATTTCCTTTTCTTGAGGTGTTTTCAAGTGCGCGAAAATTGGATTCGAAGGTGTCGTGCGTACATCGAAAATGGTGGTGGACATTTCGAGCATATTATGTTGTAGTCTGCTTTGTATTGAATTTTGCTTTTTGGTAAGTACCTAAATTATTTTTAAAACGGATGATTATTTGGACGACGTGAATCTTTGGGTAGTATAATTACATATAAATTACAAAAGGGTTGCGCATTCTTGTGCCAAATACAGTTGTTTTTTCATTTTTTGACAAAATCAAATTTTCTTGGTAGTTATAACTATTTAAATTTTAATTTAATTTAATTTTAATTTTCAGAAAAATGAAAATTTTGAGAAAAATAAAAAAATTGCTCTTCGAGATCTCAGGACAGATCTCTTTATTTCGAAAGTTTCTTATAAAATTTTTACATCATGGCGGCCTAGAAGTCATCCCCTAAATAATTTCATAAACAGTAATTTCTGGGAAGAAATGTTCTATGATAATATATTAAATATTGTACTTGTTTTTGTTGGTGTAAAAAAAAGAATACATCTCCTCTTTTTCTTTTAATTTAAAATCTCTATATTTTTTCAAAAACTATTGGCATAAACCCAACTTGAAGACATGCACAATAGCAATATAAGTATTGTCTGCTTCAGTTCAGTCACATATCAGACAAAAAGTCAAAGGGGGTCCTGGATAAATTTACAGTGCAATACAAGTACCATCATATAGTCTCCGTGCAATGTTAAATCTGACCCATTCTATACAGGGTGTTTATTCGAAAACTGCCCCACCTTTTACTTCGTTATTATCCCAGAGATGCAAAAACTGCAACAATCTTTCTAATAGTATAAAGATCTACAGGGTATACCGTTAATGACACCTATAGTTAGGCTCAAAATCTCAGAAAAGAGATATTCAACTGTTTTTATGGTACGTGTCAACAGATTTTGAAAAGTCGCTACAAGTTTAATTCTTAACGTTTTTTCGTATCTCGAATATTAACTGAGAAAAAAGGGGGCAATTTTTACGTGATACATACAGGGTGTCCCTTTATACTTAAAAAAAAACTGAGGAGTGAGTTCCTCTTGGTAAATATCGGGTGCGTTCGTTATAAAGTTTTTCACATTAATGTTGTATTTTCAGGATGTAGGGTGATAAATTTGGTTAAATAATTTTGGGGGGCTTTAGTTACTAAAACATAACTTCATTAAAATTCGTGAGCTCTTAGATAAAAGGCCGTAATTGTTGTCTTAATGTGGGCTGTAGGATTTGAATATTGAATTCAGCAGCAATTTTTCTTCAACGGTATTTAAAATAGCTTCTTCCACATCTACAATCCTTATAGACCGTGGGGGAGCGTGTTATCTGGTACGAGTTAAAAAGTATTCTTTTTCTCGAAAACTTCTGTCAATTGCAACAAGGAATCATTTCGAGTTTTAACTTTAACATCGAGACACTCTCTTTCGAGACTTCAAACCGACTTGAGTAGTCGGTGGTTGGAAATTTCATAGCGCCATAACCCCTCGTAGCTTCATAACCCTGTAACCCCATAACCCGGGACGCGCGAGTCTGTAGAACCATGAAACTCTGTGAGAACACGGATATCATATCACAGGGGTCCGAAACTACATGAGTGAGCTAACAGGTTTCCACAACCCAACAACCCCGTAACCCCATAACTCCGCGTGTGCGAAGCTGTACAACAACGAAGCTCTGAAAACTATGAAAAACTCAATAATCCTTCCTTGACTGTAAATTTTTGCGAAAAAATTCGTTGAAATAACAGGTTACGGGGTTATGGGGTTGCGGGGTTATGTTATGGGGTTATGGTTTAATAAAATCATGAATTCCAATGTTTATTTAATCAGTAACCGTTCTAGTCGGTATTAAATTTCGAAAACCGTTTTCTAGAGGATTCTCTTGATTTTTACTCTAAATTTGAATTCAGCGGGTCAAGATGCTAGGGTGTTTTTTCCAGTGTAAATCAAAAAGAAAACAAACGTATTAATGGATTAAGGAGTTACAATAGGACTAACATTTAAATTCATGATCTCATAGCACCATAACTCCATAACCTCGTAGCTTCATAACCCCGTAACCCCATAACACGGGACGCGCGATATTGTAGAACCATGAAACTCTGTGGGAACACGGATCATATCACAGGGGTCTGAAACAACATGAGTGAGTTATCAGACTTCCACAACCCAACAACCCCGTAACCCTATAACCCTGAGTGTGAGAAGATGTACAACAACGGAACTCTTAGAACTCTGAAAAACTCAATAATCCTTCCTTGACTGTAAATATTTGAGATAAAATTCGTTGAAATAACAGGTTACGGGGTTATGGGGTTGCGGGGTTATAATGGTATGGGGTTAAGGAGCAATAAAATCATGAATTTCAATGTTTTTTAAATCATCAAACACTTATGTCGATTTTAAATTTCGAAAACCGTTTTCTAGAGGAGTCCCCTTGTTTTTTACTCTAAATTCGAATTCAGCGGGTCAAGACACTATGGTGTTTTTTCGAATCGAAAAGAAAACAAACGTGTTAATGGATTAGTGAGTTACAACAGGACTAGACTCAATCCCTGAGTTTCGAAGTTATACATTCTCACAAACCTAGGGTTGCGGGGTTACGGGGTTGTGGGGTTACGGGGTTGTGGGGTTAGGAAAGCGTGCCAATTCAGTCATGTAGTATCAGACCTCTGATGTATGAGATTCATGTTCCCATAAAGTTTAATGGTTCTACAATCTCGTACACCCCGTTATAGGGTTACTGGGTTTTCTAATCACTGACTGCTAGTCAGTTTGAAATCTTGAAAACCGCTGTCTAGAGGAGTTTCAAAGCACGAACTGATCCAGGAATTTTATCTTTAGCCGATTTCAAGATGATTAAAGAAATGTTAAAGATAAAAGCATTATATGAACTTCCCCCAATATTTTTCCAAAATGAACTCACACCCTTGTTTTCAATAAAGTATAAACGGGATACCCTGTATGTTCTATCCGATTTTTAATATATTTTTCCGTGTACGAGCAAAAATAAATGAAAACGAATTCTACAGTGATACAGATGTCTGACCCATGATATGCGTGCGGAAAACGTGCTGGTGCAATAAGCCTTTTCGTGGTTGTGATCTATACCTGAGCTTTGGGGGCCTGGAGGGGTGTAATGTCCCAGACCGGAATCAACGGCTGGGCCGGCTTGAACGGCGTCCTTCTCGGAAGAGGATACCATAACTACTTTGGGTCTCTCGTCCTGATTTATACTTCTGCTGATGTTGCGCTTTCCGTTGTCTGCAATGAGAACCACCCGTCAACACCCCTTGCCACACTTTTCACATAATAAATTATACCATAATCTGTTTTTAACTCACACTCAATTATGCTATTACGAATCTCCTGCAGTCCTGCCGCAATTATTCATCGTCCTACTGTTGCAGGACTCGCGGGTTAATAGAGATATTAATTATTTTGGTTATTAACGGTTGTTTTTTTAAAGCAAAACATGCGTATACAACATTTAACACGTACCTAGTTCGACATTTAGTTTTATGTAAAAAAGAGATAAAGTACATTAATAAAAAATTAAGAGTATGGCTGCCCAAGCAGCTGATTAAAATAGGTCTACCCTGAACTGTATTTCAAGAATTTACGGATGTTTTGAATTGACACACGAAATTATACTTCGATGTATCGTTTCTATAATTATAAAATTAAGCTTGCTATAAACATAATTACAATAATATACAGTTAATACATTCCTATACATTACAAAGAGTTTTAAATTTAATTTAGTTTCACTATCAGTATCATCGCCAAATACTATTACACGTTAGTAAAGTACAGGGTGTCTCAAACTTGATAGTAAGGGCCTACTGTGAGGATACAAACAATTTAAATAAAATTTGGGACACGTATGTTAAATGGGATAAGTAAGCTCCATTTTCAATCAAAAGTTTTCAGCGAGTCCGAAAACGTATATTTGGCCGTTTTTATAAAGCTTTTGGGCACTTTCATGTTTTTGTAATTATTCCTACAGAGTATACATAAACTATAATATAGCTCAAGAAAATTAAGACAAAATTTTTTTTTAGTTAAAGTAAATCTGACAAAACCTGCTTTTTCAGCGAGTCCGAAAACGTATATTTGGCCGTTTTTATAAAGCTTTTGGGCACTTTCATGTTTTGGTAATTTTTCCTACAGAGTATACATAAATATAGCTCAAGAAAATTAAGACAAAATTTTTTTTTAGTTAAAGTAAATCTGACAAAACCTGCGTTTCAGCGAGTCCGAAAACGTATATTTGGCCGTTTTTATAAAGCTTTTGGGCACTTTCATGTTTTGGTAATTTTTCCTACAGAGTATACATAAACTATAATATAGCTCAAGAAAATTAAGACAAAATTTTTTTTTAGTTAAAGTAAATCTGACAAAACCTGCGTTTTCAGCGAGTCCGAAAACGTATATTTGGCCGTTTTTATAAAGCTTTTGGGCACTTTCATGTTTTGGTAATTTTTCCTACAGAGTATACATAAACTATAATATAGCTCAAGAAAATTAAGACAAAATTTTTTTTAGTTAAAGTAAATCTGATAAATCCAGCGTTTTCAGCGTGTCCGAAAACGTATATTTGGCCGTTTTTATAAAGCATTTGGACACTTTCATGTTTTGGTAATTTTTCCTACAGAGTATACATAAAGTATAATATAGCTCAAGAAAGTTAGGACCAAATTTTTTTTCAGTTAAAGTAAATCTGACAAAACCTGCGTTTTCAGCGAGTCCGAAAACGTATATTTGGCCGTTTTTATAAAGGTTTTGGGCACTTTCATATTTTGGTAATTTTTCCTACAGAATATACATAAACTACTATAGCACAATAAAATTAGGACAATTTTTTTTAGTTAAAGTAAATCTGACAAAACCTGCGTTTTCAGCGAGTCCGAAAACGTATATTTGGCCGTTTTTATAAAGCTTTTGGGCACTTTCATGTTTTGGTAATTTTTCCTACAGAGTATACATAAACTATAATATAGCTCAAGAAAATTAAGACAAAATTTTTTTTAGTTAAAGTAAATCTGATAAATCCAGCGTTTTCAGCGTGTCCGAAAACGTATATTTGGCCGTTTTTATAAAGCATTTGGACACTTTCATGTTTTGGTAATTTTTCCTACAGAGTATACATAAACTATAATATAGCTCAAGAAAGTTAGGACCAAATTTTTTTTCAGTTAAAGTAAATCTGACAAAACCTGCGTTTTCAGCGAGTCCGAAAACGTATATTTGGCCGTTTTTATAAAGGTTTTGGGCACTTTCATATTTTGGTAATTTTTCCTACAGAATATACATAAACTCCTATAGCACAATAAAATTAGGACAATTTTTTTTAGTTAAAGTAAATCTGACAAAACCTGCGTTTTCAGCGAGTCCGAAAACGTATATTTTATAGCCGTTTTTATAAAGCTTTTGGACACTTTCATGTTTTGGTAATTTTTCCTGCAGAGTATACATAAACTATAATATAGCTCAAGAAATTTTTTCTTCGTTAGAGTAAATCTGACAAAACCAGCGTTTTCAGCTAGTCCGAGAACGCATATTTGGCCGTTTTTATAAAGGTTTTGGGCACTTTTATGTTTTGGTAATTTTTCCTACAGAGTATATATACACTATAATTATAGCTCAAGAAAATTAGGACCAAATTTTTTTCAGTTAGAGTAAATCTGACAAAACCAGCGTTTTCAGCGTGTCCGAGAATGCATTTTTGGCCGTTTTTATAAAGGTTTTGGGCACTTTCATGTTTTGAAACATCCATAGCTTTTTGCAATAATAATACGCAATTTTGGAAAACTGAAATCTTCGCGTTCGACATTTATTTTACAATTAAAAAATTGATGAAATATGACTTTAGGTACCTTAAATTGTTGGTAATTTAATTGCTTACAACATAAAATTACCAATTTTCCGATAGGTCAACTAGATTTTCAAGGGCAGTAAAAAGTAGCGTTACTTCTTTTGAGTTACTTTTTTGATATTATCATTCTACATACCCTCCCCCGTCATAGAGTGCAATAAAATACCTACTAATAATTTTTTCACGTTCAAGCTCTAATTCGATTGGAGTACAATAAGTGCGGTATTTTCCAATTGACAAACTCCGACTATTTTATGTTTACCAATACCATCAGTACATTTCATAAAAGTTCGAATTTATTGGAGCTGCTGATGGATGCTTGAGAAAGTTTTTGTATAAAGTTAAACTCGTTGAGGATATTTATGCTGATAAATTCTACATGATTCCGCTGCATTACCGTCAGCGAAGCAGTATACAAAATGCGTTCTGAATATGTAAACTGAAGCATTATAAATAAATTATGTATCAGTTTATTAAGAAAGTTATGACTAGTTTTCCAGACAACAGAAAAATGAAAACTTTATTTATTTATTCAACAATAGACCGTCAACTTTGAGAGCCCATAACTCCGCTGTATATTAACGAATCGTGACGAATCTTTTTTCAAATTGAAGTTTTTTTTATGCTGTTACACGCAATAAAATACTAAAAAATATATAAATTAAGGGCCTATTTAATTTTGCAACTAAGGAAATTTCCCTTCGCTATAAAAAAGCATTTTTTTGACAAAAAAAAAACAATGGAACTCGATAGCTTTTTGTTAAATCTACCAATAAAAAACTGGAGCGTTTTCGGGTACCGCTCAGATTTTGTACAAATCGTTAATTAGTTAATTTATTTATAAGGCTTTTTTCTTAGTCAACTAACTTTTTTCTTCTTAGAGTTAACTATTACCGAAACGCACTCGACCACCCTGTATATTTACTATATGATGTCGATGTAATCTCGTGTTGACTTTGGCTTTGACTCCACGAACAGTATTAAGCAACCCTTGCCACACTTTTGATACAATCAATTAACACGATAATCTGTTTACAGTCAATTGTTCTGATATGAGTTTCGCAGTGCTGCAATGATTTATCGTTGTGCCGTTGCAGGAATTAATGAATGGGTATGTCCCCATTCCGCTGTATTCAACGGATCTAATTATGTTAATTATAAAACTGGTGTAATTCGGAGGCGAAATTTGTAAATTTAACGGAGGCTGATAATTTACATACATCGCAGATACAGAAATTAAGGGTTAGTATTAATAAAAACAATACAGTTAAGCCTGGTCCTGAACAATGTGCAGCTGTAAATGTTTCCGATGCAAACACAAAAACATATGCTCTTAAACAAAATGAAGCTTTAACGGCATGTTCTGCGTTTGCCCCCGAATAAAAGTTCAGGAAATATTATTCATTCGATTTAAAGGTAAAGCAACTGTAGGAACTTTTACAATTTTTCTTATAATTAGTGACATTCCTTTCACCTTTCATAATTTAGGATTCTGATTAAAATTTTAAAATCATTAAGTAGTAATCTAAAGGCAATAAAAAATTTCAGTATTCTCTCTTTGCTGCGGTTTCTGACATTTCTGCTGGTGTGCGTAATGTACTTTGCCAACATTGTACAATACGTGCATTTCTCACATCAGTGCGTAAGTAAACATTTTCCGCATTAAAAATAAAAAATGTAGCCATTGATTAAATCGACATATTTTTCAATACCTGAACGTTTTCCCGAATTAAAAATGTACTTTACGCACAGTTTACGCTACTGAAAGCATTCAACAGTATTTCAAGAAATTTAACTTGTAATAAATGCACAGTGGTTCTAATTAAAATACAAAGTTTGTTTTAAAGATAATTACGATAATACAAAATTAGTAAAAGTTATATGTAGAATAATGCATTCTTAAGTATTACAGTATTGTTTTAGTGTAAGAATCATAACTAATAGGGGTCATAAATATAACAGTTTATTGATTTAATTCATATTAATAATAAATCTTTCTGTAATATTCGTAATATGAATGTTCAAGAGTCTCCATATAACGGACTACTCCTTAATATGCGACACAGAGACACTAGCGCAATTTAAATTTCTGTTAAAAAAAATTAATATTATAATAACCATTTAGTTCATACTACTTCACACTCATTGTAGCGTAGATGATTCCAGATCTTGTTAATTTACAACAAAACAGTAAATTTGCTCAGAGCCAGTGGCGGAACATTTTATTTAATAACTTTTGGAACTCCTTAAAATGACACGCCCATGGAATCGTAATTATCGCGCTTGGAATCAGTTTTATTAAACTTTTATGGAGCTAACAATAAGGTGAGATGACAGACATTATTTCGCAGCGTATAAAGAAATCCTCGGAAGTATTGGACAATTTTTATACAACCTTTAAGATAAATAAGACATTTTTTACGGCGCATACGAAGCAGAAAACAAATTGATCAACGGCCTCGGAGCCCTAATCGCTTTTCTTTAAGTGAAACGTTTGAAGTTTATCGACTCACCGTTCAGTGAACCTAGGGCGTTAAATTTTATCGTCATTAGTTGGCGCAATTATCGTCATTGTTTAATTCCGTACCTGATTAATTAGTTCAAAAGTAGACGGCAAAGCGTAAATTATATGCGTATTACCGAATTTAACATAACAAATGGTGTATCATTTAGCGTTGGATATGTCGTATTTCATTATATTGTCATATCGCTGCGGGCGGGCAAATCGTGAGGCGAATCATGAAATTCATATTCGGTGTCGAAATTGTAACGTCAAATTAGTTGTACAGGGTGTCTCAAACTCGACAGTATAGGCCTACTTTGAGGATACCACCTAAAAACCACATTAGCGGTAGAAGGAACAGTTGTCGTTGGAAAATAATTGAATGTTCCTATGTTTTGGGATGACGTCATTAGTCATTTCTGTCAAATCCCAAATTTTATTTAATTTTTTTGTATCCTACATTAGGCCCATACTATCGAGATGAGACACCCTGTACAGTAGAATGGTCTCTTGTGAAAATATGTTAGTTTATCATGTTTTAAGAGCCCCTTCAAAAAATCATCTCAAACAAATTTTTTAGAGGTCGCTCAATATTTACAAAATTTCCAAAATCGTCAAAAATTTATTTTTAATATTTTCTAGGTTGAAAAAAATCTCGATTCTGAAAATTTTAAATCGATATTTTAATTTCTAAAGCCACTCATAGTTATTTTAACTTTCAAAGTAGTGTATCTATGTTTTCGAGCGACCTCTAAAAATAAATATCAACGAACTAATAATTCTTTTTTACTGAATTTGATGAACAAAAGAATAGAAATAAATCACGAGAATATTTAATACTCAAAGTGCGGTAATAAATTTTGCCTCGATTTCTATTCTTTTGTTCATCAAATTCAATTAAAAAGAATTATTAGTTCGTTGATATTTATTTTTAGAGGTCGCTCGAAAACATTTTAGGTAGGTACAAACACTACTTTGAAAGTTAAAATAATTATGAGTGACCTTTAGAAATTAAAATATCGATTTGAAATTTTAAGAATCGAGATTTTTTTCAACCTAGAAAATGATAAAATAACGAGAAAAAAAATTTAAAAAAAATTCAAGTTTTGACAATTTTCTCAATTTTTAAAAATCTTGAGCGACCTCTAAAAAAATTTTTTTTGAGCTGATTTTTTGAGGGGGTTCTTAAAACATGATAAACTCCAACATATTTTCACAAGAGACACGAAAAAAAAAAAATTCGTTTTTTTTGGGCCACCCTACTGTACAGTGTGATCCGGATGAACAGTGCACCAATTTCCAGTGAAAAAAAAAAATTAGTAAATGCCAGTGTCCGTTGCTACTGTCCTTTGGGGAACCACCAGAATACTAAATGCCAGTGGCGTGCAATCACCACTATGATCAACTTAAAAAAATTACAAAAACAATTAATGGAATAACACATCTCTACTAAAATGACGTCTTAAAACCAAATAGGTTTACATTAAATTGCAACCACTATAACTGTCAGCGTTCCGGGTATTTGCCACATAAATTTCCCAAAATCAGCGACGCTAAGCTAAAAGAGGCTATATTCGATGGACCTCAAAATAATTAAACTAAATAGGTTGCATGGCAAAGCTTGAAAAAATTAACAGGACACGTTTTGGGCAATCAAAACAACAGTTACGGCATTTAGCGTGTGCGACCGAGGCTTATTTCATTTTAAGCGGATGCCTTTCGGCCTACATAATGGTTCGGCAAATTGGCCATGGCTAATAGATACAGGGTTAGGTCCATTATTAGAACCATTTCTATTTGTATATCTCGATGATGTAGTAATTGTCACTCAGTGCAAGTTTTGAAGGAAGTTTTTTGGAGATTAAGAGGAGCTAACCTTACGGTTAGTCTAAAAAATGTCGGTTTTGTCGATATTTGGGTTAGGTGATGGGTCGAAAAGGCCTTGTTGAAAATACCACTCTTCAAAACTGTCCAGGTGCGTGATTGGAACATTTTCTTGGAACAAACCAGAGCTATGTGCAGGATTTTGCAACAATTGTGACGAAGTCCTGTGTATAACTATCGAATGCATAACTACTGCACCCGTGTTGTACTGTACTGATGAATGAATGAATGTATTGTAGGCGCTTCAACCTAAGACATTTGCACACCCCGATGGAGACAGAGTAATAAGTTACCTTAGCCGATGCCTCGGCAAACAGGAAAGAAACTTTACAAACATGGAAAGACAATACCTTGCAGTTCTCCATGCTAAGACCGTAACTAGATCATTTCAAAACGGTCACCGGTCATCGCCATCTGGCTTCGGAACCTGAAGGACCCGACTGGAAGGTTGGCACGTTAAAGTTTAAAACTCAATAATTACGACCGCAAAATAGTCCACCGTAAAAGTAAAGACTTAGTAGTACCAGATATGTCAAGCAGAAGTGTTCCAGTTATTGATGACATCTCTATTCGCTCAGAAACTTTGGATAAATGGTATTTGGATATGTTAAAGAAGGTCCAAATGAAACCAGGACGTAAGTTAAGTCAGCTGACACGACCTTCGAGACCTGTGGAAAGAAGCCGTTCCTAAAGAATCTAGGAATGAAGTAACCTCCAGATTCCATAATCCAGCAACATCTGGACATATGGAAGTAACAAAAACGCCACGCCACACGTTTCTTCCGGCCTAAGTCTGGGCTCAGTTTATTAGGAACTAAACTGATTGTGTAGCTCTGATCAGCGAAGACCGTTGGTAAGATTGTTCAACAGCCAAGGGCATAGAAGCCGTTGGAGATGATATCCACCGGTTTTATGGGCCTTTAACAAGAATATCTTGGTAGTTATAGACTACTCCTTTAAATACTCGCTCCTATTCCTACCGAGAACGACAAACGCTGATACTGTCTTTAGGAAAATAGAGGAGGGGGTATTTCACACAACTATAAAACTCACGGAAATGCTGGATCACTTCTACTACTACGTAGTCATTCTCTTAGACCTACGATGACCTTCAGCTGGGGTTCGTTTGCACCACTACACTACCCTCGAAAACAAAGGGCTGAAAATGGGCCACCCGGTGCAATATGGAAGTGTTCCACTCCCAATAAAGCGAAAGTGACAGGGCGTCGAGATTTAAAGAATTTAAATTTAAAATATTAAAAGATGAATCCGTTTAATATTTATCAGCGGGAAATCTACAATGCGGACATAAGGGTCGGCGTTTACACGTAGACAGAACATTTTAAGTTGGTTTTGGGGATGTTTTTGTGCGATTACAACAGGGCCGTGCGTCCACACAGACCGCGTCATTAGTATTAGCAGAAGATTAATGTCCGTGTGTTGGAAACATCTAATTAAGTAACGTCATAAATTCATACGGAATAGAGCGATGAATATGGGAAAAACTCAACATCGCCAGTGGCCGAGCTCGGTGCGCGGTGGATCGGTTTTTCACTTTTTTGAACTCATTACCTTTTAAATGAACGCGGGTTCTCGTAATTAATGATTTTTATAGTCGAGGAATAAATATTTATCATTAATTTTTTAATTAACTGTCCGGAGAATGCGCTTTTGAAATTAATTTAACTGAAACCAAAACAAGTAAAACATTGCATCACGCACGGTGTGGATAAAGACGTATACAGGGTGTTTTATAGGTGTAGAAATTTTCAGCATTTTTCAGTGTCGGTCTTTTGCAAGAATTGTCTATTTTTGGTCTTTTCTTTATTATTTATTAATGTTGAAAAACGTCTCCGGGATATTGAAATGGTTAAGGTGAATAATAATACAGACCGTCCACGACCTGCTAGGATAGTCGAAATTGAAAACAGTCCAGTCGGTAGAGGTTCGGCCTGTGTCAAACCTTGATAACCCGGAAATAACTACACAGACCTACTTTAAATGATGAGTACAATAACAGGATAATTTGCTTACAGAGCATTTTGTCAGGAAAAAAAGTTATTAACAATTGAATTGCGAAAATTCGCTTTTTAATAGTTTTCTTTAAATAACTCAGCGGGATGACTTTGTACGAAAAAATGCTGAAGACATGATTTGTTCGTAATTAAAATAGCTACAAAAAGGCGAATACCGAAAGACCCAGTCTGTCTGAGACGACTGAATGTCGTTGAAAATGTTTCCTTTTTCCTATCTAAAACAGCATCATTTTTTATTTTCAGTAGGGCCGTATTAATTTTTTAAATAATTTAATGAATCTGAGTCCCCATAACTCCGCCACTGGTTGCTTGCAGGACTTCTATGGAAAAATGGTATCTTATAAGAAGATGTGTCATGCCAAATTTGCCTTAAATAGCCTTCTTCATTTAGAAGTTATTTAAAAAATTCGATTTTTTTTTTTAAATCTTTAACGCCCTATATATCGAAAATGAAGCGTCTCTGGAAAAAAATTTATACTTGATTTTTTTCAAATTTTTTTATGAGGAATATCTCCTTAAAGTTTGTCGACTTAATCCTGAAACACCCTGTATATATTTTTATACGGGCCTTCGTTAACACGTTACGGGCCCTCAAGGGTGAAAATTAAAAAGTTATTTTTATTTGCAGTCCCTAAACTACACTAGGCACAGAAATTACGGGATATTAAAAAAATCCCAAAATTTTGGATATATTCAAAGAGCAGTAACCTTGGATAGAAATGGTCGTAGATAGAATAAAAAAAAAAAGGAAATTGAAGCTTCGTGTCTAGTTTTCTGGATCTGGAGTTTAAAATTTTTTAGCGTCAGCAGTTTTTACACCCTGTATAAAATAAAGTTATATCCGGTCCTATTTATTACACCTATAGAAATCTCGTTTTCAATCTAATATTACTTTAATTCTGATCACAACGAGTTTCGTTAGCACTAGTTACTTTAGAATAATGAACATTATAAAAGCAGTAATTAATACGGTTAATACTTGTTATGTTCTTTATAACTCCTAATAATGGGCGAATGTACGGCAAGTAAAATTAACTAGAGCCTTATTGCAATTAAGTTTTGACTTTAATGGGGTACCTGTATGCTTAGGAACGCGATAAAGTATAGTCGCTCTTTTCCAACAAGGCTGATTAGTAGCGATTCGGGCACATAAAGTGTGAAATATCGTCAGCAGTACGGTACAGTGCCCGCCAAAACGGTTATTTATGCAACAAGTGTGTACAGGAACAATACTAGCAGGAAAGAAAAAAGTTACGTATGCGCGAATTGCTTGCAATCGCATGGGAAAACACGCATGACAACGCGATGTCTCTGCTGAGTTTTGCCGGCATTCACGGTAAATTAACGACAGTTTGATCAGTTTATTATTATTACATGCGCCATTTTGTAGTAGCCATCATCATTTAATATAATTAGATATGGCACAGCTTTTCTAAATCAACTCAATAAATCAACTTAGTTTTCAAACACATTTACACGTTTCAGAAAACACCACAAGTATTGGAGTTGCGTATATTTCACATTACAAGGAACAGAAAATAGACCCATTTTATTTCAACGTATTCCATTAAATGATTGAGGAGAATTACAAGATTTTACATAGCGTTGAACAAATAAAGCTAGCCACACACAACTACGACATGGCGCCCAACGTGGGGCTATGTCGCCATATGAAACTAAAGCGTTCCACGACAAAAGGATAGACAAACGCAAGGAAATAAACATAAAATGAATAAGAAAGAAAGTTCTTATAAACCTATGTCCGAAAATGCTTCGCTTCGGAGATACAGGATGTTCAAATTTAGAGAAAATACAAGGTTTTTACTAATATCTGGAGAACCCTAATTTAAATTTTTTTGAAATTTGGTGTGTTTGTTTATAAAAACGGTAGACGTCTTCTGACGTAATTCGATTTATTTTATCTACTCCAGCGGCGTCCGGGGACTCACTCCTGTTAATATTAATAAGTAAACATATGAGACGTCACTGCTTTTTCTAAGGTGTCATATTTTTTTCTAATTATGCGATTAAAAATACAACTTTTTTGTCTCTTTACTTTTTTTGATATGTTGCTTCGTTTTCGAGCAAAAAATTAATAGCTTGTGTGATTTTAAAAGTACTTGAACTGTTGTAGTTGTCAATTCCTGCTTGTCAAAATGAATTACACAAATAGTGAAATGTGCGATACGCATTTTCTTTATGGCCTTGCCAAAGGTAATGCATTAGCCGTCAGGCGCCTCTATGAGCAGAAATACCCTAATCGTATAATTCCTCATCATACTGTCTTCACCCGTCTTCATCAACGTCTTAGTTCGAAACCCCCGATTTTTTTCGCAATATTAATGGAATACCCCGTATATTGGCGTGAAATGATGTTAGTCTCAGCTTCATATAACAACAAAGTAGGTTGTCTGTCTCCTGGTGCGGCCCCACGTTGGGCGCCAGGACGTGGATTTGGCTCATTTCCGCTAGCGCCCGATTGAAGAGACTTGTTAGTCTCTCCTCTGAGCATTATTAAGGAGTCGTAGATCCGCATGATGGGGTTGGGGGGATTGTAGTGTCCAGGGTCCTTTTTCACCCTCGGTGCTAGAGCATATCAGACGCCTGCTTGGTGGTTAAAGGTTGGTTTCGAAACGTGGATGTTGTTGAGGTCTGTGCTGGATAAATTCGTGCTATGAATGTTGCTCTTTGATCGTGTTGATAAGCGTATTCGAAACATAGGCGATTTTGTATCCTCTCATAAGGGTAAGTGAATAGAGCGATTTTATGATCACTTAATAATTATATAGTGATAAGCTTTTTCGTTTTCGCATTTTTTTAAAGCGCTTAGAATCTGTATGGCCACATCAAGTGATCTTTGATCGACTGATAAATTGCGGCAGCTCCACATCGGTGGCAAAAAGCGGGCGTTGCGCACTTATTGGCCCAGAGAACGTGTTGTCGAAAGTTTGGAGGTTACCCTGGAGAATAGAAACATACTTTGAACTCGTCTCAGGTAAGGCGGGACCACAAAAAGTGCGCTTTCATTGTGTCGGTGTATATCGCCGCAGAGAATAAGTTGTACGCCCTGTCTTAACCCTAACTTTGGCCATTACGGCAGCGCCTTATTGTAATGCCGAAGTAGCTTCTTTCTCTTCCGGGGTATTTATCATTGCATATACATGGCAAACCATCCTAAGCTGTGTGCTGCAAAATATGTCGGCTCGAGCCGCTCTGCGCCACACCACTCACAGTGATAACTTTCGAAACTTCCCAGCTTATGAACTGGGGGATATAACTGCGTCGTTTGAATAATTTGGATTTACAGGCACTTATTAAAACCGACAGTTCGTTTCTAATACGGGGCGATAGACAATAGGCTAACACTCTTTTGGAAGATCACCGTGTGCAACGAGAATAACTTTTTGTACTTCAGAATCATGGTATTATCAAGAAATTGGTACATCGAGTACCAGCCATAGCAAACCAGAATGCTATCATAATATTTTGTCAGTATTTAAAAAATTTATATTGAAATTCGTAGACCTGCCAATAGAAAATGTAAGATGGATAAAATATGCAGCATCGTGTATACCAATTCATTTCTGCTATAATATTTACAGAAACAAAAATCTTGTATTGTCATTCGTGGCACGTAATAAATATTGCATAGTTCTAACTTAGCATCGTGTATACCAATTCATTTCTGCTATAATCTTTACAGAAACAAAAATCTTGTATTGTGATTCGTGGCACGTAATAAATATTGCATAGTTCTAACTTAATTTTCAAGTAGCCCAACAAAACTCGATCAAGTAAGCAAGACACAATTTGTGTTGCACAATTTTATATTAACTTTCACGTTTAGCGTTTACTTTAGTATCTTTCACATCATAATTAATCCGAAAGCCGTTTTGTTACATTGAAGTGAAGCACGGTGTCAATTTTATTGGGGAAAGAATTTATTATCTCGTTAGATACTTACTCGGAGGTGTCGGCCATGCAATCTGAATTTGAAATGGCATTATAGATAAAGTAGCAGGACCTATTAGTATAACATTGTAGAACAGAAGTTGTCAAGGGTATTATTAGGTATTAAAGTTAAGTTTCTGTTTAATAATATTAAGCTGATCTTCATTTTCAACCTTTGCCAAAACGAACATGTTTTTGAACATGTAATAAAATATCCGGTCGTATTTAAAAAAATGAAGATGATGATCGTCCTGGAGAGACGAAACGTTACATATAAAAATTGATTATGCCATTCGATAAAGGGCAAAAAGTGGTCCTGAGAAAGAGTTCTTCTTTTTTCAATATCATCTCAAATAAGGCTGAAATTAAACAAAAACGATTTCCAAATTTCGGTTTTTTTCAAATATTTCGAAAACTAATCATGTTAGCTTTGATATTTTAGAGGCATAATGTTGGTCTCCTGATTACGCAACTTTGCCCCCATTTAAGCTACTTCGTACCTCTTACCGTTTCCGAGATTCCTGTAGTAACAGTTGTAACAGCCTGTATACGCAGCATATTTCAAAATTTTAATAAAAATGTCAAATTTAATTCAATTCTTGAAGATATCAGTAGTTTATATGTTTCTTAGTTGTGTAGTTACTACATCAACATTTCGTGTATATGTGACGAAAATTTTGATATACCTCCATTTTTTAATATGGTTGCGTAACATTAGCGCATTCGCCATTCTATAGAAAAAAAAATGTAAAAAACGCAGTAATTGATTTTTAAATATTTGATATATTTTAAATGGCAGCGATGTAAAACTATATATTGGAGACTTAACTTATACAGAGTGTGTCATAATTACATTTCCCGGACGATATACAGAATGACATTTATACTGGATGTTTATTAAGTACTTGTAAAAACTTTAAAGTAAAGATTAAAAGTTAAGTTCCAGTTTTAAGAGATTCATAATTACTAAAATTCGAGCCAAAATTTAAGCACAACACTGTCTTCATTCTACAAAATCGATACATTTTATTTTATTTATATAAAAACTGTAAAACAATTGTCTTGAAATTTACTAAATGTTTCACAACAATAGTTGTTTACATTTTTTCCGTAGGATAAGTCTGCCGCGTGCACACGTGGTATGCACCAGCGGATGAACTAAAGAATGCCATAACAAATAAATTAGCTAATATTACATAAAATGAATTAAATAATATATTTAACAGTTTAAGAAGACGAGTAAATCTATGTATACAGAACGAAAGTAGACATTTTGAACAGTCATTATAAATAAATTGTGATGAAAAATATTAAATATTTTTGTTCTGCATTTCAATGTTTAAATAGTTCTTAAAAATTGTAACAAATTAGTTACAAAAATTATTATTACTGGTAGGAACAGAATTTTGGTCAAAATTAAAAATATGTACATATTCACTTTTTTATAACTTTAAACCAATAAAGCAACTATTATTATAAATTTTCTTATAGGTAACAATATGTTATTTTTGTTAGAATTTAAGAGATTTTAAATCGATTTTTTATTCGCATTTCTAAATTAGGAAAGTAGACGTAAATTCATTTAAAAATTGTTGCTTTCACTTTGAAGCTCGCATAAAAAACAAGATAGATAAATAATTGTTGAAAATCGATTCTTACGTTTATTTTTGTTATTAAAACGAATATGTGACCCTGTTGCCACTTCATCTAACCCGCCACTGAACGAAGTAAATTACTGTCATTGTTGCCAACTATGAAGACCGAAAATAATAGGAGAGCGGCACACAAAGTATTTGCAAGTAGCGGCGCCACTAATCATTCTGGATCTCTCGATATAAAATTTTTACGAGTGCTGTTTTATTTGATTTGTATTAAGAAGAACACGCTGTACACAAATTTTCTACTGGATTACTGCGAATTTTCGTAATTTCGTGTTTTACTGAAAAATTATTCAACAAGCGACGTACCGTTTTGTTTGTTTTCAACTGTTTTTTCGGCGGTTGTATTCTTTATTTACGCAAAATAAACAAAAAAATATTCGTCACACGTTCCATATGGCGCCCGATCAACTTCCGTACGGACACTCGTTTTCATGCATTAACAAACATTTGTTGCGCTGTATAACAGGTATTCAGTAAGGCTGCAAACAACGCTCAGATTTATTTAAAAACTAGCACACGCTCAGTGCCCGTCGCGCCTGTAAATGATTATCATTTCATGCGACAATGCAATTCGGTTATACCGCCGTTATACCGCCGCCGCCGTTACTTTTGATTTCGATTTTTCATCTGACATCGGTTGAATTTATATTCTTTCAGTTCACAGATTAACACAAATATATAAAATACGGTGAAATGTTTCGATAAGTTTTCATCTGAGATAGCTCTGCCCACACATGCGCACAAGACGGGGTCTGTTCAGGAAACAACCGAACTTTATGTTGTACGCGGGAGCGCAAATGGCTCCATCTGTCGTGCTGACTCCCAACTGTGTATGGTGGGTTAAACTGACGAACGACCCTAGCTGTTGCACTAGGTGTTGCGAGTATAATTCAATGCCGGTAGGGGCAAATAGCCCTCGGAGTAGTTGTTTCTCGCAACACTGACAATTAAAACCGAACTTTATTTTTTAAAACTTCATTAACGTAACAGTTGGCTAGAAAGATCAAGTAGTCGTTGGAAAATAATTGAATGTTCGTTGGTCACCAAACGAGGAACAAATTTTGCTGCAACTGCATGTATGTTCAATGTTTCAGTCAAAATTTCTTGGCATGACCAATTGAGATCCTCCTCTTCTGAAATTTTTCTGACAGTCAATTGGCGATTTGCATGCACCAGACCTTTGACTTTCTCAACGTGGGATAGTGAAATCCTTTCGTAACATTAGCGCGTAATCCAAAAAGATCGGTTATATTCTGAAAAGACCTCGTATCGCGACCAAATCGACCAAATCATTCAAATAATGCGTTACAGGGTTATAGGGTTATGGGTTATGGTGGAAAAAGATCATGAATTCCAATGTTTTTCCAATCCTGACTATTCAAGTCGATTTGAAATCTCGAAAGCGGCGATACAGGAACCCCGGGTTAAGGGGTTGTGGGGTTATGGGGTTAGGGAAGCCTACCAACCCATAGTCATGTAATTTTGGGTCCTGATAGACATATAAGATCCACGTTCCCAGAATTTCATGGTTCTTGGCTCTTGCATATAAGGTTACGGGGTTATGGGGTTACGTATTATGAAGCCACGGGGTTATGGAATTGTGGTACAATGAGACCCTCAAGCTACTACTGGCTACTAAAGTCAGTCTTAAATCTCTAAAACTTCTAGGGGTATTTTGTTGTTAGGATCAAATCACGAACTGATTCGGGTCAAAATACTAACTAGACTGATCCGGGTCAAAATACTAACTAGACTGATCCATGACCGAACCCATATTTTTTTTATATACTTTACAATTTAATTTTATTAGATTAGTACTATCAATACTCTCAATGTGCAAGTTAAAATATGAAAAGTCTGTTTTTGCACTAGTGTATGTACTTTACGCATTAATGTGGTAGCGTGCGTAGAGTGTGTATTTTACGCAAGGTAGAGTAGAAACAAATTAACTGTTCATTTTAATTTCTTTCTACGCGAAGTAAGACAAACGATAAAAAACAAAACAAAGCGAAATGTACGTTAAATATTTTACGCAGCTTATATAAAAAATTATATAAAAAATTGGGAGCAACCCTATTCTAATGGAGCATTTTGGAACAGAAATACCTAAATTTAAATTTTGGTCTAATCTAATTTCTACTGTTTTTTGTGGACCGGTATAACTCGTAGTTATTTTTAGTTAATTGGGTCACGGTTTGATCAATATCAATTATCTGACTTTTACACAAAACCAGAAATGGCACGCAATTAACAAACAAAATAGCAAAATTACCGTCATAATAGAGTTCATATTGGGAAGTCATAAATAAAATTCATTATAAATTTTCATTATTAGGTCAATTTTATAGTTAGGCATGAAACTATATGTATCATTTTAATGGTTTATCACAGTCAATGAATTATAGTGTGCAATAACACAAAGCTTGTTTAAATTTTCAGTGCTTCGTTGAGGAAAAACACGGTTCTATTCTATTTCGTACTGGATAATATAAATATAGGTTTCAATAGAGTCTATATTTTTCAGGATTGTCAAAAATTTTTATACAAAAAAATATATATTCTTAGTCACTATTATTGGCTGTTGTTGGTACTGAAAAGTAATTATGACATTATGTAAAGACTTTACGGCAGTTGCCAAGAAAAAATGTTATAAAATTAGCTTCACCGGATTAAAAATTTAAATGCAATAAATCCGGCGGTCCGTGTGTATTTTAAAGTCTCAATTACATTTTAGAGAGTTGATTTGTATATTTTGCCATTGCTTCTCGACAAAGCTGCTCTTTTATGTATGGCAGGGGACAGTGGCCTGTGCAAACAGAACCTCATCAAGACATATCTTTTACCCCTAGGTACTTCACATTTAAAATGTTAAAATCCCGCCTTTTCGCGTGGGAAATGAGATAAAATGCTGACCTTTTTGAGGCGTGAATAACTTTGCCATTGGACTACTTTTTGAGAAACAATGGAATAAATCCTATAATTCAATTGTACATTATGCACCAGTGCGTAAAGTGCTTCATTTGACGCATAAAGTCGCAAAATGAAATAACGCAGCGAACAATATTATATTAATTAAATTAGATATAAATATTTCAGGTTTAAGTTACATACTTGTTCCTTAATAAATTAGTATTATTAAATTATTATAGTCAGTTTGACAGTTAGGAAGATTGTGCCGATCGTTGGCCATCTATCACCGTGATAACTAAAATATTAACAATTTAATGTTTGCAATAATCGTGAAAAATATGTTTTACGCACTAGTGTGCAAAATATTTGCATTACGCACTAGTGTGCAAGATGTTTACTTTATGCACTAGTATGCACAATACTTTAATCGCTACTGTACACAATTTTTATTCTACGCTTTACTGCGCAAAATATTTACAGTACGCATTAGTGTGCAAAATATTTACTTTACTCACTAGTGTGCGAAATATTTACGCGAAATATTTTCATTACGCATTGGCGTGCGAAATATTTACATTACACACTAGAGTACGAAATGTAAATACTTTACGCACTAGTGTGCAATATATTTACTTTATGCACTAGTATGCACAATAGTTACTTTACCCGCTACTGTGTACAATATTTATTTTACGCTTTACTGTGCAAAATATTTACATTACGCACAAGCGTGCGAAATATTTCTTTTACGTACTACTGTGTAAAATATTTACTTTACGCACTAGCACGCGAAATATTTACATTACGCTCTAGTGTGCGAAATATTTACATTACGCATTAGTGTTCAAAATATTTGCTTTACGCACTGGTCAGCAAAATATTTATTTTACGTTTAATACGTGATAGTAAGGCTAAATCGTAGAAACGCAGATTAATAACAAAATTTTAACTTCTATTTTTAAAGAGTTTCTATACATACAATTTTTTATACAATATTCGCTATATTTCACGGAGAATTGCTTCGGTAATGAAAACAAAGTCACTTGTTCAGTTTTTACTTGGAAGAGGTTTCATTTGATGAGGCCAATGAGACCACAAAGATAACAGAGGAACAAGCTTAATGTGCATATTAATTCTGTAATTTCCACCCTTTTACTCTAACCTTCAATGTTCTTAAGAGGATATTTACCTTTTCCAATTAACATAACAAAATACAATTTATCACTTCTCGCTTTACAAAACGGGGGACACGAGAAATAGAGTTTTTTAACTAATTTGTTTGACTTTAATTAATACCTGTTTCAACATCTTTATAGATCGGTTGTAACATGCTTAAATAATTCCAAAAATATTATAACTTTAAGGCCTTTTCATTTTCCCTTCTTGTAGTAACCGATATATGTGTCATGTCTATATAATCCTCATATTCACATGGTTTGAGGTATCGTACCTTAAATGTCAGCAAGCGACCACTAGTATTAAAATATGTTTGAAATCATATCTTTATTTGGTTTTCATTTAGAGAACTGTATTGATGGAGTATAAATGTCATTTTCTTTGCATTTATGGGATCGTATTGGGACTGAATTATACTCGGAATACATATAACATCCAATGTCACTACTCAAGTCATCAACTAATTCGTAAACAATAAGTGTGGGTTTTAATAATATGACTATATTTTAACAAATAAAGAATGCGCTTTATTCATGATCGTTTGTATCTAAAAAGTTCTGTACATATGTTGATTTTGCTTCTAGGAGTGTATTAAATCTAAATTGGTGCAGTATTTGTGCGAAACTTCACAGGATTTGTTTGGGTTATTATATTACATAATTGTAAGTAGGCTTACGGCATTTTTGCTGCAAAAAGTAAAAACGTACAAAATAAATATTAAAAAAAAGTATACTGGAGTCATTGAACGGTAAATCTCAAATATTAATTTATTGAAAGGCAATTGTTTTTAATACTTTCATACTACCACTTACCCAGTACAAGAATTTAAAATCAAATTGAAAATAACAAACATGTAGGTGGTATAGAAGAACAGAGACGTCATAACAGTAGAGTAATGTATTTTTAATATACGTAAACATGCAAATAATAACACACTTACTTTCTTTATTTGAATTGCTTTTCATTTCTGTAGCTCTGGGGGGTGTTGATGGCATTGGTATTTCTGAAACAAAAACCGTTATTTGTACAACAAACATAATCAAAATTGTTATGTAAATTAATTTTTTTTCCGTGACGTAAAGAGCTAGTGTTTCATTTTAGTGCCTATCCTGCTCAAATAAACGCCGTTCGATCTCTTTAAAACGTCGCTAGAATTGTTTTGTTCCCATTTAACCGAACGAATTGAGGTTTGGTGTTATTTTCGTTATGTACTTCATTTTTCACATTAATTTTGATTGTTTTATGCATGGCTTATCGCCGCCGTCATTTCAGTCACTACCCTAAGTGGTTTTATGTCCCCGAATGCTTCTAATTGATAAAATTTCCTTAAAGGCAATTGTGAAGTAAATATTTACGCTTTCTCTCAACGGCTGCATTTTCGGGTAGTCACCAGAAAAATAGGTAGCAATTTAAATAAGCAGAAATTAACATTATACCACGTGTCCAATTTTATTCCATACACGTCAGTGAAGCCTCCGGGTACGGGGTTATGACGCCATGGGGTTATGATTCAATGAGATCATGAATTCGAATATTTTTCCAATCACTGACTATTACATACATAGGTTTAGTTTGTTGACAATTGATTTTCTACAATTCACCTTGAATTGATCTTAAACCAGGGCTAATCGTGTCAATCGGACACCGGATTCGGATTCAGCGACCCCAAAACCATATGGATGCCATGGCCTTGTCTTTCTTTTGTGGGGCTATGTTATTTTTCATAATTATTTAATAATTAATTTGAAATAATATTTTGTTAATAAATCTATGTGCATAAATGTTAAAATTTCGTATTTTTTTTTTTAAATTTGGTTCATACCCATTTAAGACAGCACCGATTACAGAGATTTTGTGTAAAAAATCACTAATACAGTTTTTCTGATGGCAAGCCTTGATAAAAAAACCGGTCGGTCGATTAGTAGTAGATACAATTTTTGTCAGTGTGTTCAGATTTGAAATGGGCCACTCCGTACATATATACGAACTTATTCTTATCATTTGTATTATCCACGATTGAGGATTAGTCAATCATTTCGGTCGCACTCTGTATAATAAAGAAGTTGAATTGGAAAGGACTATTTGAGTAGTGGGCCACGAGTAAGGAAAGTTTCTCGAGTCCGTTGGCAAGTACTAAGTGGTAAATATCTCCACTTTCGCGGAAAGTTAAATTTTTGTTCTGAGCGGACATTATGGTAGAACACAGACAGGCATATGAGCATTTTCTCAGGGGAGATTTATAGACTACGGCGAGAACAACATTTTATCAAAATAAATTACTTTTTCTGAATTCACAGCCACCAACTGGATATTATAAACATTTATAAGAAAAAAACTATAATCTTGTTTATTTTTCACATTTATTTATGCTGTCTAACCTGATGTTCCCTGGCAGATAATACATAAATATCTGCCTCATATATCAGAGAGGACGTTAAGTTTTTAAATTTTTTTTTACTCTTTACATAGTTCCTACGGGCTTAGGTTTTTATTGAATACAAGAAAGACTGGACGTAATCGATTTCAGTAATAATAAAATATTTGAGCTTTTAATGACAGATTCTATGACAAAATAATAGAAAAAATTCATTATCATTGAGACGTGGAAAAATAATTAATACATAGGACAGTTGTATATGATTATACAGGGTGGACTGTTTGTGTTCGAAAGTATAGCTGTTTTTATTAGAGTCAATTTTCATACAAAGTCGAGTGGGTTGTGAATGCCTACATTTTCTAGGCCGCTTAAAACAAAGAAGACTACCGAAAATGAATCCAACCCCCTCGTCAACCCTCAACACCCTTTGCCGCCCACATACACACCCTTATGAGGGTTGGAATGTCAATTTTTATACAAAGTCAAATGGGGTGTGATTCGGATCAATGGGGATAGATTAGGGTACTTTTTCAACCGTAAGTCCCTTCGCTTTTCCGAAATCGGGGTACTTTTTCAACTTTCCAAGGGGTGTTCGTGAGAAATAAGAGGGTTCACCCGTTGAACAATCGTGAGGGGTGAGGGAACTTACCGTTGAAATAGCACCCTGATTCGTGGGAGGCGAGGGGATTTACAGTTGAAAAAGTACTTCGATTTCGGAAAGGCGAGGGGACTTATGTTTGAAAAAGTACTTTTGAAAAAAACTATAAGAGACGAGGGGATTCGTCTCAAAAGTTACCCCGAATCACACCCCACTTGACTTTGTGTGAAAATTGCCATTCCAACCCTCATAAGGGCGTGTATGTGGGTGGAAAAGGGTGCTGATGGTTGACGAGGGGGTTGGATTCATTTTCGGTAGTCTTCTTTGTTTTCAGCGGCCTAGAAAATGTAGGCATTCACAACCCACTCGACTTCGTATGAAAATTGACACTTCAACCCCCATAAAGGGGTATACGAGGGTGGTAAAGTGACGCTAGGGGGTAACGAGGGAGTCTTATTCATTTTTGGTAGTCTTCTTCGTTCTTAGTGCCTCAGAAAACATAGGAATACCCACCCTACTCGACTTTGTATGAGAATTGACATTTCATCTCCCAGAAGGTGGTGTATGGGGCTGGTAACGGGGAAATGGCTAGTTAAAATTTTTCGGTTTCGGCGACCCCAAAAACGGAGGGTTAGAGGGGGTCTACCCTCTGGGTCTTGAAATTTTTTTGGGGGCCCGCCGCCAACCCGCAATTAAAAGGTTGAAAAAACTAATCCCAAAATTAATTAACCAAAACCAAAAAAAAGGCCGGGCCAAACAAAACGGGAAAGGGGAAAAAAGGAAAACGCCAAGTGAAAAAAGCCCCCCCCAGCAAAACGCCGGGAAAAAAACCCCAACGGGCCAACGGGCAAAGAAACCCAAATGCTGAAAAAATGCCCTGCCAGGCAAGGCAACAAAGCGGAAATTGGGGGCGATCAAGCAAATTTAAACTAATAAAAGCAACCTCCAATAAACAATAAAAATAAAAATGCCAAAAGGAACAAAAAAAAGGAAAATTTGGTTAACAAAAATAATAAAAAAAGGCCGAAAAAACTTAACAAAGCCGGGAAAGGGGGGAAAAAAAAATAAAAAAGTCCCTAAAATTTTTCGGAAAACTTGATTTGCTAAAATTTGTACTAATACGAAATGGGAAAAGTTAGAGAAAATATTTTATACAAAGTGTTTTCTGTAAACGTGCCAACTTTTCGAATCACTGAATTTAACTCAAATAACAAAAGGTGCTAGATCTAATATTAACACATCTACTACAGATAATAATTATAAAAACAGATTTGATGCAACATAACATGATTTGTTACAGGGTGAAATATGTTTTTAAGCTTAAACAGCTGCAGAAATAATTTAGTAAAATTTTTTTGGGCCGGTTTATATTTTCTAAAATTTTAATTTCATTGTTCTATTGTTACAAACGAACTATCTAAAAATGGAGCCGTAAGCGATATTGGGGTGCTGTATTATAGCCGAAAGCGATTTAATCGTTTACATTTCAGAGCGAGGTCGCCACATTTTTACCAGATTGCCGGGTAATAACGTATTCATACATATAATATGATCAGTTAAAACCCTGCCGGACCCTCACGAGCTTTGGCTTAATTTAAATTATTTACTATTATTTTTATTGGGCTTCCAGAGGGTTTTTTTAACCCCTTATTAATCACCGTAATTTTCGAAATATAATCTCCGCCTCATAACATTAGAACGTTTATTTGAACAAAGGACGTGTACGTAATAGTTACTAAATCTTCTTATAAAGCTTCTTTATTTTGCTGGTCTACCAAAAATTCACAAACCCCCCTAAGACCAATTCTATTAATTCACCTTGCATCAAACTGGCTAAATATTAATAAATATTTTGATATCGATGATTTAAGCAATTTTTTGGACTATATGATGAAGAATCGATTAAATTAATTCATTGAAAATGAAACAGCAAATCGTGTTATTCTTACATATTTGCAGTCATTAGAATTAGTGTATTAGCAATTGTTTTCGCGCCTACTGTAGTTAACTGTTACGCGTTCTGTCTTAAGGGGACGTGGTAAAAATATATATAACGCACCAAATGTGACACTCATGAGTGGGAAAAGTGTTACTTTACACACATGTCGGATTTGCAACAGCAGAGTACTTTTGTAGTCACAAAAGGTATTTTTTACATTTTTCAATTAAACGTTTTAAGGTGTAGCAGATATTAATTCTAGGAGAGATAAATTTAAACCGAATTTTCTTTTTCCCGTTCTCCCCATTTAATACCGCCTTAATGAATACCTTATGTAAAGAGAAACTTATATAACTTTTTCATTTTAAACGTTCCACCGCCAATTTCTATTACAGAGGTGGAGCAGTTAACATAATGTCTTTATATAGTCTAAAAACGCCTTCTTTGACGTGTCACCGAACCTCTTCGCCGAGGCATGTGACCGCAAATTCTAGATAATTCTCAAGAATTTATTAGCATCGCCTCAGGACTTTTGGAGCTATTGCACTCTAAACTTTATATTATGTTCTACTTACGACTCTGTATAGATCTGTTAAAGACATTTTATGGACCTTTTGACCTTTAACAATGAGTATCGGTAATTGATAGCTCAAGTTCAGTTGTAGAATACAAACTTTATTAAAAAGTTTACGCTCCTGGAACTAAACAATAGGTTTAATGTGATAGAGAGGACATTCCTTGGTCGCTGAATTATTTTTCGGGTGATTTTGGAAACGCGTTTCCGATATTCAATATATTAGATTACGTTTCGGAAGAAAGTCTAGCAAAAATCAAGAGAAATTTAAAATAAAATTAAGATATTGCAATAAGAATGTCACAGTTGAACCATTCTAGATGTGAATCCTTGAAATAATCACAAAGTTCAAAGTTTTTTAACCCTATCGCCTCGTATATTGAAAAGGAGTCAGTTTAACCCCAGGAAACCCTCTTTACGCCATTTTAAGTTAATTTAAGCTGTACTTCGTCATTATACTCTTCCTAATAACGTTTGAAGCTAATAAAAACAATTAGGCTTTGTGGCAGATCGAACGACATCAAAACAACAAAGTTATAAAATTTGTTTGTCAAAACAACTTGACTCGTGTAACAATATTATTTTATTTAAAGTGAGCCGGTCTAATGATTATTGCGTGCGCGTAAGAAAATTGCTTTGTCACCT
Organism: Anoplophora glabripennis; assembly: GCF_000390285.2. Taxonomy (NCBI): domain Eukaryota; kingdom Metazoa; phylum Arthropoda; class Insecta; order Coleoptera; family Cerambycidae; genus Anoplophora; species Anoplophora glabripennis. The sequence goes on from NW_019417032.1 coordinate 48,403, forward strand.
CACACATACAAATTGGCGGTTAGTTCAGTTCAGAAATTTCCGGTAAATTTCCGTTTGTTCAACCCCTTGTTTCCTAATTTCTTCGCATTTTAATCACTCGCAATACTCTGTCGCGCCCGACATCAATCATAGGGAGTGGAGTTATTGTTATTTTGCGCTGTAATTGGTTTCGAAAGTTAGGTGAATTTTTTAATTTAATAAGTCAAGTTTTCATTAAGGAAATCCGAACTTGCATATGATAATAATTTTTGCTGGGGTGTGAAATTAAGCATCTGTATATGTTTTCTATTTAAATCAACGTTTAAAAATGTAAGAGGTAGCCTTCGTATTTTTCCTGAAGAAGGAGAAAAATACAGGGTGTGGCGTGTATAATCTACAAAAATTAAACTACAGCTTCCTGATGATATTTGTAATAGAAAAGTCTTATACGAAAAAGTTCTACCTTCGCGGTTTTTTTTGTAAATTAAAGTTCATTTATTCAACGAAAATGAAAGCCGACCCTGTGTTATTTATTTATGCGCCCCGAGATGCAACCTTATAATTTAAGTCGGTATAATCTAATACTAGTAATACTAAAAGGTTAGAATACATTGTCAAAAAATTTGTGATTTTGTATTCGTATTGAATTCATTATTCATTTGATTATTAAATGTTAAGCATCGTCCATCGACACATTAGTGTTAAAGAGTTCAAGATTCCAGACAAAAGTTTTTATTTTGTAACTCCACGATAGTGACAGTGTAACTTTTATAAAGAAGTAAAAAATAAGAATAGCGTGCCGATTACATTAAAAACGAGATTCTTATTTCTTACTTTGCCTAATTTTTTAGTTTGTGAACAAACTAGTTTTACAATGAACCGAGAAAACAATGCATCTAATATTTCTGAACGTGTCGATATGGTGTTAGTGTATGGTGCAGCCGGAGAAAATGGAGGTTGTACCGGGAACGATGGCCACAACGTCAACCCTCCATGTGCAAATACAATCCTATAGTGTGTTCAGCGGCTACGAGATACGGGGAGTGTTATTCCTCGAGGAGAAGGACGTGGTCAGCAAGTGAACCTTAATGTTGAAGATGCAGTGTTGGAAAATCTTGACGAAGACCCCACAATTAGTACTCAACGACTTGCACACGGGACGTTGTTAAATTGGCCCCGTAATCGTATTTGCTTCCACTCTATACAGATTTTATAATATTGCCTTTAGTAACCTCAGGGATAGATGGAACACTATTATTACAAACCTTATATTGTGTATCAAGATCAAAGTAAGTAGATTCAATGAAAGTGTTTAAAAAGTTATGCGTAGAGACATTAAGATTAGACCAATACTAAAAAAATTTAGTTGCATAGAGGACTATTTCTAGACTCACATAGAAACCTTTCGTAAAGGAATAGATTGTAGCGAACAATTGGGTGAACATTTCTACCAACGCGTTATAAAAATGGCGCAGTTTTTGTCCATCTACTCTGGAAAATGCGCAAACCCCAATACCACCGAATTCCCGCCGCTTTTGCAGGAGAGTTAGCCATTATATTTAACAACTGCATATCACCGCAATAAAAAACTTGACGACTTGGCCCGTCTTGAAAGGGTAAAGCGATCCCGTCTAGAAGCAAGAAAATTATAATTTTACAAGCGGCAATGAAAATGGCCGAGTTGATGACTCTTCAGTCGTCGCAACAAAAAACTTAATTAGCATACCAACTATCACTAAAGCAAGGAGGCTCAGTTATTCAAGACATGGTTTTAGTTACTTTTCTTGCAAGGAATTTGTATAAAGGTACAATGCCGCCGTTCCTCGAGAGTAAATAAAATGAAAAAGTGGTAATGTAGAATACAAAAGGGCAGCCGTTGTGTGTAATTGTGGAATTGGAACTTAGAAAAACTGTGCGTTATGGTATTAAGTCGACTCTTCCTTAGATGCCTCGCAACGTTTGTAAATTTTCGTTTGGTAATTAAATCAAAGTTCATTTATTCAACGAAAATGAAGGCCGACCCTGTGTTATTGTTAAAAAATTTGTGCAGTCAACTGATTTTGTATTTGTATTGAATTCATTATTCATTTAATTATTAAATATTAAGCATCGTCTATCGACCCATCAGTGTTAAAAAGTGAAAGATTCCAGACAAAAGTTTTTATTTTGTAATTCCACGATAGTGACAGTGTAAAATTTATAAAGAAGTGAAAAATAGGAATAGCGTGCCGATTACATTAAAAACGAGATTCTGATTTCTTACTTTGCTTAATTTTTTAGTTTGTGCACAAACTAGTTTTACAATGAACCGAGAAAACAATGCATTTACTATTTCCGTGTATGGTGCAGCCGGAGAAAATGCGCTCGCGGCGACTAGGTTGTACCGGGAACGATGGCCACAACGTCACCCCCCATGTGCAAATACAATCCTACAGTGCGTTCAGCGGCTGCGAGATACAGGAAGTGTTATTCCTCGAGGAGAAGGACGTGGTCAGCAAGTGAACCTTAATGTCGAAGATGCAGTGTTGGAAAATCTTGTCGAAGATCCCACAATTAGTACTCGACGGCTTGCACAGCCAGTAGGAACCTCATCTCGTACCGTACATCGCATCTTAAGGCGCCAGCTGTTGCACCCCTATCATCTGGAACTAGTTCAACAGATTTTACCCCCGGATTGTGAGTAACGAATGCGTTTTTGCAGATGGTTTTTACGGCAATGTGCCAATCAAGTAGACCTTATGCCTTATGTTTATGTAATAGATGAGGCGACATTTACCGTTTCTGAGACACAAGGTATAAAGGTCTGTTTCTTATATTTTTGTATATCTGATATCCTACGGGATATAACTAGTATAATTCGGTAACCATATAAGGGAGCATTAGTTGAAAGATTGTCATAGACGTATTAATGAACATATTGAATAATAACGGGGTAAGAACTGATCCCTGAGGTACTTAAAAGGTAGCAACAGTTTCGGTCTATGTAAAACCACTGTTTACCAACGGAAACACATAATCATTGGTGGACTGAAGTAGATGCGACTGTAAGTGCAGGATGATGACCATCCTTGTTTCAAATGAGGATCATTCGTTCCAGAAACATAATAAACGAAGTTGCTACAAATAAAATATAGAATTTTATGATTTTGATTTAGAACCTGATTCTTTGGAGTTATATTAAAAAACTACATACGGAGATTATGGGGGTTTGAAATGTAAGGAACGTTATAATCATCTAAAATTAACATGTATAAGAGAATATAAGTTAGAAGATTGTCATAAATGTCATTAATGAACATATTGAATAATAACGGGCCAAGAACTGAACCCTGAGGTATTCTGGAAGCAACAACAACAATTTCGGTCGATGTAAAACCACGATACTGAATTTTCGATGATCTTAAGTTAAACTAAATTTTTTTAGTAGTATTGTAATATACAGTAATATACACTGTCTCCCAAAATAATGAACAAAATTCATATTTTTTCCCGGTCAGATTTTAAAAAATTCCTGAAACTTTTCTGCAATATTTTCTATTTTATCGAGCCATGTTTGACAGACCTATAACATTATCGACATTTTTTAATAGGACGCTCTATATTTTATAGTATAAATAGATAGCCCTTCTAAAGACAAATTCATCGATAAAAGGTACAAAAAAGTAGGTATTTTTTGTCGTAGTTGTCAAAAAAATGTAAAAAATTGTGTTTTATGTCGTACTGACGACTATTTCAAACAATCATTCTGTACTATAAAAATCGTACCTACTCTTAATTAATCTTTTTCTACTTACTTTAAAGCTTTTTTTGACATTTCTATTTACTAATTGACCTGTTTCAGCGATTTTTTAAAATTTCAACTGGAAAAAAATATGAATGAACACAGTGTACAGAGTGTCGCGCTTAAATGTGATAACTTCTGTAACTTCTTTATTTTTTGGTCGATTTCAAAAATTTTTATTTTGGAATGTGGGCTAAAAAAACTCTGTCTAACTGTGATATTGCTGTATTTATTAATGAAATACACGTACAACTAGTGCTTGTCTGAAGATGTATCGAATTTGATGAAACTTGGTGATAAGACATTTTAAGAGATGCTGAATGAGAATACGTAGGTAATGTTTTTTGGAAAAAAAATCGCTAGTACCAATTAGCTGTTTCGACGTAAAAAAACGCGTCCTAGTTGGCCGTGAATTGCATTAATAAAAACAGCAGCATTACAGTTAGAAGGAGTTTTTTTTATTCTGAATTCTAAAAAAATTTTTGAAACCGGTCGAAAAACAAAGAAGCAACTACAGGCTTGTATCACATTTAAGCGCGACACCCTGTATAATAAAATAAATTCGCTGTTGTGAATCGAGCTTTCATAAAAACGTTTTGGTTATTACTGATTGTATTTTTAAGGTGTAAGACATTAATAAGTAAAAACGGAGTAGAAGTACATAATAAAAAGCAAACTTTGACCAGCCTTGTATTTTTGTTTACATCAGTCAGGGCGGACCGTAGCCGTCTAGCAGCGAAAGAGAGAGATGAGAACCCCAGATTCAAAACGAAACGAAAGGACAAATTCCCTTGTAAGTTAAGCAGATATATTTTATTTACCGTATAGGCGAATGGAACCTTCCGTCTCCCCTAGGGAATTCTTGGAGATGCATCGATAGTTACCGAAGTCGCCTACTTGTAGGTTTCGCACCGTCAGTTTCATGTGGGCCCGGTAGCTGTTCTCCATCGTTTCGGTGCCGTACTTTTTCGTCGGGAGTAGCATGACATTGTCGTATACCCAGTAGCTAATGGCCCTGGGATATGCCTCGGTATGGCAGTCTATTGTCACGTCGGTCCCTGCAGGGGCGCCAACCAACTGATTCGGCACCCAAATCATTGGCGAAACTGCAACAAAGTAAAGATAAATCAGTGCTTCAGAAAAAAAAATACTTTACTAGCAGATACACAGGGTGTCTCAGGTATTACTGGCATCCTCGCAAGGAGTGATGGTATAGTCAGAATAAATGTGATTTGCTCAAATATATCTATAACTAAATGTTCACCGTTTTCGAGATACAGGATGTCAAAGATTTCAAAATTATTTTTTATTTACTTGAAAGCAACAATAATTCTTGATTGTGATGGGATATTTTGGTATAATGTTTAAATATTCCCATTATCACCAATGGCGTAGAAACTCTGAGGTAATCTCCTTTTATGAATACAATAGGACGCCACTGTTTTAATTACAAAAAATGTAAGATGCTTTAAGTTTTGATTATTTTGAACAAATAACGCAGGCACATAAAAAAGTCCAAACTCAAGAGACCTACATATCGTAAGGATTTCGATGCCAGGAACATGATCCTTTAGTAAAAATTCTAACTTATCGATGAGAAAAATAAAATTTTTGAGTGGAAACTGACCCAAATATGGGTCAAAACTGATTTTTTTCTAAATTTCGTCCATATATATCGTTTTCGATGTATTTTGAGAGGCTGAACACGATGGCATTAATAACATTTACCCTTGACCTCGATATTTCTCAGAAATCTCCACTATTTAGCTGAAAACTGGCTCAAATATGGGTCAAAATAGATTTTATCCTAAATTTTGTCTAAATATATCAATTTCGTAAGCGCTGAACACAATGTCTTAGTAAAATTTACCCATGACTTCGATATTTCTCAGAAAATCCACTATTTAAATGAAAACTGACCCAAATGTGTCAAAATAAATTTTTTTCCTAAATTTTGTCCAAATATATAACTTTCGTAGGTGCTAAACACAATGCTGTACACACAGGGGTAAAATAAACACATGGGTAAAATGTACCCATGATTTCGATATTTCTCAGAAAATCCACTATTTGAGTGAAAACTGGCCTAAATATGTATGAAAATTGATTTTTTCCTAAAATTTGTCCAAATATATCAATTTCGTAGGCGCTAAACACAATGCTATAGTAAAATTTACCCATGCCTTCGATATTTCTCAGAAAATCCACTATTTGAGTGAAAACTGGCCTAAATTTGCGTCAGAATTGATTTTTTTCTAAATTTTGTCCAAACATATCAATTTAGTACTCGCTGAACACAATGCCTTAGTAAAATTTACCCATGATTTCGATATTTCTCAGAAAATCCACTATTTGAGTGAAAACTGGCATAAATTTGCGTTAGAATTGATTTTTTCCTAAATTTTGTCCAAATATATCAATTTTGTGGGAGCTGAACACAATGCTTAGTAAAATTTACCCATGATTTCGATATTTCTGAGAATATCCACTACTAGAGTGAAAACTGACCTAAATGTATCAAAATTGATTTTTTCCTAAATTTTGTCCTAATATATCAATTTCGTAGGCACTGAACATAATGCTTTATTTTATTTACCCACGATTCCGATATTTCTCATAAAAAAGCCACTATTTGAGTGAAAATTGAGTGAATATATGTCAAAATTGATTTTTTCCTAAATTTTGTCCAAATATATCAATTTTGTGCGAGCTGAACACAATGCTTATTAAAATTTACCCATGATTTCGATATTTCTGAGAAAACTGGCCTAAATTTGTGTCAACATTGATTTTTTCCTAAATTTTGTCCAAATATTTAAATTTCGTAGGCGTTGAACACAATGCCTTAGTAAAATTTACAAATGATTTCGATATTTCTCAGAAACAATATCATCTGTATCCAGTGAAATTGGAATCATATGGTATCCACTATTTGGGTAAAAACAGGGTAAAATATGGATTTTCTGAGAATTATCGAGGTCATAGGCAAATTTTAGTAAGGCATTGTATTCAGTGCCTACGAAATAGATACATTTGGACAAAATTTAGGAAAAAATCAATTTTGACACACATTTAGGTCAGTTTTCACTCAAATAGTTGATTTTCTGGGTCTTGTGCACGATGGTCCAGAACTGATGGTTTGACACCATTACAAGAAAACGAAAATATGTCAAGAATTTGTCATAAAACTTCTTCTTGCCCTAAGGACTGTGAAAATATTTTTCCTAATTTCACAAATATTTTTTTTAACAATGCTATAAAGATTATGCTGGAGAGACCTCTCAACCTGCAAAAGACGAGCACAAAGATTACTTTAAAAAACGAGAATTCGAGAATTCAAAAATTTGTTAGCCAAAATTTTGGAGAAAGAAAATAAAGTATAAAGAACAGGCGACGGAAGCTCGCGGTAAGATGAATTTGGTCAAGTTGTAGATGCCCGTTTTGAAGTTAGAAGAGATACTATCTACTACTTTCTATTGCACCCTGTATGTAGCAGTACCATTGTGTAGGTCGTATGCAGAGACAGAATAGAACGATCGATAAATATATATAATAATTATTTAGAAATACAAATGAGCGAAATACTTACGGGATTCCTTTGTTTTTCATTACAAACAACCATTAAAAACATTCGCTACTGGATAAATAAAATCGTATGTACACCTAGTTGGCGGCAGATGGATCCAATAATAATTACTACAGCGATACGTGCTTATCAACTAATTTTGTTAATTAGGGCATACAAACAAGATATCACTCGCAGTACGAAATGATGGAACAGGGATATTTTCGAGGATTTTTGACTGGATGTAAAAGCGGAGTGTGCATTAATGTCAATTTTCCGTTGCGAGTACGTGTTTAATTTACATTTTATAATACTACTTCCATTTGATTTGATCGTAGAAAAACGGGTTCGTTAAATTTCATTTTTGCAGCGCTCGAAAGTTACACAGTTTCATTTCATGTTCTTTAACGAGGCATGTTTTTGTGCCTTTTCAGTCTATCTTTCGAATCCAAATCAATAAACACTGATTTAAAAAAACGGTAAATACAGGCTGTTACAAATTCGCTTTTCACATACAGGGATCTCGGAAACGGTAAGAGATACGAAGTAGCTTAAATGGGGGCAAAGTTGCATGATCAGGAACAGTTTTCAAAATACAGCGAGTAGTAATATTGGGGAGTTTCATCGCAACGTGGCAACAGCGCTTAACCTAACGCTTCACAGCTGGTGCATACCACGTGTGCACGCGGCAGACTTATCCTACGGAAAAAATGTAAACAACTATTATTGTGAAACATTTAGTAAATTTCAAGACAATTGTTTTCCAGTTTTTTAATAAATAAAATAAAATTTATCGATTTTGTAGTATGAAGATAGTGTTGTGCTTAAATTTTGGCTCGAATTTTAGTAATTATGAATCTCTTAAAACAGGAACTTAACTTTTAATATTTTGAGCACTCAAGAAGCCTAGAAATGGGTAACTATGGACGCGGGAATAAAACTAATAATAATTTTTTATTTTAATGCATGGTGGTAATAGTTTAAATAACTAGATGGATTTCACAAGGTCTAACGACACTTACAGTGTACGATAATTCAATAAACAAAGAAATCTATATAAAAAATTTAGATAAATTTGGAACGAATACACTGAAGATGAATTTTTCGAGACAAAACGTCTGAATCTGGTTCTGGCTGAGGCAGTACAGTATTGGGGGTTATGAAGGCTTGCAAAAAATGTAATAAAATTTCTAGGGTCGTATTTAAAAAAATGAAGTTGATGATGGTCCTGGAATCCTGATCCTAGTTTGTATCTCTTACAGTTTTCGATATCCCTGTAGTGAGAAGCGAATTTGTAACAGCCTGTATACGTTTACTTCTTAATATGGCGAATGAAATGAAACAATGTGAGTGCATAAATTATTACACTGAGTACTAGCAATAAAAAATCAAACGTTTTTCTCTGTCGGTACATTTTTTATACACAAAAATGTTGATAGAAACATTACTAAAACGTTTATACAACGTTTTTAATTATAGATGTGATAGATGTTAAAAAACATATAAACAACACTAAAAAAAAATAAACGATTTTATAATGATAAATAGAACGCAGCATATTCGTTATGGCAGCAACAATCATATTTTTAAAATGTGTTTGCAGAGGAAAATTATTTTCAAAATCGTTTTTTAAGTTTACAGATATACAGTGTGTCTCGGTACTTGGTACAAAAAAAGTCGAGTACAAATAGATGAGGTCAGTTCTTCATATGGACCTTCGTTAACAAGTTACGGGCCCACGAATGTTGAAAATTAAAAAGTTGTTTTTATTTACAGTCTCTAAACTATTAACTTGAGCATGATGCAAATTTGGTGATTGATAGCCAAGAACCAAGAACGGCGGTGACAACATTTTTAACATTAAGGCGATGTTTCGCATTGTATTAACTATGTCCTGTACAAATTTAGTTTCGTGCAACTCTCTCGGTTTCAAAAATACGATACCTACGTATGTTTTCAGCCACGAAATTTGGATAATTCCAAATATTTCGAATTTTCATCACCAAGAACGGCGGTGACAACATATTTAACATTAAGGCGATGTTTCGCATCGTATTAGCTATGTCCTGTACAAATTTAGTTTCGTGTAACTCTCTCAGTTTCAAAAATACAATACCTGTGTACAGGGTGATTCACTATATTTTGACCCCCCCATTAACTTTTTTGTTTTAAGTTATAAAAAAGTGTGAAATACAAAAGTTGCACGATTTTTTATGAAGTTTTCGAAAATGATAATAGAAAAACAAATGAAGGTCAAACAAAATGGTCGGGGATGTTAACTTTGTTAATTTAAATGGAACAGCCTGTATGTTTTTACATATTTGGATGGATCATTTTCGAAAATTTCATAAAAAATCGTGTAACTTTTGTATTTCACATAATTTTTTATAACTCTTAAAACAAAAAAGTTAATGGGTGGTCAAAATATAGTGAATCACCCTGTACTTGTGTTATCAGGAATCGTAAATAAAAAATCTTTTTTATTAGTATCTGGTGTCTTTGCAATGTAAAACGTTGCGAATTGTGAATTTTTTTCAAAAATATTACACTATTCTGTTATATTTTGACATTTCACAAAAAAGTACTCAACCCACCGCTTATAAAAAGCCTTATAAATGTATTAAGAGAGAAGTGTAATTAAATTGTTTAATTAATGCTCAGCTAAAATAAATTCCAGTCTTTCAGTCCCGTAACAAACGTTATTTAATACTGACTATTTTCAAGAAACATTTTATTTCAGTATAAGACATTACAAATATCAGGGACTCACGAAATTCGGTAGAACTAGGGGATTAAATTTATCAACTTAATATAGTTGTGATATAATGAAGTAATTTGTATTCTTTCTTACTATAGAATTAATTTGAATACAATATACGAACTTCATCAATATACATATTCTGGCTTTATAACTAACCCGGGAAACTAACAACTTTATTGTCAAAAAACAAGCCTGGATAAATTCAATTAACATATATTGTGTTGTGTATTAGTTATTGTATAAGTCTAATCAATACAATTTCACAACCTACTTAATCGGCTTTCATAGGTGTCTCCTTAATTTCAGTTCATTTTGTAACTATATCGAGGCTGGTTGTTGTAAAGCTTTTTGTTTGTATGCCTCGTCACCAAAACCAAAACCTTACAATCATTACCATAGCTCTGTAAGCTAAAAATGTTTAAATTTATTACCGATGTGCAAAATAGCAATAATTGATGAAAAAAAGGCAAAATAATCAAGTTTTTCGGATAATTTTTTAAAAATATTTTAATTGTTCCGAGGGCATAAAAAATACTTTAGAGCGTAATAAAACAACACACCAAATTTCATTAAAATCGGTTCGATAGTTTTCGCAAAATAATTGTTTCAAATTGTTGTTTTTCAAAATTTTTTTCAAAAAATTATTTTGCGAAAACTATCGAACCGATTTTAATGAAATTTGGTGTATTGTACTATTATAGTCCAAAGTTTTTTTTACCGAAATTAGAATGCCCTCGGAACAATTAAAATATTTTTAAAAAATTATCCAAAAAACTTGATTATTTTGCCCTTTTTTCACCAATTATTGCTATTTTGCAACTTCGGTAATAAATTTAAACATTTTTAACTTACAGTATATTCTTCCAGAATGCATAGGTTCCAAAATATATGTAAAAAAACTTTACACATTTTTGCAATTTTGAAAATGTTCCGGACCTCGCCCAGATCTAGGGATCTACATTTTTATTATGTGAGTTATACTGAAGGTAATCCAGAAAAATTTGCTTGCCTGATCTCACATCCACCTCAAAACAAATTCGCTCTGGTCTAAACTTAAAATTTGGAAATTATTTATTTATTTAATTTAATTCATCCAACGGGAAGGGAATTTAGTAAAATTAAAAATTACCAAAACAAAAAGATCATGATTAAAACAAAACATCCTGTTTCACTAACTAGTGACACATTCGACTACTACTTTTTTTAATACTACTGCTACTGCTACTTTTACTTGAAATCGGGAAAGGGTTATAATAAATAATAAAATAATTGTTACATTTGAAATTAGTGGTTCGCCTTTTGCTGTCGTATATTCTAAAATTTATTTAATAATAAATTCTTTACTTTGTTGCAGGCATATTAGGGATTCAAAAATCGTTCGGAATGACCCAACTTGACCCTACAAAATTTGATATAAACATAAAGAAGTTGTGCCATGAAAGATATTTTCCAGAGGGTTTATTGCCCGGGTAGATATAGGAGTGACCGGATGAGAAATGGCTACACGTTTGGACATGTCACAAAATATTACATGTACAATATGGCAACGGCGTTAGGCGTTAGGGGAAAATATACGTCGGCCCTTTGGATACCTGGTAGAATATAATAAATATGCTTTTATATTTTACAAACAAAAAATGGAAATCTGTCTCTAGTCCATAGTTTCTATTTATGTAGAAGGTGTGGAGGTTCGGGTGCGTATTTCTAAAAGGGATAAGGAGAGGATCTTGCATGAAAAATGTCCTTTTTTGAACCCCCATTTCCCTTTTATGGAACACCGCGCCGAACACTTCGGAATTGTAATTAGGAAACGGAGATGCTTCAACCATTTTTGTACATGTGTAACTCTTTAATAAATACAAACACTATTTTTTTCCGCTAGTGCAGTGAATATGAAAGACCAAACATGTATGTTAACAATAACTGACAAAAAAGGCAGCAAGCGCAATTATTGAAGGCCACAAGAGTTAAGAATATTACTTTATATTCCATTTGGTCGAACAAAGTACCACAATATTCGTGTAGATGTCGCTGCACAAAGTACGTTTATTTTAAATGATCCCTGATGAGACCAAGTAAAATGTGGAAATAAAAAGATCTCCTTGCAGTATATTTTTTTAAAGTGATTAGACTTTGTCAATGGTGATAATAGGATTTTTTTTTGAGCGATTGCGTTGAAAGATTTATTTAAAAATGTTTTTTTGCATTTGAATTGGCTTAATCTTTTAAAATAGAGCAAAAAATATGACAAAGTAAGTTTGTAGTAAATTTTATTCGACTACAGGACGAACTAATCACCCTGTGTGAAAAACATTAGCATTCTTGAGTTTCGGGTATTTGTAGTTTTTTCAACTAAGTATTTATTGTCTTCTAAAATGTAAAACACAAATAAATTTTATACGACTATTGAAATGTTTTGTAGTTCATGATTCATGATTTTATCGGTTTGAAGCAAAGTAACACTAAACTATTTATAATAATATAATAGTAATAATAATTTTATGAATATTTTATTATAAATAAATACACATTTTAGTTAAGTAGCTATACAGGGTAGCCCATCGAAAATGTACCGCATGGCATTACAGGGTAGTAATGAACTTTTCGGCAAAATCCAAAAACAGGTAAAGTTTGCTTCTGAGGGGGACAACTTTTGGCGCAAAAAGCATAGCAAAATCTTCAACCCCCTAAGTGGGGGTGCCATCCCCCAAATTTTTTTAAATGGGAATGGGGGTCAAGTGGGGGGTCATTAGAAAGGGCTTTTAATTCTCTATACATCGATTCTTACTTTTTGAAAATCGATCCATTATTTTAGAAAATATGCAGCTTTGAAAATACGAACAATATTTTTGACGAGAAATGCGAAAATCGATTTAATTTTACTTCAAAACTTACGGTATTAGCTTGGTAAATTCCTTCAAAAGAATTCGCTGTTTTTTTTTTCTGATTTGCGAATTCTTTAGCCTGATTTTGGTGAGCAAAAAATTGTCCGCTTTTTGTTTCGTATTTAGATAGGCCACAAGAAGTTGCTAGATAACTGTCTTGTGACTTGTAGTTGAAGAGTACCAATACTGCCGAGTCTTTTAAATTGATTAATTATGGTGTACTCAATTCCAGAAAGAGTAGAAATTATTGAGCTTTTTTTCAAAAACAATGAATGCGGAAATCGGGTCGCCGAACTGTTCAACCAACGGCATCCTGAGAAACATGCGTCTGGAAAAATTGTTCGCGAATTGGTGGCCAAATTTCGCGAAACTGGCTCCGTTCATAACAAAAAGAGGCAGGTTGAAAATCCGGTACTAAATGAACCTACGGAAATAGCGGTATTGGGGCAAGTGGCAATGGATAGTACGCTGAGTACAATGCAATTGGCTACTGCGACAGGAGTGAGTCGTACAAGTGTCCAACGAATATTAAAAAAATACAAATTCCATCCTTATAAGATTCGGCTAGTGCAAGAGCTAAATGAAGACGATTTTGATCGTCGTTTGCAATTTTGCGAAATAATGACTGAACGAGCGATAAACGATAATTTCCTCTTTAATGTGTGTTTTTCGGACGAGTGTACGTTCTTCTTGAATGGTTTAGTGAATCGCCATAATTGTCGTTACTGGGCTGATACCAATCCAAGGATTTTCCATGAGACACACTCCCAACACCCCCAGAAGTTGAATGTATGGGCAGGTATTTTTGGAAATTCCATTGTAGGTCCTTTTTTCCTTCCTGGAAATTTGACAGGCGATATGTACTTGGATTTACTACAAAATGTCATCGACCCAGCTCTAACAAATATCATAGAGGACGACCCTGCTTACAATGAACACGAACTGATTTTCCAGCAAGACGGAGCTCCTCCACATTACTCGCTCAATGTGCGCAATTACCTAAATGAGACGTTTCCAGGACGCTGGATAGGACGAAGAGGTGCAATTGAGTGGCCCCCTCGGTCACCCGACTTAAATCCTTTAGATTTCTTTCTCTGGGGGCACATTAAAAGCAAAGTTTACAGCACTCCACCTGATACCTTGGAAGATCTGCGAGGACGAATCATTAATGTATGTCGCGAAGTAACACCGCAAGTGCTCCAGAATGTTCGACAACGGTTTGAAGACAACCTGTATCATTGTATGCAAGTTGGCGGACAACATTTTCAGCATTTACTTGACTAATACCGTAAGTTTTGAAGTAAAATTAAATCGATTTTCGCATTTCTCGTCAAAAATATTGTTCGTATTTTCAAAGCTGCATATTTTCTAAAATAATGAATCGATTTTCAAAAAGTAAGAATCGATGTATAGAGAATTAAAAGCCCTTTCTAATGACCCCCCACTTGACCCCCATTCCCATTTGAAAAAATTTAGGGTTGAAGATTTTGGTATGCTTTTTGAAAAAGAAATGTTACTCTACATCTAGCAACATAAAAATACACTGTAAAGAAATCGGTGTGAGTGAAAGCAATAAAGGTTCGGAGGTGAATGCATTGAGTGAAATTATTGAGTACATTTTCACTCAATATTGAGCATTTCGATTATTTTAACTCATTGTGATTATATTTAAACTAAAATTGAGTACTTTCACTCAAATATACTCCTTAAATAAATTCTTCACTTAACTCGTATTTGGTGCACTTGTACCTAAATCAGAGTAAATGTCCTCATTACTGAGCGAGTTTAAATGTATATTAATTTCGAGTTATTTGAATGGCGCCGTGAAAATGGCACCACTTACATATTGCTTCTGTGTTCTCGACCACAGTTGATAGGGACCCTCCAGAAAAGCGTGATCGCCAGGAGAACGCGCCTTAGCCGGTGGCGGCGGGTCTCAATTGGCGGGTCTCACCCAGGACAAGAGGAGGCCCCGCAAAGTGAATTAATTTCAACACTGTATATCCTAATTAATCACATATGAGTGATTTATTTTCGCACTCGATATTTTGTTAATTAAAAACCAATTTATTGGCAGAACAAATGTGGTTTCAACATGATGGGGGGGCTCCTCCAAATTTTGGACATGTATAGATGAAACTTTTCTTGATAAATGGTTTGGACGCAGAGGGGCAACTGAATGGCCGGCTAGGTCTCCCGATATGACTCCGCTTGATTTTTTTTTGGTTTTTTTTATTAACCTTGCAGTGTTGCCGGTGTTAATTTTTTTTTATGAAATTGGAAGAAAAGTTAAACAAATAAGTATTTTTTTATAATCTCCTCGACTCATCCTCGACTTTTTCACCTTAATTGTTGCTTTGCCTGTAAGGTTATGCTTGAAGGGGGCCCGGAAGGAACAGGAATAAAAATTCGGTTCAATTGAGTCGCGATATTAAAACGTTACGCGTTCATTTTTTCGGGTTTATTCTGATAAAGGGGGCATCGTAAAATGAAATTAATAATTCATTGTAATAAATTAATGGGGGGAATTTGTCGGTAAAATCGTCAGGAGTACATCCGCAAAGATGAGGGTTAAGAAGAAAAGAAAAACAGGAGAGTTGAGTGTTAACCGTTATTTATTATGAAAATTAAGGTAAGGATATTACACCCATGCGATTTTGCGGGGAACAATAAAACGTAAGATAATTTTTTACTGGGGGCCATCTTAAAACAAAGGTTTATTTTTCATAGCACAGGATTAATATTCATAATTTATTAATCATATTTTAAAGTACGTTTTAAGACTTTAATATCTCTGAAAAAGTTCGCTTTATTTACTGTGAATTTTATATGGCAATTTAACGCCTCGTTTTTGTTGCCCGCGAATAATACTTTCAAGAATAAAAGTTTTCATATTACCCCATAAACATTTCCTCACGATATTAGCCGCGTAATAATCATATCCCGGTGCCTTGTTCTGTGATTGCTTGATAATATGTTAGTTTTGAGTACGTGTCATGGAAGAAAAATTATTGCTCGGGTCATTAGTAGAACCTCAATTTGTTGGGAAATTGTTTCGTAATATAAAACTAGTCTTTACCGACGTAATTTATTTAAAACATGACTTCCGTCTTACCACAACACGTAAATATCGCATAAAAATAATAACGCACATTAATAGATTTCAGAAAATGACTACTTGCGTCGTCCTGAATTCAATTACTGCCAGTCATAAAGTTCAATTGTCGAGAGATTATACAGCAAATAGTTTATACCTTTGTGGGAACCAATTTACAAGTAAAATGTTTCTAATGGCTTAATAAATAGATAAGTTTACTCCACATGCTTCCGACGAACTTGACTTACAAGGGCAGGCAGAAGTCGTATACAGGGTGTGACGTGTATAATCTATAAAAATTAAACTACGGCTTCATGATGATATTTGTAACAGAAAACTCTTATACGAAAAAGTTCTATCTTCGCGCTTTTTTTTGTAAATTAAAGTTCATTTATTCAACGAAAATGAAGGCCGTCCCTGTGTTATTTATTAAAAACTTTGGAAACAAATAAATAAACAGCAAAAAGAAAACAGCAAAATCTTAATCAAATTTTGAAAATTATTGAAATAATCGGACGCAATTTTTAACAAATCATTAATATTACAATGAAACAAATCACACTAATCTGCTATTTGGTTATAATTAGCCAAAGCAGACTTCTCATTTAGAGAGCTGAAATAGTGATTTTTTCAAAAACAACTGATATCTCGAAAACGCAAAGTTTTAAACACCATGTACATTTAATAAATTCCACCCAATATTAACCAAGGAATTCAATAATGCAATAATATACAGTGTCTTCCATTTAAAATGGCGCCCACGCGAAATGTAACACCCTGTAAAGCTGAAAATATTTCAGGCAACTTTTATTAAAACCATTTTTTTTATAAATTTTACTTTTGCAGGGTTACAGAAGAATCCTTAGGTTGAACACCCTGTTTATTAATTTTGTTGTATTATATTTAAGCTTACTTATTGCTAGACGCAAGAGAGGCAGACGTATTTTAAATATTGCATTAATACTGCATTTTGGCACGAAAAGCATAGAACGAGTTAAGCATGGCAGAAAATTCGAAACTACAATCCAGAATTCAAGAAGGTGGAACACGGCCTTTGCGACATTAATAAGTAAGTGTTTGCAGCAAACTCGCTCGAACTGTGAAGAATGTGGGTATATGTTTTCCTCTTCAGGAAATGTAGAAGTGTATGGATATTTTAAATTATTCAATAAGAAAACGAAAGATTTCGAAAATTACAGAATAAACATGTTAATATTTTTTTATTACGTTTAAATATGTGAACAATGAATTAAAGATCTAGTCAGTTCTAGTCATTTGCTAGATATTTACGTAACGAGATTGTTTTTGCTGAGTTTATTGTAGGTTATTTATATTTAGGGAAATAGTTGTTGATTGGACAACATTTTTAATTAAAAACTATAACACATGTGTGAATAGTTATTTACACCGTAAAGGAGGTATTATTTATCAGTCGAGGACGATTTTGCTAAAAAGTCAAACGTTTTTACAAGAGAACAAATCAACGATTTTCTCGTTCAGACACCCGATAACACATATTTGCTAATGAAGGTAGTGACGGTCTTAGGCATTGCATGCCTTTCTGATGAGTTATACAAACTTACTTTGGACAACGCCAATTTAAAAAGTTTCGACGACATTATTGTAGTTACAATTCCAGATTCTAAAAATGGTATGTCACGTATGATTACAATTACTTCTCGTCTGGGTTCTGTTTCTCACCTAGAAATTCTCAAGAAATATATCAAGGAAATTAAAACTGAAATTTCACGCTTTTTTATGCGCTATCAAGCGGGTAAATGTTACAACCAACCAGTCGACAAGAATACCCTTTCTATGATTCCTAATAAGATTGTACAGTTTTTGAAACTAGAACATCCTGAAACATTTACAGGCCATTCATTCCGAGGAACATCGACAACGCTACTGGCTAATACAGAAGTTGATGTATTAGCAATCGAGAGACATGGTGGGTGGAAATCAGCCACAATTGCAGAAAGTTATGTTGCTGACAGTTTAAGTAACAAAAATGAAATAGCCAACAGGATTCTTTACAATGACACTTCAACTCGAGGTTCTAGTAGTACGTCGCATCATGCTGCTTTAATGGATCAGTCAGATAATATTGAGCCACCGGTGACCGAAACGGAAAGGTCAAACCATGTTGAGAAAAATGTGGCAATTAATAAACGCGAGGGGAATAATTATCCAGATTTTATAAATGTAATAACTGTACAGTTACTGTAAATATTCATTCATAATAATTAATAAAATGGAATGTTCATCTAATATTTCTATTTATATGTTCATAAAATATGCATTTATAACTCGAAATCGCTTTTTTCCCTAGGGAGGTCAGTTACCTCACTTACCTTACGTTGTCCATAGCAACTTTCACTTCTACGGTAAAATCCACTTACCTCCTTAAGAACAATGTATTTAATAGTCTATTTACTGTAGTGGGAGCAGATAAAAATAGGCATTATTGAAATTAAATTTGGGCAAAAATCGTATGGATTACAGTGATATATATTGTTTAATTTTATTAAATTACACTGGTCAACAAAGTTTCGGTTACATAAACAAAGCTGCTATTTATAATTAGTTTCAGAAGTTGTTTTCCTCGTCTTCTGAGTACCTTATCACACCAGATAATCAATATTATTATTATTACGAAAGTCAACAGATACAACTCCTACAATTTTACTTCTCCCCAGATTCAGGGAAATTTTGAGTCACGTGGCAACATCAATTTGAAAGACTTAAGAACAGAGTCCTATTTGTACAATTTCAACCCTCTAGCGCTGAAAATATTCCAGTTTAAACATTTCATATTCTATTCCATG
Source organism: Anoplophora glabripennis (assembly GCF_000390285.2). Lineage (NCBI taxonomy): Eukaryota > Metazoa > Arthropoda > Insecta > Coleoptera > Cerambycidae > Anoplophora > Anoplophora glabripennis. The sequence continues at coordinate 67,296 of NW_019417032.1, forward strand.
CGTCTATACACTTTAATTTCCGGCAATATCGGTTAAAAATCCTTTGAATCTATTAGAATTTGCTTAGTAGCTTTAAAAGTAAAAATTGAATCGATTTTTTAAATGCATATGATGGCAAGCTTGTATGGTGTTAGGTGGGTTTTATTCAAACAACACTCATCAATAATTAGGACAATCTTGAGGACTTCATCGTTCCGGAGAGATTACCAGCTGCCGCTATAGTCGTGGTAACTATATTTTACCCGAGACCACGAGAGCTACTCGCCAAACCAGGCGGACAGAAAAACCTAAAGTGACCGCACGTCTACCCTGGGCATTTGCAGTCTATTAAGTGGGAGATGGAAATCTGGCCCAGAACGTGTACTCGCCTTTTATTTTTTAACTCCGTAGCCTGTTCGCTATTGTCCTTGTACATACCATTGTTATTTATTATACGCAGAGTAAATAAAAAATTAAATTATTTACAAAAACTTTCTTGAGTTCGATTTTCTCACAAAAATTACCTCCGAGTTAGATTCTATAAAAAAAAATCACGTTACGAGTTATAACGCTCTCAAATTTCTTCAAGCCTTACGTCTAGCTTGTCTCTACGGGTTCATTAGCTACTTAGCTCACACGAGGCACAGTGCCAAGCTCACACGCTACACGGAACCTCAAACCAATTAGTGCCTAGCCCACACAAAAATCAGAATAAGGATCATAAGATTCAATAGAGTCACTGAAAAGACATATACAGGGTCAGTCGAAACCCTTGAGCCAGAACTACATCAGTCGAAACCCAAACTAAAAAGGTGAAGTGAAGTGTATTGCAGTGTCTTTTCCTGTTGATTGTTGACCAAGTGGGACACAGATCGTTGCTATTTTGTGTAATTTTCCTGGACTCATTGAAATTCTTATTCACTAACATATCTTTTTACAAAAAAAACTTATAATGCCTGATAGAACTACTGTATCGAATCTAACGTGAAACTGCTGAAACTTTGTATTAAAGAGGTCAGGTAAATGTGATCTACATAGATTTGCACTTGTTGAAATCATCTCTCCCATCTTGTTCAATTCATACAGTATCGTGGTTGCAATTTCGATATATTTAATTAAACATCAGGCGTACCTCAGGGTTCGATGTCTGGCCCACTGCTTTTTATTCTTTTCGTCAATGATATCGCGAATAATTTTAACGCAAGCTTTTTGCTGTATGCTGATGATTTGGTAATATCCGCTATATTGGATCTGCCATTTTGGAATTTCAAATCCTAATGGCAGATTCTTAATTAGTGGTCTTATAATCACTATTACACGCATTTAGTGGAATATTTTACAAAGTTGAAAACATTTACAGTCGTTTAACACGTCATGACAAAAGTCATTTTCGGACGCATATTTGATGGTATTGTATTTTTGAGAGGAAACACGCATTTTTCTCGAAGGTTCTTGCCCAGACGAACATTTTAAGACGTTTTGATCGGTCATCATTTTCGCACTCAGTGTAAAAAAATTTCACTTAAATTTCACTCAATAATGTATCAGTTTCTGTCCACACACGATTGAGTAAAATTTTCACTATAATTAGTATGAGTATAACTGAGTGAAACTATTGCATGATAAATGAGTTTTACTCAAATCCGAGTTACTGCTAACTATCAATTGAGTCATTTTTTACTCATACTTGGTTTTTAATGAACTAAATATTGGGTGCAAAAATAAATCACTCATAAATGATTAGTTAGCATATACAGTTTTGAAATTAATTCACTTTGCGGGCCTCCTCCTGTCGTGGCTGAGACCCGCCAGTTGAGATCCGCCGCTGCCGGCTAAGTCCTGTTCTTCTGGCGATCACGCTTTTCTGGAGCATCTAACAGGCCTCTATCAACTGTGGTCGAGATTACAGAAGCAACATGGTGCCATCTTCACGGCGCCATTCAAGTGAGGACATTTACTCTGATTTAGGTACAAGTGCACCAAATATGAAAATGTACTCAATAATTTGACACAACGGATTCGCTTCGAACCTTTATTGCTTTCACTCACACCGTTTTTTTACAATGTATGTATATTAAAGTACGATTTTAGTTCTTAATTTAAAGACGAAAGGTGTCCTGCCAGAAATACAAATCCGCAACTTCATGGCGGACATTACAGTAATGTTAGATATTTAGAACATTTTAAGACCGTCCGACTTTCTGCCCTGATTGGACATTCTATAAAACCGTAACATTTAAAGTTGATATTTTGTAATGAAATTCTCCAAGGCTTCCAAACAATCGATGCTGTGTAATTGGCTTTTATAAAAATAAGCAAGCACGAGTCAGTTAAGAAAAACGTATCGACTTGAACTTTTCTGCAATTCGGCCTGTATAAACAAGGAAGGTTATTAAATTTAAGTCCACCTACATGAAATTCTAATACCTTAGGTATTGCCGGTCATGTTGAAACAACGGTAATCCTCTATATTTGACTTTGAACCTGAATTGTGAATAGGTGCACTATTGGATATTTCTGTGAAAGTAGGTCGCTTGCCCCGGTCTAATGAAAGTTTTAAAAGTTAGGAAATGGGAAACGACAATGCGGGATACACGTCTTTAAGAAATATGATGTTGCGCTGAGATACAACTGAGGTTTTCAAAATACCCAGTACTTATCTCAAACGCAAAACAAAAATCTAAAAATAAAAAAATGTGCTGTTACTGGAAAATTGAAAAACTGACCGCTGGACAGACAAGCTGGTGTAACTTCAAACTACGGCGCGCTTTAGTCGCAGACTAGCACAATTGACAACTGGGCTGTGCATTGTTGTCAAATCTTATTTTTAAAGGAAAGGTTATTAAAAAAAATTCCACACCACTCGCTGTGGGGTTTGGCACGGTACTTTTGTCGAGTGGGTGCTCGATACGAGTTTAAGAAATAAATTGTTCGACTAATTATTTAATTAAAAAATAATAATTTCAAATTAGCATTCTGGGAAAGGCGAACTATTAACCCTTAAAAGACTAATCCCTACTTAAACTTATATACTTAATACAATACAAGTATTCCCGGGTATTTTATTATACAGGGTGATTCAAAACTAAATCCGGATGTACAGGGGACTCTTACAAATACAATTTTGTAAATTTTACCCCGACGTGTAAACACATTTGTCTGTCTTACTCAGTTTCTACGAACTAAAACAAATATTGTCTTGTTTCATCATAACACAAATGCTTCACCTTAATAGGTACAAATGTTTTCTTGCTATACACGCAAGCCATTTTTTACACTAACTACTAAAAAACTATTGTAAACCCTATGGCAACGACGGCTGTAAAATCGGATTTCAGTATAATTTTTTTCTCGGAAACTATAAGGGTTTTACAAACATTTTTTTTACGATATTTCTCATGCCGCATCTATTCCCAAATTGTTTTGGATAAGTTGTGAATCACCCTGTATATACAAGAAATATGAAATTTTAGTGTGAATGTCTAGCGCGGAATTGTTATTTTACACTTCGCATTGACAAGGTAAAAAAATATACGAAGAAATATTAAAATTGTTACTACGGTGGTGCATATCAGACTATATCTATCCAACGGTTGATTTCCCATAGGAAGAGCTCTTAGCTAGATTCACCGTGACAGCAGTTGATGTGAGACGTGAGAGTAACCTTCACACAATTGTATACAAACTTATTCACAATGAAATATATTGTCATATCAAGCGAACAGATTTCAATGTTGATGCTCCGTAACTTTAATCTGCATTGAATTAAAATTTTTAAATACAAATATGAAACAGTCTGAAAAAAAATTAATTATTAGTTGTAGTGGTTCTTTAGTTCGATGAAATCTCGCTTATACAGGGCCACACTTATATGGAGGCTACCATGGACCTTTAGAAATACGTATTAATATTTTTTGAAAATCCGTCGTGGATTTTTTGTAACTTTTTTTAGTAATTTTCATGCCTCGTCGCTGGACGGCGCGCGTTAGTCTCAACGGATGCACTATTGAGAACTGGGCTGTGCATTGTTGCCAAATTTCATAATTTAATGGAAAGATTATTAAAATTTTTACCCTTTTACCATCCCATCATATCACACCAGGTGTGAAGTCTACTGGCAGCAACGGCTTTTCAGAGGTGGCAATATGGTATTTCAACTGAACAGCGGAAGGTAACTTGCATCGCCCTTCGTAATGTTGTGTTTATTTTGGATTAATTTAATATGTCTAGCACCGATTGGCTTCTGAAGTGGCTGAATAAGAAAAATAGTAAGAACATACCGTATTTTGTTTAGAATTTTGTAACTTTTTAGTATTACCTGTTTTAACTTCCCTAAATGCGCCCCTATCTGATTTATGTAGTGATACGGGTACACGAATATTGTGGTACTTTGTTAGACTTTGTTTTTAATTTCGGTTCATATTAAGGTTAGCAAAATTTTTCAACATTTATTGTGCTTTTGCGGCTTTTTGTTTTTAAAAATAATGTCGAAATCGGGTTGTTTACTAGACATGGATTACAAGCTGTTTTTCTCTGGTAAGAACATGTTGTATCATGGCAGCGTGGGTCACGGCAACTAAAACTTAATTAGATAAAGGTAATTAGATATGGGATTAATTGCGGAAGTGGTCTAAACCCAAGGAATTTCTGGCGTCGATGGGCATTGCACCGGATTCGATTTCGGGCGCGTTTGTCCAAATTATACCGAGAGAAACTGCATTTACTTCATATATGAAATACTTAACATGTTTCAAATATTTTCACGTCCTCAGGAATGCACCGATACATCCCCCAATTCACACTATTACCCCCTCCAGAGACGCCTTTTATAATAACAGGTATGTGGGAATTTCTTTGTGCTCAAAGCCCTTCGCAAGAACAATAACGAAAAAGAAAGAAAATATTTTACCGACAAGGGAAAATAAGCGACGGATCTTAAATTGTTTTCCTAGTTGAATTTGATTTTTTGATGTTTCTTTGATTTCATGGCCGCTTACCCTTAAATAAGCTTAGAATAAAAACATGTGTTCCTTTTATTTCGTTATAACAGCTTAAACGTAAAGAAGTTCTGGATGATTTTGTACAGATGAGATTGGTTCGTCGTCCACAAAATACCAAAAGGAAATAAGAACGAGGTCGAATCGAAGTCGTACTATTACTAGATGATGATAACAATTAATAATAATTCTTAGTTGCCTGATTTTTCGACGTTTGGCACCCCATAAAAAACACTCAATAGACATTTGTCCTTCAAATTTGGTATATGGGTAATTTCTTGGGTGTTGAATAGCCTCGCAATATTATCCTTTTGATAAGAAAATTCCTAATACCACTTTCTGGAAAAATAACCCTTTTGAAAAATCGTAGTAGGCCAGGCTCCCTTCAGGACACTATTTGTACAGAAAATGGCATGAGGAAAGTCCACATCCTTCTCACGGCAAATGTAAATGTACTTTTAATGTACTACACTTTTAAATTGTGTTGTCTCTATTTTGTTTTTAGTAATACCGTCCCGATTTATCTGTTCAAATGTCTGTCAAATGTTTTATCTGCTGTTCACTACCCCGTTTATGTCTTTTCTATTCACTATCCCGTTTTATTTTTTGACTACTGTCCAGTTTTCGACATTTGTCGCTGCTGTCCCGTTTTTCTATTGTTCGCTGCCCCGTTTTGTCTTATGGCATTACTGCCTTTTGTTTTGTGGTGCTACTGTCCCTTTTTGTCTTTTGGAGTTCCGCTTCGTTTTCCTAGCCACTGTCCCTTGTTGTCATCTGACGAATGTCCCGTATTGTCTTTGCCTTTGCCGATTTTTCTCTTAAACTACTGCGTGTTGTATGTTATTCACTGTCCCATTTGGTATTTTGATTGTCCCGCTTCGTCATGGCTACTATCCCGTTTACTTTGTCGCGTTTTGTCTTTCGGTATTAGTCTCGGTCTGTCTTTTGGCACTACTGTCCCATTTTGTCTTGGCCAGTGTCCCTTTTCGTTTTTTGGCGCGACTGTTCGGTTTTAGCTCTCGTCTGCTGTCCTTTTTCGGTTGTTCAACTGTCCCGTTTTATCTTTTGGCACTCTTGTTTCATTTTTCCTCTTGATGCTACTGTCGAGTTTTGTATTTTGGCTACTGTCCCGTTTTTGTATTGGCGCTACTCTCTTGTTTTGTCTTTTGTCACTGTCCCATTTTGTCTTTCGGCTACTGTATCGTTTTGACCTTTTAGCAATACTGCAAAGTTCCATCTGTTCAAATGTTGTTTTCTTCCTTTGATGCCTTTGTCCCATTTTTAGTGCTACTGTCCCGTTTTGTCTGTTTAGTGTTCTGACTTACCTTGGCACTACTGTCTCGTTTCGCCTTGACTCTACTATCTTATTTATCTTCAGGCAACTGTCCCGCTTTGTACTTTTAGCACTACTGTAGTTGTGTTTGTCCAACTGTCCCGTTTTGTCTGGTGTACACTGCTCCGTCTTTTACTTTGGTTAATGTCTCGTTTTGTCTTGATATTACAGTCCCGTTTTCCTTTTTGGCTACTGTCCCGCTTTATCTATTTTTCACTGTATCATTTTTTCACTACTGTCTTCTTTTGTTTCCTATTGGTTGCTGTTCCGTTTGTGTATTTTCTCTCAACTACTGTCCCGTTTCTTGTTGGTCACTATCTCGTTTTATCTTGGTTCCTGTCTAGTTCTATCTGTTCACTTGCCTGTTTTCTGTTAGCGTTACTGTCCCCTTTCGCCTTTTGGCATTAATATAACGTTTCGTCTTTTAACTACTGTCCCTTTTTCTCTTGGTTGGCTATTGCCCTGATTTGGCGTTAGTGCTACTGTCCTGCTTTGTTATGGCTAGTATCGTTGAGTGAGGTACTATTTCAACTGTCCCGTTTCGTCTATGTTTCACTGTCCCATGGTATTTTGGTTAATAATTTATTTAACTTAAAAAAATCATATTAGGATTCTGATAGTATTTTCAACAAGGAAGTGGAACAAAAATAAGTAGAAAAGTTATTAAAAGGACTTCTTGCTAGACCCGTATGATCTTCTAATATCCCCATTTTTTTGTAGCATTGTCACGTGAACATTGTTTTAATGCGATATGACAACAGTGTCGGGCTTTAATTATATTAAGCAACAGACCGACCGAGCTTTGAAGCTGCATGCACGCGTACCGCTAAAGAAACACAAAAAAATCAAAACAACTAAAACAATGCACCAGGAAAAGCAGTATTTTCGGAGTAAAAACACATTGCCACGTACTAACAATTTACATAACGAGAAACTCACGTGTTGTGTGTATAGTTACGTGATCTTACGTGGACGAGGCCTGAATGTAAAACAATAAGATCCCTGTTATGCGTGCAGGCCATTTTCTTGCTCTTTGCATTCATCTTCATGGTAATTTCACCACTGAAAATACGGAGGATCACAACAAATAAATTCTGGGGTAGTGCGGAATACAAAATGAATATTCCCGTCCATTAATATAATTGAATCCAACACTGCTGCGATTCTCCGTCATATTTCACAAATTAGGCAATATTCAGGTCAAAATCCGCCCTGGTCTATGAGCGTTATTCCTAAATCGCTAGCGTTCGACATGAGATAAAAATGGGGATGCAATTGTGCAGCATTAGAAAATATGAATTTTTAAATGTGTATGCAACAATTCACTTTATCAGGAGTGCACTACAAGATAGAGTTGCTATTTGAATTTTATATTGAATCGTTATGATTCGGCGAAGGGGCAATAAAACAAACAAAACGCATACACCGAACAGTAACTGGGAAGCAATGGAGCAGTCAATACGATATATGCACTGATATATAACGCGTGTAATGGTTTGTAAGCGATAAGTGACGATATTGAAAATCGATTTCATGTATTTATTATACCTCCCGACGATTTCGGATTCTTACAATTCATTATTTCACGTGAGAGCTGACAATCCAACACTGGATAAACCTTAGTGCTGCGGAGACCTGGAAAATAACGACGCGACGGAACATATCAAATGCCACAAGTCGACTTTTACTCGCGTGCCTTTTTTTTCCAGATTTAAAAATTTCTATCGCGAGCGTTTCGGTCCTTTCCGTATATCTAGTTTATTTTTGGTAGCTCGGATATCATGTTTACATTTTTGGGTACTAGTTTAAATGAACTATTTTTTTCTTAAAACTGACTACTTAGAGTTTAAATTAAATCGCACCCTGTATTTGCGTTTCGTATATTTCCTTTTTTAAAACCGTTTGCAGCCGTGAAAAATGATGCATACGTGCAAGTTTTAAATCGCAATCGAAACTGTGCCAAGCAGTCGGAGGAACATTTTAAGATTACCATACGCAGAAAACAGAGACACTTTGGTCCTGAGACAAGGAACATTCTTTTATCTAAAAAAAAATCAATATTCTTTTTGGATCTCTACCCTTCTTTCAATTTCAAATGAACTTGATTTCCTGCAGTGAATCCTCTGTTTTATATAAATAAATTCTCACAACAGTTCTCTACTTCCAGATCCCTTTTTATTTTTATATTTATTTATCACAGCATCCTGCTCCCTTGTATACATGTATCTAGGACTGGGGCGTACGTACGGGGTGATTCACTAAAGGCGATCATCATGTTTTAATGAAAACGACATCTGTATAAATAATCAATATTATACAGGGTGTGGCGTGTATAATCTATAAAAATTTAACAACAGCTTCCTGATGATATTTGTAATAGAAAACTCTTATACGAAAAAGTTCTATCTTCGCGTTTTTTTTGTAAATTAAAGTTCATCTATTCAACGAAAATGATTGTTATTTATTAAAAACTTTGGAAATGTTTTTATGCGACCCGAGATGCAACCTTATGATTAAATCATAGTGCTAAAAGAAGTTTAGGCTACATTATCAAAAAATTTGTGCAGGCAACTGATTTTTTATTTGTATTGAATTGATGATGACTTAATTATTAAATATTAATCATCGTCCATCGACCCATCAGTGTTAAAAAATGAAAGACACCAGACAAAAGTTTTTATTTTGTAATTCCACGATAGTGAGTGTAATTTTTATAAAGAAGTAAAAAATAAGAATAGCGTTCCGATTACATTAAAAACGAGATTCTTATTTCTTACTTTGCTTAATTTTTTAGATTGTGCACAAACTAGTTTTACAATGAACCGAGAAAACGATGTATTTACTATTTCCGAACGTGTCGATATGGTGTTAGTGTATGGTGCAGCCGGAGAAAATGCGCTCGCGGCGACTAGGTTGTACCGAGAACTATGGCCACAACGTCTCCCCCCATGTACAAATACAATGCTACAGTGCGTTCAGAGGCTGTGAGATACGGGAAGTGTTATTCCTCGAGAAGAAAGGCGTGTGTCAGCAAGTGAACCTTAATGTTGAAGATGCAGTGTTGGAAAATCTTGAAGAAGATCCCACAATTAGTACTCGAAGACTCGTACAGCAAGTAGGAACCTCATCTCGTACCGTACATCGCATCTTAAGACGCCAGCTGTTACACCCCTATCATCTGCAACCAGTTCAACCGATTTTACCCCCAGATGGTTTTTACGGCAATGTGCCAATCAAGTAAACTTTCCTGCTTATATTTGTGTAAAAGATGAGGCGACATTTACTCGTGATGAAGTGAATTTCCATAATATGTGCATATTATGGGCCGATGAAAATCCTCACGCGATTAGGGAAACTTTCTTGAGCTATTCCCCACCTACTGTTCAAATTTCAAGCAAATCGATGCATAAGAGCGGAAATCTGAGCTAAAAACACCATGAAATGAAATATTCGTAAATTTAAGGGTTCTAATTTTTTTTTTAGCTCAATTTAAACAATGGATTCTTATTCCCCATCTCAAAAACTATCAAATAATGTTTTGTATCATTTGAAAAAACATTTTTTTCAAACGAGAGAGCAAAAAATGTAATTTTTTTCCAAAATTATGATTTTGGGGCTCAATTTTGAGGGTGTAAATGGGGTGCTGGTGAAATGTGATTATTTTCCCCTTAATCTGTTCCACTTAAGCTTTAAAAGACTGTTTTTTTAATTTTTTTATCTTTTTTCTACGAGGCGCTACTTAATTTTGTCCATACCTAAGTCCAAATGAATTATAGTGCGGCGTCGGTGCCATGTCTGTATCCGCGCTAATTGGGATTTATTTCAACATTTTCTCTAGAAATGGTAAGTTTTATTTCATTTCCAGAGGTGTTAACCTGAAAAACGGGACTAACTGTATATTTTAAAATTTAGATACAACTTAAAACAAGAACAATACCCAAATAGTGTCACAACAAACATTTTTTGTGGTGGTCCAAAGTAGGCTTAGAATGTCGATGATGATTGGCGAATTTTCGTTTTCACTTTGAAATAGTCGTTTCTTATTATATGTTGTTGCTAATTCATTTTATTCATTTAAAACAGTTTTCTGTATTTCAATGTTCCACCTCTTCATATGATCAAACAGTTTTAATTGGTTTTCAGTAATTCTTCAGTGCCTCCAATTATATTTGATATGATCTGACTTAAAATTTACTAGTGCCATTTCAACTGTTACGGAAGTAACATTTCGTTTTTAAGTTTAGTAATATCAAGAAGTTTCCTTCTAAACAGTTCGTGTTCGTTTGTATTTTAATAAAGTCGGCTCTTTATTTCCAAGATCTGATTAGATATCCTTCGGTCCCAAGTATATCGTCCTGCAATAACCGTAAAAATAAGTATTTTTCTAGACTGTTAAACGCCATATTATAACAGCAGTAAGCAAGACGTTATCACTTTTATGCAGATAAGTACATATCGTGCGAGCTGAACAAGGTGAGAGCGTCTTAATACGTTTTCACTAACAATAACATAAATTCTGAAGGAAATTACCGCGTGTACAATATAAGAGGCCACACGTTACAGCGCCGTACCTCCACCGCTGGGAACAGTAGCCAACTGCAAGATACTATTTCCCCAAGGACACTCTACTAACCCTTGTTATGCAAAAGTTCCGGATACTTATCATCCCAGAGTTTTGCTCTTTTCGCTAATATTTTATTAGTTGTTTTAATGTTTCGTGCCACTCATTTATTTTTGGGCTAAAAGTTGTGGTCGGTATTTTTAAACACACATCAAAACAGAAGTCCGGAAAGTAGACATAACGAGACAGACATCAAGGGGCAGTAGACAAAACGGGACAGGAAAGATGTCAAAAAATATCACAATGACAAAAACAAAACGGGACAGTGGTCAAAGTAACGGGGTAATAAACAACACAGGGCATACGAAACGAGACAGCAAACACGTCAAAACAGGACAGTAGCCAGAAGACAGTAAGACGAGACTGTAGACAAAATGGGAGAGTAAACTCATAAAAATTGGTACAGTAGCCGTGTCCTAACACAGGACAATAAACGTTTCAAACACGGAACGGTAGATAAAATTGGATTAATGTCCAAAGCGTTTAACGACATGTCATGACATGTAACGACATGTCACGACATGTCAAAACCAGTACTGTGATCTGTAAGAAATGGACAGTGGCCAAGTCAAAATCGGGACAGTAGACAAAAGAAAACTAAACAGTAAACATCAAAAACGGGTCAGTAGACAAAGGCAAAATGGGACAGAAATCAAAAGAGTGCACAAGAAACGAGACAGTAGCTAGAGCATAAAACGAAATAGTAGTCAGTGGACAAACGGGACAGTAAACAACAGATTAGGTGGAACAGTAAACAGGACTAGATGGGTCAGTATCCAAAATAGAAATCGGGACGGTAAGTAATAGACCAGGTGGATCAGTGTTCAAGCAAAATATATTGTTGCTCTTGTTCGGAGTAATAATAGTAAAAAGCGAAGATATGTGTTCCTAATGTACATATGTTAGGGTTATTACTTAATTATATTACTTTTTACATTATACAGGATGTTTCATAAGTTATGGACCACAGAGTAAGAGGCGTATCGCATGTTAAAAACTGTTTATTATATGAATATTTCTAACTTTTGGTAGTACCAAAAGGTTTTGGAGCTTACAGAAGCCGCCATCAATAGCTGTAAGAAGATTAGTGTACTTTTTTAAACACTAAAGGGAAAGAATTATTTAAAAAGATAATATGTACCGGTACCTTGTGAAAATCCATATCATTAACCGTTTTCGAGATAACTGCAGTTAAAAAACTCAGTACTAAGAAAAAGTAATTCGTGTATTGATTTTTTCAAAAGAAAATATCTCGAAAGAATTTTTGGCATAGCGTTAAACAAATGTTAAAGAATTTATGATGTAGATAAATTATTAAAGCAATTTTAAATTATTGTTTACATTAATCTGAACTAATACTAAAAAATGGTGCCTACAAAATATCTGGTCTAAAACCTATCACTTCTGAGACTAAGACGCTAAATAATTTTTATAAAAACAAATTCCTGACTGACTATTGTCTTATTGAAATAAAAAAAAAGAAAAATATTATCCATTATTTATGTGAAACTGATATGTCTCATAATCATTGAGCGCTGTTTATCATTACATTTCTGTGACGACTCAATCGAAGCATTTAAGATTTGCTAAATGCTGAGTAGACATTATGATTTTTTCACATATCTAAACAGTCAGTAGCATTTAAAATATCTCCTCATTCAACCTAACAGTCCTGTTTTGTGCTCTTTAAATTGTACAAGGTAAATTAGTATTTTTTTGAACACTATATATACATTTTTAATGTTATCTACGTTTGATGTATTTAACACACAATTTTATTTGATTATTAAAATAAATATTATATTTATATGTAGACAGTAAATCTTTTTGGGATTATTGCAATACTCGTTTGAATTTTATTTATTTTTTTATGTTTTTGACACATTCAAAAGCGGTAAAATATCTCGAAATATAGTCAAATTATTCAGTAACAGTTATATTTTACCTGCTTTTAGATTTTTTAACACTAAAGATTTCCACTTCATTCCAATTTTTAGTAACAGTTGCAGTTTTACTAATCTTTTGATTTTTTTATATTAAATATTCAATTAAGAATAGCTAAGAGTAAAACACTAAGTACAGTGCAGTTTTTGATTAAATGGTTAAATGGTTAGAGAATGATTAAATTTTACTTTTTGGATTTCTTTGCCGCTAAATGTTCTATTTAAATTCAAAAGTGTAGTGAAATTTTACGCATTTCTTTTGATTTGCTTTTAACACTAAATATTTCGTTTAGATTCAAAAGTGTAGTAAATATTTTATAAATTACCAGTTTTAAATTTTTTGACACTAAATTTAGTGTAACGAAATTTGGGCATATCCTCACATTATTGCGACAACTACCTTTTTCAAACTAAATATGTCATTTGCATTAAAAAATTTAGTGATATCTTGTTCTCAATTTCTGTATTTTTATAGCATAATAATCGTACCAAAATTATTTTCTGTTTTGTAATCAAGTTTTATGTTCCTGCAAAACTCAACTAAAAATTTTTTTGCTAAATCTGCTCAAGGAAAGTATATACAATCAAAATACAATAAAGTGTTGAGTCAGTCGTAAAAGATAACATCCCCCAAGTATTACTTTTGCCTTTTTGTTTTAGCATGGCTTCATCTAGCCAGAAAATGTCGAGTAAGGATAAGACGAATACACAGGGTGCATACAAAAGAGACGTCAGTATGCCGTCCACCAGCAAGCTACAGAGAGAAGTGAAATGTGACGAAGGAAAAATGTTTCAAAATTACCTGAAGATGCAAGAAGTCACAAGGGGTGTTCACGAGTACGTCTCCAAAAATGACATTAAGCACCTTAAGGAAAAGTTCAGCCACTGATAGTAGTTGAAGTAGTATTTTTTATTTGCTATTGTGTTTATAATCTTATTTTTTAATAAATGGCTACAAATATCATTTACAGGGTGTCCCGTTTTTCAATGTACATGACTGAATATGTGTAATTTGACTTGAGTTAGATAAACAAAAACTCAGGGCGTAAATATGAAATACACTAGTCGCAAAAATTAAGTCCCAAACTTTTGGGTGATTTTCACAGAGCCGTACCTTGGAGGGAAATGGTCGTAGAGAGAGTAAAAAAAAGGAAATTGAAGTTTCTAGTTTTCGGATCTGGAGTTTAAAATTTTTTAACGTCAGCGGTTTTTCACAAGAAAACCAACAAAAACAATTTTTTCAAATTTTTGCTTGCCTTTAAAAATGTGGACTTAATTGCCTTCAATTTGAGCAGTTCCGGAGCCCTGTACGATGATTTGTCGTTGAGTTATTGTCGATCAAATCAAAAAAGTAATTTTCGACTTTGCCAGTCAATTACTCGGGAAATAATGATCGTACAGAAAATCCAAGTAGTGTTTTGAAAACTGCAAAGTATTCTCTACAAGTGGCAATTATTGGATTTTGATAAAAAAATTTCAAAGTGAAAATGTTGGTTGGAAAAAAGGTAAAAAATTGCATAATTAAGGATATTTAACATAATGGGCATAACTTTGCAAATAATGGATAAACTAAGGATACTGACTGTAACTGCTTAGCCTCAGTGTTCTACAGAAACCCTGATAGTTTCCAAGCGCTGTGATTAACAATATTATTTAAAAAACATATTCAATACAAAACCTGTACAGACGCCACTGGCAAAAATAATGAAATTGTTTGTATATCAGAAAATGCATCTCGATGAATAGAAGGCGTGTAAATTTGAAAGAATATCTAGGGTAATACCAAAGTTATCATAAAAAAATGTTTTTTCATAAAACTTTAGCACCCTGTAGTTCAAAAGTTAAGTGTTTTAGGACATGTGTTCATATGAAGTTTTTTTCTTAAAATGGACCCAAGAATAACCCCCTTAAATATTAGCACGTTATTAAGCAACACCCTGTATAACACCAACCGCTTCTGTTCAGGACAAAAAAAATAATTTAAAAATTAAAAGTTAAATAAAATATATAAAGAGTATTTCGAAATTAGTATAACAAACGTTGTCTGCAGCTATTTAGTTTGTGACATATTTCAATTTTTGTTTATTTAATACAAAAACTGACAGTTGCTAGTACTTCCAAAAAAATTTAAAAATAAATTGATCAAAACAACAAAAAATTACTAATATGTTAATTTATTCTAACGAAAAAATTACAAAACAATTTCAAACAAAATTGGTAAAATTTTCCACACAATATTCCTGATTATTTTACAAACTATTAAATTTCCAATGCAGGGCAAAAATGACAGCACCACTGGTCAAAGCTGTGCAAGCGGCGAAAGTTGCCAACCACACTGTAACTGTAAATCCCCTGTACTTCTTGCTGGCCAAATCTTCCTCTGTAGGGTCCATCTGGAGCCAAATATGCGAATTTTGCGTCGCAATATCGTACCTCACCACATCGTATCTAATTGAAAGTCGGGAACTACCGCTAGAAACACTACTTGCATGGGCCATGCTGAAAAGAACACCCTCTATTATTTATGCAATGTCACAAAAGACACTGATCTATTGTTCCGAGTTCACGTGGATTTTAATGCCGATTTTGTTTATGCAATAAAAATTGTTTTAAGGATATAATAAAATAATAATAATTGTTATCTGCTTTGCTATGAGAAGTATGTGAAGTAAACATGCAGATTTATCAGTCGAAGCTGAGGAATTGTTTACACTCTGTTGTTTATAATTTAAAATATTAACACCTAGCACATTTTTTGTAAATATAATTGTCAGGGCAGATTGCTAAAGCATGCAGAACATCAAGAAGTATGTCAATAAAAAAATAAAAGAGGCAATTCATTTTAATTTTTAATTTGGCACCATCTGCACCATCCAATATCTCACACGGCACCAATTTCATGAAAATCCACACACTTTTAAATTTATATATAAAACAAAACGTAACAATTCCTGCTACATTTTCGTTTTCACAAAAAAAATAATAAAAAGATATTTTCTAAAAATTGGATCTTAAAAAATGCATATGAGGCACGTGATTTACAAATATGAGGAGTTGTAGGTTTCAAATAAGCACGTTTTTAGGGTCCATTTAAAATGCAACGTTTAATTTTCCTCCAGAAAACTTAGAAAAGCAAGTCGTGATAGATTTCAACATAATTAATATGACAGAAAAATAATAATTTACCGTCGTTATTTAGTGTTAACATTATTGTGTTACGACATATTTTGTGTGAACATGTTTATATTTGTCGAATTGTTATTTTCGAGGACGATGTTTTTCTTTTAAGTTCCTTTTAAGTGTACTTATTCAATATTTATGTGAACATTTTATATGGAGATTGGTATAGTTTTACCGATCCCATTTGAAGACCAAATAACTAGGCAGTATGTACCAGGTTCGGTCGCTATTAGGGTTTCTGGTCGAGACTTCTCGAAGCGAGAATTCCCGAGAAATCTGGCCTTACTCGAGACGAGAAAAAAGTGTCGAGAAATCGAGAAATCGAGAAATTTAAAAATCACGCACGTCATAAGTTCTTGATTGGAGTTCGTTTCGTTCATGCGTTCAATTCGTTTCTCGACAAATAACTGAGCGGTTAAAGTGGTTTCTCGACTAGCTCATGATTTATTTATTTTAAGTTTTCAAGGCTTTAGTTTTGATGATTGTTATTTTTTTAATGTACCTTGTTATAAGTCTGTGTAGAAATTTTATTATAAGCAGATACCTAATGTTGATTGTTGATTCTGAAAATATTTAGTTCCTGTTTCTTTATTTAGTTGATTATTTTATTTTTGTTTTTTTTAATGTGATTGTGATTATAAGTGATAAATTAATAGGAAGAACGGTTCTGTATCTTTAAATTAAAACTTGGTTTTTTTTTAAAGATTTCTTCGGTTAAATTCCTTATTTACTGTTTGTTTAATTAAAAGACTGCATGATTAATGATTATTAATAATTATTGGAAGAAAGCTACGATTCAAAAACATTGAAATAAACATAAGTATATTGAAAGTATTTAATAAAAAAACAAGTTGAAGGTTTTCAAGAGGAAGATACTTAAAGTTTAATTTAGTTTTGCTGGTAGAAGTAGAAACATAAGTAATTAATAAAACTACTGAATAAATAATAAATGTTAATGATGATTGTTAACTATAATAGCATGTTTATATTTCGCATTGCAATACCAAAATTATGAATGTTTATAAGTTTTAGAAATTTCTCGAGAATTCGAGAATTCCCGGGAATTCCTAGTCGAGAATTCTCGAGTCCCGAGAAAAAAAGTAGGCCGAGAAATCAGAAACCCTAGTCGCTATGCAGCAATTCGGCATTGAAATATTTGAAAAACTTGTTCCCATATTTATTTAGCCATACCCATATACAGGTCTGGACGAACTAAACGTGGTGAAAGAAATGTATACGCCTAGTTGAACAATGCGCGCGCGGACAAACGGCTCACAAACACAGCTGCACTGGGCGACTGGGCCATAAATTTCAGTTGTTGACAAATTGCCTAGCAGTGCAGTGCAGCAATGCGAAATTCGTAATTTTCATATTATAGGCACCTTCTATTAATCATTCATATTACAACTGCGAAAGGGAGAAATAGGAGGGATATTCTGATTGCGAAAAATGGAGGAAAACGAAAAATTCACATATTAACTAAAGTTTCAGTGTCCACAATTTTTCATGTTATTAAACAAGGTGTTTATAGATCATTGCGTAAAGAGGAAGCGAAAACAAATATTTAAAAATATCGATGACATGACGAGAGACGTAATTCTGCGGACAATTTATAATTTGTATAAGGAAAAAATATGTTGTTGGCCAAATGAACATATAATTTTTCTACACATTATATATAAATTATTATTATTTATTACCTTTAACAGAAAACTTTTTTAGGGACGCCTATGAAACTAAAATTTTATTGCTAGGCGTGTTTATATACGTTCGACTGATATCGGAAAGACCATACGAGGACAAAAGAAATACTCTAAATAAAATAAAAACTAAAAGTGGCTCTGTGAACATGTAATCTTAGAAATTAAAAAAATATTTGACCAATTTGGCTTTTGTTTACATTTTGTGAGGTATCCATTATTCAGTAAAAATTCAAAAACTCTATGTAACAGTGGCACTGCAACTAACATGCAGTAAATTTCAATGCAATACATTTTTTTTCGAAGAAAAGGCTTACATTAAAAAATTTCCCTTATTGTCGATCAAACAAATAAAAACTAAATACTTGCTCCCCTTTTTATCATCAAATTTTTATTTTTTTCATCAAACCAATCTATATGCGATCATGAATTTCAAACAAATCATATTTTTATAGTAAAAAAATGCGTTTACACTTTCTTCTTCATTTTGTCATTTAAAATTCTATCGTAGGAAACAGTCCCGAACTAAATTATTACCCGCCTGTATAATGTATCCCCCTGGTGCATTGAAACCTACCACAAACCACATCTCACCATCCCCCCCGGTTTATCTTACAATAAGGGTGGAAACTTTTGGAAACATACGCCGGTCTGGGAAAGAATAGTTTATAAACACGTAAGGCAATCGAAACGTAAGCCCCCTCTAGCGGATTTTTTAATTTTGAACTATATCTGACAGTTCTGTGTATAACTGATGGTAAGTTTTATGAAAATTATTTAAATTACAGGGTGTTAGAATAATATTGCAACAAATTTGGAAATACTATAGAACAGATCTAACTTCTTTTAAATCTAGAAGTGAAACAGCTGTACAGTTTACTGTACTGTACTGTAATTAACGTTTTATTGGTAAAGAAATTGAAATAAAAAATAAATATGCATGATTTTTTTGCAGAAAACTTGTTGGGAACCGCTGATTTTAACGTAGATCAGCTAAGCTGAATTTTATATGAAACATAAAGGAAAAGGTTAAGTAAATAAGCGTTCTTTTAGACGATGCATCAAAGAAACTATGAAATACATTCATAAAAACAACATTTAGTATATTTCTTTAAAATGTCTTAGTTTATTTGTTTAATTAGTTGTTTCCTTTATATTTCTAACAAATTTACACCAAATGTACTGATTTTTAAAATATCTACCAACTTAGGTACCATACTTCACTTGAATACATTCATTAAAGACTTTGAAAGCCTCAAAATCTGAAATCCGTATAGCGTCATCACATAACCTTACTTAGTTTTTTACCTTAGTTTATAGGTTTCTGCTTGGTTTTCGAACATTTTTTTAGTGAAGACAGATTGCTTTAATATGACAACGACGTGTTATTTTAAAGTAACCATATTTTTTTATGTCAGGCCGAACATTAAAAAAGTTGTTTTTAAAAAATTTGAATTTTGTCATGATTTATTAAGTATTAACCAATACTGGTATAGATACGTAACTAATTGTAAATACAACTAATTTGTGTCTCAAAATAATTATTTATGCTGCTTTAGAAAAGAACATAATAACAAATAGATAAAAATTCTAATATGATTGACATGAAAATTTATTGCATGCACCTTCCCTGTGTCGGTTCTTATGCTGAAATAAATACATTGGAAAGGGTAGTGAAAAAAAAAAGTTACAGCGTGATAAGGGTACACTGTCAAACTCCAAAATAGCTGACTAATGAATCTCGCCACACTGTTAGTTCAATAATCTCGTGAAGGAATAGCAGGAATTTTTCATTCAGTGCTGGCAGATATGGAGACGACAACAGAAAAAAATTAGTAAACAAGTTTTTTCAGTGTACATTGACCACATTCATGAGGATTTTTGTATCTTCATGACCAGTATATGTATGTTTTCTACAACTAATTTCTAATGGAAACATCAGCTGCATGGCAACAAGAATTGATTCAGTGATGTTTATTGACGAAAACTTTGATAAAATAAATTACAGCACATAAAAATATTTGCTTTATTGTTACAGGAACATTTAAGTGCCGCAGAACCAGGTCTCTTATCGACATTATATAGAAGTAATTATTGAACGATGATGACTAAACATTGCACCTAACGGTGGGGGCGACATTGTCAGTGGTTTGTTTTTCTGTTACTACCGAAGTAAGCTCGTGAGGGTAGCGTCATTGTGGCTAAGTGAGATCACCATGAACACCACCTCTGTGCCGGACCTGAGATACGTTGTTCGAGAAAACGTTGTGGAATTCAATCCGTCTCTGTCCGACGGTGATTCGTTCAACGAAGAGGGTTCCTACAGGGCAATGATCAAGAAGAAATGTTGCGGGCTGACGTTCCGGAAATGGTTCGCTGGATTCCTGATGGTCGCTGGGGTCTGTCTCGGAGCTTTCTTGCTTGTTGGTGCTTGGAAGCACTTCAACACCCATAAGTACTGAGTAAGGAGGGAGCCGCCGTCACTTTCTTCATAATTTAACTTTGTATCATACAATATTGTTTCAATTTTTATTGGTTTGGATAATGGCTCTAAGTATGTTGTAAATGATGACGAAATAAATGATTTTGCGTTATTGTGATTTTTTATTTAGCAACAAAAGAAAATAAAGTTTTAGGGAAACAGATTTTTTACTTTGATTTGGATTTTTTGTTGTTGAAACGGTAGAATTAACAGTTCGGAGTGTTATGTTATGGTCCAATCAAATTAGATTTTCACCTGCCAAAATTTAGTTCAGAAAACAAAGAGACTTAAAATTTAGGAAAAATTCCGTAGAATTGAATGAACTATTTTACCTCAACTGAATGTTAGGGCTTCATTTCCAAAATGGCGTCGAAAATTCGAAAAAACATTTTTTTTTCATTAAAAAAACTAAACATTTTAGAAAAAATGTTTTAGACAAAAGTTATAGAACTTTTTATAACAAAAATTTTCAGCCCGAAGTCACGTGATAAACAAATGTAGGTATTAGTTAACGACTAAAAATCGCATTTTCTTAAGAATATGTAAAATAAGTGCATTTTTGTAAAATTGTAAAATATTTGATAGTTTTTACAAAAATTGAGTTTTTCGAAAAAATTACATTTTTTTCAAGTTTCAATAAATCTTGGGCTTAAAATTTTCTCTAAGAGTTGTACAGGGTGCCTCAAACTTGATAGCATGGGCCTACTATAAGGAAACAAAAAATTTAAATAAAATTTGGGACACGCGGTGTTAAGTGGGATGAGGATAAGTAGAATTTCGTGGATTTTATTCGAAATACTGTAAAAATCTAGCTGGAATAACATTGTTTCTTACCCTTCGGCCAATTATTTGATTTTTCCGAAGAGAAAATGCATCTTCATTTCGTCGCAACGTCGCTTCCAATCTTGTAAAGGTTCTATGATCAGGAATGAGGCGCTCTGGATACCTTTCTCGATATAACTCTACAGCTCTTCTCGAATTTTTTTGTGACTCGCCCTAAATTAGCAACATATCAACTTTTTATGAATGAGAAAACATTTTGAAAGCACAAAAGTTATACGTTTGACGTTCGTATTGAGAAATGACAAGTATTTTGTGACATTTATGCACTTTAAACAACGAACATTCAATCAATCCGGGTTGATTTGGAGAAACGCAATTTTTATTTTTTTTTTTAACAAAAAATAGTTAAAATAGACAGAATAGCAATGGGTTTTGGTAAATTTTTGTCTTTTATAGAATTGGGTAAATTCTTGGTAATTTCCACTGATCAGGAAAAGTTTAGCGAGCAGAATAATATTGATTACAAAATTGTGGAAAAAAACCACAAAGCACTATTAAAAAAGCTTGGTATTCGTACGTCATTTCATTGTCGTTATTTTGAGCAAATGCTCTAAATGTGAAACAATATAAAAAGAAGTCTACAAACTATCCAAAGACGAATCCACCAAACAGCGAAAGTTCTGGATACTGAAAACACGTGAAAAATAATTGGAAAAACCATCAACAACTTCGGGGGGTGATTAAAGTGAGTAATGTAAAGTACTGTTTACTTTTCATGCCAAAAATTTGAAAATCAAACTTAATCAATTAAATTTCTACGTTGATGCGTTTGTAAGAGCTCCTCCAGATGTATTTCACACTTTGCAGGGTTTGCCCCGTTAAGCTTCGGAAACTTCCCAATTCCTTCTTTCATTTTCCCTGGCGTAGTTAAAATTTATACGAAATAAATTTCTTGGAATAACCAAGTGTAGGGAAGCGATAAAAGATGTCTAAAAATATGATCCGAGAAAACCAATCGAAATTTAAACCACCGTCATCCCGCCTTTATCTGTTGGTACTTTTTGTTTTTACTTGGGGAATTATGACAAGAAATACTGGAGCATATTTTCGAAACATCCTTTATACACTCAGTGTTACAATTAACGAGCAACTAAAAACGTCAAACAACTAATCTATTTTTAACGTCTTATGTTTCTGTTTGTAAAAGAATATAGTAAATAAACCTATGCCTTAAATGATAAGAGCTGATTTTTTTAAAACACACTTCAAAACGAAAATTAAAAAAAACTTTTCTCAGATATTTCCACGTAAACATATAAAAAATGTGTATTGTTATGTGCATAAAATGCTATTTGATTCAAAGAAGCAATATAGATTACATTATCAAAAAATTGACTCGGAGCCACAGCAATGAAATGAACTGTGATAATAAAAACTGAAAAACGCAAAAGAAAATATTAACAATGTTGTAAAAAAGTGTAAGTTACACTTTTTTCATACTTTAAAATCATCTTCGATTATACAGAATACATTTTTTTGGGACGTTAACTAACTTAATTTTTTTCAAATGGAACATCCGGATGTTATTGCATTGTTGATTTCTTCGTTGAATTTAACACCTACTTTAATAAGCACATCTAAGCCGTATGGTTTTGGTGTTGATGTTTTTTTAATAGCTTTTGCAATATCCTTGAAAATATACATATCTAAGAAACATAAAAAATCACGGATATTTTTATTTCCTTTTGAGTTTATTAAAGTGTATTGGGGTCTATTTGTTTTAGTTTGAGAGATATTCGCGGTGTCCAATTGCTTCCAATCTGAAGTATCAAAAATAATGTTTTAAATCAACTTTTTCCACATAGATCGGATGGGCTAGATAGGTGTCTCGACCTAATAAAGTCTAATTTTTCCTTGTGCGAATTTAGAACATATGAAACTTTGTTTTTCGTCTCCCACAATACAAAACATGCAAAATCGAAAAGCAAGCTTCGTGAAAAAATGTGAGCTTTCAAATGGCAATAATGCCATTACCATTAAATTTGAACGATAAAAAACAGATCTACATTTTTCGACCCAAAAAAAAAGAAGTCAAAGTTTCGGTAGATTTTTCGCATGTTTCCAGTTATTTTGCAATACGCGCACAATTTGCACAGGAAAATACAGGGTGTGTGAAACTCAATAGTATGGACCTACTGAGGATACAAAAAATTTAAATAAAATTTGGGATACGTGGTGTTAAATGGGATAAGGTAAGCTCCATTTTCAATCGAAAATATTATCTTTGGGATTTGACAGAAACGTATAATGACGTCATCAATTATATTTTTTCCGAAAACATATCCAAATTTTTTTCCTGTTAAAAAACTCTCTTTTTATTTGCCGTTCAAAAGTTATAAGCAAAATCGTCCTAAAAAGTCTCAAAAGAAATACCACTTAAAAGTCAAATTAGCGGTGGAAGAATCAAGTAGTCGTTGGAAAATAATTGAATGTTCGTTGTTTAAAGTGCATAAATGTCACAAAATACTTGTCATTACTCAATACGAACGTCAAACATATAACTTTTGTGCTTACAAAATATTTTCTCATTCAGAAAAAGTTGATAAGTTGCTAATTTATGGCGAGTCACAAAAAAATTAAAGAAGAACTATCGAGAAAGGTATCCAGAGCGCCTCATTCCTGATCATAGAACCTTTACAAGATTGGAGGCGACTTTGCGACGAAATGAAGATGCATTTTCTGTTCAGAAAAATCAAATAATTGACCGAAGGATAAGAAACAATGTTAATACAGCTAGACTTACAGTATTTCGAACAAAATCCACGAAATTCAATGCGGCAGGTTAGCCGGGAATTGAATTTGGGTAAATCAGCCGTTCAAAGAATTTTAAAGCCCAATGGGTATTCTGACTACAAAATTCACAATTTGGAGTATTTGTCTGAGCGTCACATTGAGAACACACTTAATTTTATAGCTCAAATTGTAGTAAATGTAGAAACTATCAGATCAGATCAGAACCTTTTTCGGCACGTTCTTTGGACGGACGAAAGTCGGTTTGTCAGTCCATTGAAATTCAAACTAACACACTAAATCCGGGGACGATTCCAGTGGTCCTCAATAATTTGTAATAATTTTAATTTTATAAATTTTGAGCACCGTTTTGTAGTTTGATAGATTTTTTATTAGTTAAAATGCTTATTATTGATGTACACTAAAATACTCAGCTTGCCTATACAGGGCGTTCAAAAAAATTAAGAAATCTAAAAATACGTCATTTTGAAAAATAACCTATAAACAATTTATTTATCTTTTTCTATATTACACATTAGTGAGAAAAATAATATTTTACACAGTGTAAAATTTAATAAGGGGTTTGTTAGGTCTAAATATACCAACTGGGACAATGTAAACATGAAAATGATACTCCTTAAAAAAAATTCGGATTACATTTTTATTGAAATAACCTTTGTTCATTACACAATTCTTTTATAAAACTGAATATTTAATACAATTAGAGAAAATATAAATAAACATTTCTATATGTAAGAAAACAAACCCACAAAAATTATTATTGAATAAAATTTGAAGTAGCCTTTCCAAACATATCTCTCTCTACTCTGTCGACCTATTTTTTTTATCAACTTAGCAGCCAGTTTAGCTTTTGTAGAGGTACCTACTCGTGATTACCTTTGCAGCTCTCATCTCAACAATAACGTTTCTTCATGCCTGCCGTCACAAATATTCTTGTTTGTCCGGTGGAATTTTTTGTCGATTTTGGGATACATGTTTGTTTAGAGCACAAAACTTTCCAAATAAATATGAATTATTTACTTACTGTGGGAACTATTTTCGTATAAAGCTAGCCGTACACGAATACTAACGCTGAATCCACCCACTAACAAATTTGTATTTATTACAATATTCCGCAAAGTACGTCCTGACTTTTTCCCACGTAAACGATATTAACCGACACATAATTTATTAAAATATTTAATTTAAAACCACTCATTGTATACAGGGTGTTAATAAACTTATGTCAAAAATTTAAAACTGTTTTGGAACTACTGAAATACATGTAATTTATCGCGGCGAATACTTACAAGAAATTCTGTAAAACTTTTTAGGAGTTTGTAGGTTTTTTTATAAATACGGACTGTATTTGAAACACATTGTTGTAGTGATTGCTGTGCTGTTTTTCGAGAGTACATTTAATGGCCGTATTTCCAAGTTTTCTTTTGAAATTCGTGTATTTACCTTATTTTGACATAACGGACACCCTGTATATAATTATTTCTTAATGCAAATAACAATTTCCACAAACGTAAAAAAAATCGACGTATCGTTTTTCCGTATCTTCGATTTTTTATTAAAATCTTGTCACAAACCGTGAAAATCCAAACGACGTTGATTTGGAAATTATTTTCACAGCGTTATAGCCGACAAAATCGAATTACTTTCCGGTTTTGTTTGGTACAAATTAATATTCACCGCGCGGTGTCTTCAAATTCAAAATTATGTTTATTTAAATAGAAAATATTTTTCTAACAGGTCGTGCGAAATTAAACACAAACAGTGGCTGGCGACGGACACGAATTTAACCTTTATTTTTATTTATTTATTATTTACGTCTGTTGTGGCAGCACATTTCCAATTTCATGAAGCCCAAGGACAGTGTATTATTTAAAAATTCAGAACGGTGGTGATATTATTACATGCGCCTGTAATCATTCAATATTTACCACGATAATTTATACACCAAATTGTTTATACACCAAATTGACACACATCCGAGAGAAGTTGAGCCGTGAATATTTCTCAACAAAAAATAACATGTAGTAAACGGCATGGGCGAGTGAAGAATGTGAAAATTCATTACAAGCACGGAGAGTGTGTAGCTGAGACTTAATATTAATCTTAATGCTCTAGTGCGTTAAGTATTCCACTTTATACACTAGTGTCTACGCTCAAATAAAACAGTAATGTAACTATTGATCATTATTTAGCAACACGTTCTTGAATTATTTGATTTCATTAAACTATAACTGCACTATCAGTGTGATAATTTGGCAATACGGTAACTGTCACTTCTGTCACCATATCGTATATTAAAATAATTTAATTTCCGCAAAAGCGCGTAAGTCATTTACTCTATGCACTAGTGCAGAATAGTGGCTTTACGCACTAGTGCGAAATATTTACTTTACACACTAGTGTGTAATATTTGCTTTCTGCACCAGGGCAGTGTTATGAAACACCTGGTATACTCGGTTATTGGATCATGTAAAAGTGAAAATTACTCCGTTATGTTTTGATATAATGCATTTCCGATACAACTAGAGGTGCATTGACATGTGATATTTGCAAATGCAACTCTCTTGCTAGGATGAACAAGTTATTCGCAATTATACCTTAAATGAGCAAGCGAAATGTTAATTAATGTCGGCGTTGTTGTTGATACGAACTTAATATTGGCATCCGAGTAATGACAATTCGGGAATATATATGGCATCGGTTGTGTCCGAATTCTATACAGTGACCCCAGTCAGCAAAAAAATTAATTATTGTAAATTCAGGACAAATAATAATTAGCTGCTTGTGGTTGGTAGTGATTAGTTGGAAAAGCACAGTAGTTTTGTTAAACAAATTTGTTAGATTAAATTACAAACAATCTATTGTACGCACTAGTGCGTAAAATATCATTTTACACACTAGTGATTAATATATAATAGGAAGCAAAGTTATAAATTGTCCAGGTTGAAGTCATGTACACTTGACAAATGTATACATGATAAATTTAGATATAAACGATTTAATTTTCACACTAACATATAAAATATT
Organism: Anoplophora glabripennis; assembly: GCF_000390285.2. Lineage (NCBI taxonomy): Eukaryota > Metazoa > Arthropoda > Insecta > Coleoptera > Cerambycidae > Anoplophora > Anoplophora glabripennis. Next base: position 94,152 of record NW_019417032.1, read on the forward strand.
TATTTTACGCACTAGTGTGAAAAAATATATACTGAAAAGTTGGAAAAGCGTAGTAATTTTGGCAATTAAATTTGTTAAATTAAATTACAAATATATCTTATACACTAGTGCGTAAATTATTATTTTACGCACTAGTGTCTAATACAAATTATATATCACAAACGCGACGTGACATATGATACAGACAGCTATCAATACTCCCATACTTGACAAATGTAGATAAAGACAATTTAATTTTCACACTAATTATAAAATATTTATTTTCCGCACTAGCGTGTAAAATATTTATGTGGTTTATAGTGACGAGTTGGAAAGTTTAATAGTTTTAGTAATTAAATTTGTTAAATTAAATTATAAATAAGCTATGTTATGTACTAGTGCATAAAGTATTATTTACGCACTAGTGTCTAATATAAAATCAGAATCAATCAATGTGATTAGTTTAGAATAAATTAGTGCAAAGTTATAAATTGTCCAGATTAAGATCATGTACACTTTTTAACAATTTAACTTTAATAACTTACTTAAATTAAATAATTTCATTTTCGCACTAATGTATAAAATATTTATTTTACGCACTAGCTTGTGAAATATTTATGTGGTTTATAGTGATTAGTTGGAAAATCATAGTAATTTTGGCAATTAAATTTGTTAAATTAAATTAAATAACCTATTTTATGAACTAGTACGTAATGTATCATTTTACACACTAGTGTCTAATATAAAATAAGAAGCAATCAATGTGATTAATTTAGAATAAATTAGTGCAAAGTTATAAATTGTCCAGATTAAGATCATGTACACTTTTTACCAATTTAACTATATTAAGTTTTACTTAAATTAAATAATTTCATTTTCGCACTAATGTATAAAATATTTATTTTACGCATTATTGAGTGAAATATTTATGTGCTTTATAGTGATTAGTTGGAAAATCATAGTAATTTTAGCAATTAAATTTGTTAAATTAAATTAAATAACCTATTTTATGAACTAGTGCGTAATGTATCATTTTACACATTCGTGTCTGGTATAAAATAAGAAGCAATCAATGTGATTAATTTAGAATAAATTAGTGCACAGTTATAAATTGTTCAGATTAAGATCATGTACACTTTTTACAAATTAACTTTATTAACTCTTACTTAAATTAAATAATTTAATTTTCGCACTAATGTATAAAATATTTATTTTACGCACTAGTGTGTGAAATATTTACTTTACGCACTAGTGTTGGTGCTTTAGTGGCCTGAAAAATGTGCCCTGTATAGTACTGACTAACTAAAAAAGTGATTGTATTATTCCTTTCTTACTTTTACCATGGACACACCTTGTATATAAACTATGTTAAGGATAAGCCGTAACATCTCGCAATTTTTTTTTACGCAGTTGTCTCATATGAATTTACATAAAAAAATGTATGTATATAAAGACTGATGCAAATTCGAAGCGGCTGTAGAATTTCTTAGAAAATGCACAGAAGAAATAATTCTAGCACGTTTTCAAGTTTGCTTTTCACGACCGACAAATGTCGATTGCCCTTTGTTTTCCAACCACAAGGGCGATGTCAATATATTTTCGCACTCTGTGAGTACTGCCTCAGTCCGTAATTGGGGGAGAAAAGTATCACTTTTAGTGTAATGTGGTGTTAGTTGAAACACTAATGTCTTACTAATTAGAGGCTACACTTTTATTTATACTAAAACAGTTTTACTTTAAAAACGCGTCACTGTACGAGCTAAATGGTTTGCTTTGCGCAGCACACCTATGCGGCACCGAAGAAAATATTCTGGACCTGTGACTTCTATATTCTACGAGTCCTGTAACGCGGCAAAATAAAAATGATTGATAGAGGCTGCCTCGCTGGCAATGATATATTATTTTTTCGAGTTGGTAATAAATATTTCCATAATCCTAAACAACTGCAAAGCCATTTGCTGTGCATGATAAACACTCAAGGGGCGATTTCTTTTATATTTGAACGTTCTTAGACGTTTCATCAGGGGTGTACAAAATGTTTATGCTTGTTTTAGTTAGATTGCTCTAAACTGATGTTACCCCAAATATTCCCTCACCGCATCATTCACGAGCACGATCTAAGTACCGCTTCCCTGTCTCTTTGATTTCGTCAAGGAACTCCGTCCTTTATTTTGAGCGTTGTCAATTAGGCGAAAGGTTGTGCACGCGTGTACATATTTTTATGTCACCTTGGCAAGGAACAATAAATGGAATAACTCTAAATTTAGGATCTCTTTGTGCGGCGATTATTAACGACAACAGCAATTAACGTTTCAAATATGTCGATGACATACACACGAGACTTTTGTGCAAGCAATTAGTAAAGTTCCACCGCATACTGCGTTACTTCGACAAGATAGTGATTTACGTTTGAATACAAATTTTGTCTTCCTGAAAACAACTGAACCGAAAAGATGGCACATAATGATTATTTATTCTAAGAGACGTTTGTAAAATTTTTAATGCTGTGGCAAAAAAAATATTACAAAATGTAAACAAATTAGGTAAAAAAACTAGCAGCTCGTGAAATTTATTGAAATATGTTTTTATTCGAAAGAAACACAGAAACACTAGTTTAATCATTTACATATTTGAGAGTACAACTCGTTTGTGTAATGCAGTTACCTTTCTAAATGTGTTGATTTAATTGCACAAAGGATGCGCACTTTTTATTTTCAAGGGGTTTATGTATAATTAGTAATTTAGTTATGAACATATCAGCTGACGAAGTTTATTTAATTCATAACATAATACCAGAGAAGCATGCACAATATTAAATTATAACAGCATTGCATATACATGGTGTCTAAAATTAACCTACAATATCCCAATAATATTTTTTCTACATCCAAGCTAAAATTTTACCTTTACGCTGTACACTAGTGTAGCTTTATACACTAGAAATAAATTGTTTATTTCTTAACTAAATTTGATTATTTAATTTAAACAAATTCTGACTTTTCGCATTGAGCACTAGTGCATAAAATGAAACTCTTATAAGTACTGGTGCGTACACCGATTTGTTTACAATCTAAAGTCCCCACTAGTAAAAGAAGAGTATTTAAACACCTGTTGCATAAATAACTATTGTCCATATATTCAAAACACTAACTTTACGCATGCTTTACACTAGTGCAAAGTTTTACGCACTAGTGCGAAAAATAAATTGTTCATATTTTAATCTGTCACGGCTTTGGCAAAGTGGCAATTGTTAGTAATCTGACTTTAATCTGGACAATTTGTAATTCAATTTCATTATTTAGTTTAAAGTAATACAACAAACTCGTGATACGCATGAAGAAACAATAAAGAATTATCTTCGCACCTAATTTTACTTTTATGCACTAGTGTATAAAATAAAACACTGCCCACTTATAGATAAAACGAATTATTTTCAATTTAAAATTCCCATTAACAATCGGTGTAAATTTTACACAGTTGTTGCGTAAATAACTATTACGCATTACTGCAAAATACTAACTTTGCGTACGCTGTACACGTGTACAGTTGGGCATACTAGTCTGAGAAATAAAACGTTGATTTTTAATTTGTCACGGTAGCAGTACTCACAACTGATACGTGTGGAAGGCAATAAATAATTACATTGGCATTTTACTTTACGCACTAGTGCATAAATGTAACAGTATGCACTAATGTGTAAACGAACTACTTTATATTACATTTAAAAGTTCTCACTGGTGGAGAAATTTTTACACGTGTGGGGCAACTTCATGTCCCATAATTTCCGATGGATTATTACGTGTAATACAAAACTTTTACGCACCAATGCGTAAAATAAATTACTTACAATTTAAAGTTTCCGCTAGCGAAGAAAGTATAAATTAATACATTTATTACATAAATAAATATTACTCATATGCCGTAAAATGTTCCACTGATTATTACGCGTAAAATATTAATTTTACGCATATTGTACACAAGTGTATTGTCAAACTGACAATTACTCAGTGACAATTTCATAAATCCAGATTGTTAAATGTTGTGTATACGACTTTAATAAGGTTAGTTTATAACTAGATTTGATTATTTAATTCCTGATATGTTTGGGGATCTCATTTTAGGAAATAGTGCACAAAATGAATATGCACCAACGCGTAAAAAGAATTGTTTACAATTTAAAATTCTCAGTATTTAAAAAAATGTATATTTAAATATTTGTTGCACAAAAAGCTATTACTTATGTGTGGCAAAATTTATGATAGGCTACTATGCGTAAAGTACTAACACTGTGGTCGCCGTACACTAATGTAAACTTTACACACTAGTGCGATAAATATTTTTACATACAATGAAGCATTATACACTTTACGCACTGACACCTTACGCACTAACGTATGACTTTACGCGCTGATGCACTTTACGCACTACGCATTAACGTGTAAAATTAATTATTTATAACTTAAAATTCCCACCGATAGCGAAAAAAGTGTAACTTTATACGTTGGTTGCCTAAATAACCTACTCATATGTTGGTATATGTAAAAACAATTACTAACATGTTTTTTTGTGAAATGTTGCATATTTTTGGAGGAGGCTGAGCAAACTTCTACTACTATATCACCTTTTACAAGCGCCTTAGCATTTTGGTATTTTAACGACGGATTCCATTAATATAATTTCTGCACGTAGGGAGGTCTAAAACTTTCAGACATAATTACTTGAAATATACCAGACGCCCACAATATCATCAAGATGCGTTTACGTAACCATGAACCCACCACACTCAGACTCTATTACAAAAGTGGGATATAATCCTTTATCGTTTACGGTTTATAAAATCAATTTGATCGGTTGTTATTAAGGATGCTGACGTTTCATCGAGTCATAATTACGGACTCGAATTTGAAAGACAATTTTAAGTCGCATTTGCCGGCGGTAAATGAGGATGAAAGATTTGGCTCCGCCCACACTTTTCGGATTGGAAGTGTGCAGGGCATCGAGAACATATTAATACAGATTAGTGAAGTTTTACGTGAAATATTCAATCCACGCACACTACACTTTATGTAACCAGTGAGTAAAATAAATATTTTACACACTAGTGCGCAAAGTTGTTTACATTTTAACATGTCACGGTAATAATATTGAGAGTTGTCGTGCTAGATGTCACCTCACTGTCACGGCGTTGCAAACTGTCAAACTGGCAGTTAACTACTCAGTTAAATTGTTAAACAACGTGTGGAAATAATCAGCAATTAACTTTTACTCATTGTAGGCACTAGTGCGTAAAATGGAACACTTTGTGTACTAGTGCGTAAAATGAAACATTTTGTGAATTAGTGCGTAAAATGAAATAAATTGTGCACTAATGCGTAATATTACATAATATGTGCACTAGTGCGTAAAATATTTTTATCGTTTACTTTACACACGGTTTTTGGTAATAGAGATAGTATTGTATGTAAGTCATACGTAAAGCGATTTTTTCATTAATAAGACTGATTTAGTTGCAAAAAATGACATTTCCCTATTGATGTGATTAATAATTGTTAACTTACAGAAATCCCAAAGTCAGGTGAATGAGCTGGCTATTAGCAGAACTGAGGCATCTAGTCAATCCATTTTACACCGACATTTTTTCGTTAAGGTGTTCCTAAACATTTAACAAAATATCTAAAAAAAAAATAAAACTTAAACAATACTGAACATAAAAAACACAATAATAATAATAATAATAATAATAACATTAATATCCGCAAGTAATTTCTGTTAAACAGTCAAGGGAAATATATAAATAATAATAATAATAATAATAATAATAATAATAATAATAATAATAACACTTTATAGGTTACATATTACAAAACATAGAAAATGCGCGTAGATGTTTTCTCACTTAAAAAAAACATACACAAAAAGAAAAATCCTAGTTTCGGTGACGCCCTGTACAAAGATTCAGTTACATTTGCGGGTGCATTTATGTCTTAAGCGTGGTGCGGAAAAGAAAAGTATTCAAAACAAAATATATCACGAGTTGAAGTAAAATATACGCCCGTTTTGTTAACACAATTTATGCGATAAATTTTGAATGAAGCCTTGTTTTGTTTTTGGTAAATAATTTTCCTTAAAATTTTTCTCGCGTCCAAACATATATTCATTAGTCAAGTTGGCATTTCACCAGACAAAACAATTTATTTCACAAAGTACTCTACTAATTTTGCTTGTTTCCTTGTAGAGAAAACGGAGCATCTGAAATTGCATGTTGAATTGGAATAAAAACTTAATGTTTTGTATATTTTTCAAATATATTAAGGAAGCATTAACTTCTGAAAAGAAAACGGCGGTATAAATTCTGCTGGTTCGTTCTCTTAATTTTTACCGGGTCTTTGGCGAAATTTATTGCCACGTGATAACTTTTATGTGCTATGCTTCACATCCTTCTACAGCCACTTTGGATACTTATTTTATTATCTACCGTCCTAATACGAGGTGATCCGAAAATTATATCGCCAACTTATGTCCCTCATAATAAATAATAAATTGAAAAAGAAAGTTAAATTAGTTAAACTATTGCAAAATCTTACTGCTTAAATATGCAACTTTCGTCAACAAATTAATAATACACCGTCCCCGCTCTCGCATCAATCAGATCTTCAGAACTCTCTTTCGAAAGTTATGTCTAGTGAAATTTAAAAATTAGTGTAATTATCAAATATGTACAGTGTAATTAATTTAACTAAATTCAAAGATTTTTCTAAAAAACAGGCACCTGAAATAGTGACATTTTCAAAAAATGTATTATTTTAAAGAAATATCTCTTAAAAAAATGTTAATTACATTTTTAGTTATCGCAATTTCGGATTTGAAGGTGATTTTGACAAAATTCAATAGAATCACAAGGTTGAATCCAAGGTCATCAGATGGTGGTCCCCAATGACCCAAACAATTTTTGTGAAGGCCATTTTCTCTATGTCTCATTACCGACAAGATACCAACCTGATTTGACCTTCAAATCATCTTGAAAATTAACAAATTAACAACATCTCCAAACGTAAAATTTCTTGTTCTATCAAAATCCGGGTTCAGAAATTACCATGACGGAGTGTTTTTTGCGTACCGCTATTTTCTTTCCCTGAGGTGTTTCTCCTCTCCTTGTTTTTTTTAAATGTTTACGTGAGTGTCAGTGAGTGCCGCTGCCCATCAAATAAGGATAAAGATTTTCTTAAAAGCTGGAAAATTCTCTTGAAATTTACTAAATGTTTCACAGTAATAGTTGTTTACATTTTTTCCGTAGGACAAGTCTGCCGCGTGCACACGTGGTGTGTATCAGTCGTGTAGCATTAGGTTAAGCGCTGTTGTCACGTTGTGATGAAACTCCCCAATACTAATACTCGCTGTATTTTGTAAACGGCTAATCTTACGCCCTTGCAATATACAACTTCTTTGTTCATTTACGATTACTCTATCTCATGCTGAAGTAATAGCAACTTCTTACACCCTGTATATTTTTATTTCTATTTTCTTTGCGGTCGAAGGAAACTACACCCCTTACAAAATCTCTCGATGCGTTAAAGAGACCGAAATTCCGACGATCGGAAACAGCTAAGTGCCCAATTTGAGCCTTAATAAGATAATTGGGTTGAGAAAATTTTTGGCTTTTCGTTCTGCGAGGGTCCGCGGGCAATTTAGAGAAATTTAGGACCATATTTTAGAATTTAATTATGACGTTATATGAATCCCGGAAGCCTGCTGCACTCGGGCATAAAGGGTGGTGCTAATTGAAAATTACACATTCACTAGCCGGAATATCGAGGCTGGGTGTGATGTAACTGTTAAAAATAATACGGGATACGCCGCGCCGCAGTGTGTGGAAGCAATGGACTGTTTTAACTATGGAACACAATAAACTTTTTACTTTGTTATCCAATGAATTCCGAGCTCGTGGCCAAGTAGTTGGAGCTAATGTAATTAAGGGGAAATTCTGAAACTAGAAAACAGTTCAGTCCGTCGGAGTATCGTTTGCTATACTTTCGGTTCATGTGCTCTTCCATTACAAGCCACGAAAATCGTTCTGGAACTGTGTTCACTTCGTTCCACAGACAACATTTAAAATAAATATTTTAAATAATGGTGTGAAATAGTCTATGATGTACCAAGGAACTAAAGTGCATTTTTTAATCCCAAAGGGGGAATGCACCAGCATGGTATAGTCTTTCCGATTACGCAGCAATTCGACATTGAAATATTTGAAAAACTTGTTCCCGTATTTATTTAGCCATACCCATTATACAGATTGAATAATGCGCACGCGGGCAAACACAGCCGCACTGGGCGACCGGCCATAAATTTCAGTTGTTGACAAATTGCCTAGCAGTGCAGTGCAGCAATGCGGAATTATTTTATTGTTGATTAATTTTATTTAATAACTTTTCTAGCCTAAACTAACAATCTTTCCTCATCCTTTCCTAGCAAAGATATGTCATACCTTCCCGTTGGTTCTTGTCGAGCATAAAAAAACTCAAAAGTTATATATTTACCTAATAATTAACAAGAAATATAAAAACAAATACGTTTCCACTGTTTAGCGATCTTGATTAATTATCCAAGTCAAGGCAGGCAAACAGCGCACAAACACATCCGCACTAGGCGACCGGCCATAAATTTCAGCTGTTGATAAATTGCCTAGCAGTGCAGTGCAGCAACGCGGAATTATTTTATTGTTGATTATTTTTATTTAATAACTTTTCTGGCCTAAACTAACAACCTTTCCTCATCCTTTCCTGGCAAGGATATGTCATAACTTCCCGTTGGTTCTTGGCGAGCAGCAAAAAACTCACAAGTGATATATTTACCTAATAATTAACAAAACATAAAAACAAATACTTTTCCACTGTTTAGCGATCTTGATTAGTTATTCAAGTCATGGTTTTAGTAGGATAAAGATCAATAAATGAAAGAACATTATATTTTAAGTCGTTGCCAACGTTTCGGTGTTATTTTACACCATCCTCAGGGCTCTAAAATACAATGTCTTTAAATGGTAGGATACCTTTTTTAATCTAAAAATTTTGGTATCATAAACCGACTTTTTCTGAAAGATTTTTGAACATTACTCCTGTCATAGTTTTAAACAAAAGGTAAATATAATTTACAATCTAAAACACAGAGCTTTAAAATTATCTAGTGAACAATGGCGCGAACAAAATTTAAACTACATTAAATTAATTTTGTTAAAATTTTCCAATTTCATTGATTAATAAGGTTGGACAAAATGAAAACAGACATGCTAATGTAGGTCAACAACAATATTATAAAATACACTATATACCTGAACTTTCAGAAAAGCTAGGTAGGGTGTTGGTCTCAGAAAATAACCAAACGATAGCTTTTAAGAATGAAAGAATGAAAATACTATTGGCAGTAGATTTTATAGTAAAAAAAAACTAAGACTACTTTCAAATTAAAATCTAATGTAGTTTATAGAGTACCTTGTGGAAACTGTAAAAAAAGTTATATTGGTCAAACGGGTAGATATATAAATACACGTAGTTTAGAACATGAAAGAGATTTAAAAAAACCAAATAATCTACATCCAACTGCACTTGTAGAACATTCAAAATAATTCAATCACCATTTTGAATTTGACAAAACCGAGCTGCTTGGGCATCAACCCATTCTTTCAAAAAAGGTTACTCGAAGAAATGATTTATATAATAGTGTTAATACTAAGAAAGATAATAATTTAAATTTGGTTTATTATAATTTATTTGATAAAATTCTGTTGTAACAGTAGTTTGGTTTACTCAAGTTTAGATACTCTGTTTCGAGGAAAAATTATATTTTAATTTTTTTTTTCATTTTTATTTCAGTCAAAGTTACAGATTGTCGAAAATTGTTTTTTAATACAACCTGTAGATTGCAGAAGAAATTGTCAAATAAAGCGTCTTGCTTAGGTAAAAGATCCAGCTTCTTGTACCGTACAAATATAAAAATTCAGTGTTTCTTTGACAAAAGTGGAATATATGCCAGGTGAATATTTAATCTTAAGCTGGGACATAAATTTTCTTTAATGGGTAACTTGTTGACAGAAGATACGAGTTTTGTCTCCAATAAACAGTGTGCGTGTGCGTTATAAATATTTTATCAAGTCGTTCATGTACTACTGGACCCACGGCAATTATGAATCAACCGTTAAAGAATAGAAATTGGAAGGTCGTTTCGTCTAACGATATACCATAATATTCGTGCAGCAGTTCGTAGTAAAAATTTTGCTACTATTCCATTCATACATATTTGGGAACTCTATTTTAACTTTGAATTTTTTAAATAGTGTTTAAGTAAATGTACGTGTTGGGTACTGGGTATCAATCGATTAGAAAGAACGACGTGTTAAGGTGATTTTAAGGCTTGGATTATATGTAATTTGTTTTGACGTAACGCTTGTATTGTATTTTTTCCCGAAAATATCCCGCCAGAAACCAGGCGAGGATATATCGCGGGGCAATTTAGGAACATCCCTTATAAAAGAGGGTTGTTAATATAAGCGCCTAGCAAAGTAATAGAACCCCGGCAAAATGTATTCAAATGTAAAATATATAGCCTCATCAATATGGTTTAAAGTCAAACTAATTTAAAGTGACAAACGAACGAGATTTTTCTGAATAGCGAATGAGGTCGTCGACATATAAACGAGATTTTCGCAGATTTAAGCTAAACCTTCTACTAGATTGGTGGGAATATTTATAAAGTAAATTAGGTGGTGTTGTTTTAAATTTCCGTCTTCGCTCGGATAATTGAAAATACTGTATCTTAAGACTCTTCTCTATTCCAGGAGAAATGCTTTTTACAAAGAGAGAAAATTTTGAGTGTTTAACAGCTTATTCATGGCTTAACCAACATCGACAACTCTGTGTATGGCTATTTTCAAGTATGACGGATACTAAAAACAAAATATACACTGGTCACAAAAATTAATGGATATTAAAAAAATTTCAAATTTTTGAGTGATTTTCAAAGAGCCGTAACTTGAAGAGAAATGGTGGTAGAAAGAATTCAAATTTTTGGTTGTCTATAGACTTAAATATTTTTTTTTTGGTATTTTCACCGTAAGGCTCTTTTAGATAAATTTAATTCCCTTCAATTTGAGCCGTTCTGAAGCGCTGTACGATGACTTTGACAATCAATTACATGGGAAATAATGATCGTACAGAAAATCCAAGTAAGGTTTTGAAAACTGTAAAGTAGTCTCCACAAGTCGTAATTATTGGTTTTTAATAAAAAAAAAATTCGAAATAAAAATGTTGTCGGAAAAAATTGTATAATTGGGAATATTTGCCATCTTTTGAAAAAAAAATACATCGAACAAAACTAAAAGTATTACAATGGTAATAAGGGTTGCTTTATCTAAAGAAATTAAAAAATGTCTCGTTCGAGACAGCTCTATTAAATTCATAATTTATTAAACATTTTCATGATTCTAGCCGTGATGGAGCTGTAATAAAATGTCAAGTTTCCGAAACGATTTTGTTGGACTGGATTTTTCTGAAGCGGTAAAGCTTGAAAGAGAAAAGTGAAATGTATTTAACATCATCATAAAAAAAATACAACGAACAAAACTAAAAAGCTATATATAAAGAAATTTAAAAATGTCTACTTCCAGCCATGTCTATTAAATTAATAAATTTGGAGCTATAATACACTGAAAAAAAAAGTATTTGGATCAAACGAGCAGATTGTTTTAAATGGAATTATTTGACGTAAATGTTATTTTATTCAATTCAAATGTATATACTTTCGTCAAGCTATGTGAAATATTTGCTGCAATCTATAATTTTTCTTAGAATTTATAGTATTTGTAAATATAATTTAATTCAAATCTTTTATAGTTTTGAAATTTATTATCTCGGACTTTAGCTACAATATCTCTTACAGTTCACCATAAACTGCAAACATATTTGTTTCAAAACTACCAGTTCCTTAAAATATATATTATTATATATACAGGGTGGGAAAGTCCCCATGGTTCATCGGCCTTCCTGTACCTCTACCTTACTTAAGCCATTGCAATTTTATTAAAAACAGTGTTAAATTTTACGAATGAAGGCTCCGCAAAATGTCTCTCGTTCGACTGCGTCTTACTGTGAAACTTAACAAACTCGAGAGTGGAGTTTTTAATAGATATTCCAAGACTGTTTGAGTGTAACGAACAAATTCATTCAAATTAACTCAATGTACTTACATAATAATCTGATCAAAGGAACTAGCGTCTAAAATATTCCACTAAAGTGGGACGCGACCGTCTTTTTTGGATTGCTCGATTCCAACGGCTAAAATGCTTGGAGTTAGGAAAGACAAAGGAGGCTATTTCACCTTTAAATTTAGCTCTTTCTACGGGGCGGACCAGTTCCGACATTTTTTTTTTGGAGTTCTTCCTATTTTCTGAAAATACAGCGTGGTAAGAGATTTAAGAACGTTGTTTCTAAAGGCAGTGGCAGTTCGTGACATTGTGAATAAGTGAGGCTCGTGGCTGACATCAGACACTATCCGCGTACTATGCGACGCGTACATTAACCGCGAACTGAAACACTGAAACTATACGCAGCTTTGAGCCGGCCTCGGTTTCCTCCTAAATCACGTTATTTTAACCGTCTCGCGTGGAGGGGGAACTGTAGTGTATCGTAGGCAAGTGTGACGCGCCTACAAGCAAACAAATTCTGGCCTCACTGTGGTGGGGACTCATGGAAAAGCCGAGCGGCAGTTGCTTCATATGACGAGCCGCCACTGTCTAAAGGTCAAAGGTAGCCTCAGTAGAAATATGAACATTGTATAACAGGAACCGTAAGACGCAATTTATTGAAATTTGCTGCACTCATAAACATTTTAGACTAGACTAGGTTATGTGAACTGTTTTTTGCCAAATAATACTTGCCCCTTTCACCAAATTGGTTTTAAAAAAAAAATATATTGTATTATTACCTCTCGTATTGTATATTCTATTTTAAAGGTACTAAAGTCGATTCAAGATTCAATAATCAGAAAACATAATTCTAAAACATTGTATTTTTTAATTTGCTCGAATTAGTTTAATACCTTTAAAATAGATGTCGTCGTACAGCAAAAACAGTTACTACAAGGGCAGCAACAGCTAGACTGTAATTTTTTATAAAAAAAAACCTTTGAAACAAGTTAAAGATTAAAATTAAATATTTCATTCAACTTCACTAAATTGTGAGTCCCTCTCCATCGTCGAAAATAAAAAATGAGCCGGAATAATCACTTGACCTCTACCTGACCTTGACCATTGACGTTTGAGATCACGTTTAAAATCATAATAAAATGTAGAACTCTACGTTCTCTTATTTCTAGCGTCGAAATCAGAGATCGCAGCTCCAAAAACCGATATTACCTTGACATATTCTTTCGACCTTGATCTCAATATCAAGGTCACTAAGGAGTACCATCAGGTATCTACTCAGAGACTGTCAATCCCTCTGATTCCGTAGTTAAAAATTAAAAATTACAGTAAAAATCAACATTTGACCTCGAACTGACCTTGACCATTGACCTTGAGGTCACGGCCAATGTCATATTCGGATGCAGAATCTACTCAGAGACTGTCACTCTCTCTGATTCCGTAGTTAAAAATAAAGAAATACAGTAAAAATCAACATTTGACCTCGAACTGACCTTGACCATTGACCTTGAGGTCACGGTCAATGTCATATTCAGATGCAGAATTTTTCTGCTCTTCCATTTCCGAGGTCGCAAAAGTGGGTCGCCATTTAAAAAAACGACTTGATCTTGATATGACCTTGAACCTTGACCTTGACCTCAAGGTGAAGGCTACCATCGGATACGCCGTGAAAAATGCTGATTTTCGCCCTCACTATTTATCCCGGAACTGCTTTCCCGCTGAGATTTTTGGGGGTTTCCATACTTTTGACTAACCCTGTATATTGCCATCAAATCGCACAACACGTCTGTTACAGCCAGGGGCGCCCTCAAACGCGTAACGGTGTTCATTAATTTGAAGCGTTTTCAAATTTGTAACCCCGTTCACTTTTAATGCACCTTTTGTGTTGTTATTTACCCTCACGCCACACTAAAACTAAGACCGGTAGTTTGTTCTCTTAACTTCGCGAAAGTTGTTAGTACAATATAGAAGAAAAACTTGTAATGGCCACAGAGAGAGCATTACTCAGTTATGAGTCACTGGTGAGTGCTCCACACTCAGCTGAACTACGCCCGTGATTACCGAGAGCAATTCAAACTTAAAAATTTAAATATTATTTTTCACGGCCTTCCTAGCTCGGTTCGGGTGCTGCAAGAGCGCAGGGACCTCGATTATAATCTGGAATTGCCAGTTTGCTGTTAAAGATATGTGTGTGATGTTGATTTTAGCTAAGCCTCAAAGTTCAAAATTTCGGAAAAAATTGGTCGCCGAAAGAACTGGTTTTCTTTCCCCGTAAAAATTGGAAAAAAGGAAAACTTTAAAAATCTTTTTTAAAATCTAGGATATAAAGGGTTCCAGACACTACGTTTGCTAATATAAAATATACAGGGTGTCTCACGGTGACGGCCAATTAGAATTATTTCAGAGACTACTTCGATTTGAATTTTGAAAATTTGGGATACCGAGTTTTCGGGCATACCCTTCTCAACTAAAATAATGGCGTCAACGTACCACTTCCGGTTATACCGGAAGTCGTCACTAACTTGCTTATTTTAAATACACCCTATATGTATATTATTGCAATTTTGGATTCTACGTGTTATTTTAGGTCGCTTTAATTTTTTTCGAAAAAATGGAGAAAAACAGTGACTAGCTTCAAACCATGTGTATTTTATAGTAAGAAAGGTAAAGCAACAATATTTATAGGGGGGATAGCTAGACCCCTAAGGGTCTAGCTAAGGGTTATACAGGGTGCTAGAAATTTAATGCCGTGTTTAGCTAACTTCAAACCTTCATAAGTCGTTTTTTTTTAAATGGAACGCCCTGTATGTTTTTCTATATTCTGATACACAATTTTACAGGGTGTTCCATTTTAAAGAACCGACTTATGAAGGTTTGAAGTTAACTAAACTCGGCATTAAATTTCTAACACCCTGTATGCAATTAAGCCACTTTGAAAGTATGGATGGAAAGCTTAGGGGTCTAGTTATCCCCCCTATAAATATTGTTGCTTTATCTTTCTGACTATAAAATACACATGGTTTGAAGTTAGTCACTGTTTCTCTCCATTTTTTTGAAAAAAAATGAAATATCGAAAACGGTTAATTTTAGGAATAGGGAAACTTCGTAAAAGTCCACCTAAAATAACAAGCCTGAAAACTCGGTACCCCAAATTTTCAAAATTCAAATCGAAGTAGCCTCTGAAATAATTCTAATGGGCCGTCACCGCGAGACACCCTGTATACATATTTTTTTTGTTGTTACTCTATACTGTATACGTAACTTTATTTTAACTTTCGCCCTGTAAATGGATTTTTATCGGACGGTAACAGTATTATTATTATTTTATAACAAATAACTTTCAGAAATTATTTAAATAAAAAAAATCACTAGACCGTTTTCCGCTATTAGAAACTGAATCATCAAGATAGGGCATATACCAAATTTGAACCAAAAATTCCCAGATATTTCCAAGAGAGAATTTAAAAACTTTCCAGGTTGCGAAAACACTGTATTAGTTTCAGTCTCTTACAGACCATCACTCGCTCTAGAGCTATATATTACATTCTACGCACTATACAGCGTCCGCAAAATTAGCGTTCTACGTAGGGTTGCAAAAAATCTCTTTTAACAAGAGTTTTTTTGTATTTCGAGATGAATCATTTCTAAGACGTTGCGGGCGTGCCCTCCCGTTGCGCACGCGACACCGCCGGTATTGGAACATCGGCAATATCTGTAAATTGTGAGTTATTGAGGAACCATGCAACATTTACTTACATTCAACGTCTACTATGATACGCTTGCTAACAGATGGGGGGACACCGTTTGTGGCTATGCAAAGATAGGCTCCCATTTCCGTACGGCTGATGCGGGTGAGATTCAATTGTTCCCCGTCGTACACGTTCACTGAAACAAAATTCATTGTGCTCTTGAATCCTGCTGACTGCTAATTTACTAATGGATAATAACAGACACAACGGCGGTAATTGCCGCTATAGTGTTTGAAGTTATAAACCCCTAAGTTTGAGGGGCGGTATTAAAAAAAATGTAGACAACAAATATTTGATGTGGTGACCGTTTTTGTGTCATACAGAAGGATTTTTTATTTATTGGTTATCTTGCCACCTATAAAAAAAGTTAAGAAATTAATGATCAAATGTTATTTTTATGAATATACCGGGTGCTCAAAAAGTTTGGAACTCTCCTCTATCTCAGAAAATACTACTCAAACAAAAAATGATTAGAACAAAGGTTGCAGGGTTTTGAGTGAGCAATCCAACGGTGACCTTGACCATGACCTTCGAAGTCATTTAGAGCTTAACCTGAAAATTTTACATGGAACCGTATATTTTTGACTCCGAAAATGGAGAAAATGGAAATTTTTACGTTCGGATATGACCTTGACCATGACCTTCAAGGTCGTTTACAAGTCGAGTCGATTTTCAATAAATGACCCGATATTCTTGACTGCGGAAATTGAGTGAGCGTAAAATTAAAAAATGACCTATACCATGTCTTTGACCATGACCTAAAGGTCAAACGTAAGCAAAGGACTTGGGATTAATAATGCTCTTACGAAAAAAAATAACGGCAAAAAAGTATACGGTTCCATTTAAAATTTCCAACTTGACCTCTAAATGACCTTGAAGGTCATGGTCAAGGACATTCCGAACGTAAAAATTTCCAAGTTTTCCATTTCCCGGGTTCAAAAATATGCGGTTCCATTTAAAATTTTCAGGTTGACCTCTAAATGACCTTGAAAATCATGGTCAAGGTCACCGTTGAATTGATCAATTAAAACCCTGCAACTTTTGTCCTAATCTTTTTGTTTGAGCAGTATTTTCTGAGATAGAGGGGGGGGGTTCCAAACTTTTTGAACACCCGGTATGTATATGCAGAGGATGTTCCACCTAAGAGGGATTCTTCTGTAACTCTGTAACCGTAAAATTTATAAGAAAATGGTTTTAATAAAAGTTGTCTGGAATCATATGGGCCTTGGAAAGAAAATATTTTTAGCTTTACAGGGTGTTCCATTTCGCGTGGGTGCTACATAAATTTGTTATTTTAAATGGAACACCCTGTATATTGTTGCGTTTTTGAATTCCTTTGTTTACCAAATTTGGTTGCTTTATGTTAAGGCATTGCTGAAATATTACTGTTTTTCAAAATTTAACACATCTTCAGAGGCCAATCTTCAACGGTGTATCCCAAAAAAAAATGTTACGTAACAAATCGGCATATCTTAAGGTCCCCTACACATGCCTGCTCTGTGTCGGTAGAATTATGGAACACTCTGTATATTAATGTTCTAAATAAACTTTCGTCGAACTATTTTGCTAACTAATTTGCCATACCTGATTATAGTATTTATACATAACTATGTATATTTATATTATGAATACCAAAAGCTTTACTAATATAAAAAACTCTTATCGCAAAAATTTCAATCGATGTTACTCGGGAGCACGAGTTTTACAATTTGTAAACATAATTATGTATTGCATTTTTCTTTGAAATACACTGATGCGTTTCTCCTGAAGAAATATTTAAACTATTATTATTTGGTGTTAATCATATTTTCCACTTGTCAATCGCCTGTTTTTTGTTTCAGTTTAAATATTAACTAGTAGTGATAAGCAATGGACATTGAATGTTTTTGTAAATGTAAGATTTGTAAATTTTGTTAGTGTAAATTTTCCTGATTTGTTTCAAAATATCAAAAACAAGTATTAGATTAGTTTGTGGTACATGGAGTAGTTAGCGTAAAATACTTCCACATTTACCAAAAGATCACACAAACAAAATATAAAACGTAGTAATTTAAGAAGAAAAAGTAGTGAAATAAAATTACACCTACCGCAGTGGAAATCTAAAACATTTCAGTATTATTCAGTTTAAATAGACCGCAGTTGGAACGAAGGCAAATAGTGCATAAAATTCTGTATTATTTAAGGCACCACTTTGAAAATAATGCACTTTTAAGGCAGGTTATATTTTCTGAAAGATTGCAGGAACGTAGTCTGAATCGGAATGAAAATAACAAATGAAAATTCTTTATTTTTATAAAATTATACAACAGTAGTGCGTAAAGTACATCTTATACACACGATCCTAGATATTATTTAAAAATAGGTAAGTACTATTTTGATAAAAATATTTTGACTGGATTGCCTATACAATAATTTATAAATAATTTATTTTACGCATCAGTGCGTAAAAGTACTATGTACTTTACGCACCAATACTATGTACCTTACGCACTAATGCGAAAAAGAATTCATAGTATCTCAAAAAATATACTCCACCATGGGCACATTGTACATACAGGGTGTTCCACGTAAGAGGGATTCTTCTGTTACTGTAAAATTTATAAAAAAATGGTTTTAATAAAAAGTAAACGGTAAGTTTTAAACACCATGTACATTTAATAAATTCTACCTAATATTAACCAAGGATTCAAAAACGCAATAATATACAGGGCGTTCCATTTAAAAAAACAAAGTTATGTAGCGCCACAGTCTGCAAAGCTAAAAATATTTCCTTTACACGACCCACATGATTCCAGGCAACTTTTATTAAAACCATTTTTTATAAATTTGATAAATGGAATACTTTTTGTACAGGTTTAAAAACATTAAAAATATTAAAATAACATTCTACACATTTTTAACACATTTCGCAAATGTTCTGCTAATGAAATAATATACAAACTAAACTTATTAACGTTTATTTTTCATAAGAATACAGTTTATAACCAATTATGACAAGAAGCAAGACAAACATGCGTTTAAATAAATTGTTTGTAATAGAAAGAAGGGCGAAAATATAAAAAAATGAAATAAGCTGTACTTGTTCCATTGCTGACTGAATTTATGCACGCACTATATATCTCACCGGTGTAAGCGGATTAAAATAATGGCAACTGCATCCAAACACCAAAATATATGAAAACACCCACGACCACCACGAAAGCAAGGGTGAAGGGTTCCATCCAAGTCGCTTCAGTTTCATCCCCATAGCAGTTGATGCACTCACCGAATTGGTCGGCGAGGAGGTTAAACGCAAAATCTGGCTCCTTAACGGAATCGGCATCGACCACGTTTTCTTCTTTTGGTTTTTCCTCACGCGGAATGTTAATGACAACCATGATGGACCAATACACTTCGCACCAAATTCTATTCTTTCACCTTCTATGGAGCTTTATTTGAAGGAGAGAAGCTACTAGGTGTCACTCTGCGTTGTTGTATAACAGGAATGAAAACAAGGTACGTGGCGCGCTGTCGTTGTACACTTTCGATTAGGAAGAATTAAATTATCAAATAGTAAATATCTAGAATTGTTAATTGCTACCAGGAAGTTTGACATAGCCAATGCGATGTCTTTTTTTGTAAAAATATGTACTGATTTATAAATACTAAACTGATTCTCAATTTTTTTTAACAATTTAATTTTATTAACTTAATAATTGTCAATTTGACTATTTGTGATAAATATGTACAAGGTGTCCCAAAGTTCGCGTCTCAGTCCCATAACCGACAAACGAAAAGCGGCAGTAAAAATCTGTTTAGATGGCGTGAATAAGGACAATTTTTCGCAGTGAAAGATCACAGAAAACGTAGACACCCATATCTGAATGTACTGTCAGTTTCTAAATAGTCTATATACCCTAGAGAAAATTTATATAACTAGTACAGTGAAAAGATATTGTTTCTAACTTTCTAAAACACTGTACGGCAACAGGCTTGAAGGAATTTACTGTCATGCCGTTTGGCCTCTGCAATGCTCCAGCCAATTTTGAGAGACTCATGAAGGCTGTATTATAAGGATGTGCCTGGAAGACTTGTCTTGTATACGTCGTTATATTGGGCAAGACCACACGAGGAACATCGAGGAAGTTTTAAAGAAGATAAAATGAGCTAATCTAAAATAGAAAGCACCCAAGCGCAGTTCCATTCAAAGAGACACTGAAGCTGTACGACACTGGCCTATTCCAAAGGACAAACATCTATTAAGACGCTTGCTTGGTTTGTGCTTCTTTGCAAGAGATTTGTTTGGGGATTCGCAGATGTTGCTAGACCATTACACCAACTTAATGAAAATGACCAACTCTACTATTGGATTCCAAAATATCAGCAGACTTTTGAAATCCTCCAAGAAGCTCTTTGTTTACCACCGATACTAGTCTATCCACAACCTGGTGAGGAATGCTAGCAACACTAGGATCGGATGTGTCGTATCACATATTCAGGATAGAGAAGAAATAATTACAACATACTTCCGCAAGGCGTTACCAAAACCAGAGAAGAACTATTATTGTGTATTAAAATGTGCTAAAGATTTGGGTTGAATTGGTGTCAGAAGTGGGATTCGAACGCACGCCAACGAAGTGGACTGCCAATCCCACTTCTGACACCAATTTGCACCAAATTTCCTTTATTTAGCACAACTAATATCTCTAAGAACTCTACCCGCGCATTGGCAAGGTTCGCAAGAAAATACAAGGAATATCAGCCCGAAACACTTTTGCTACTGAAATTACTGCTAACATTTATAATTTATTTTACTTCTATTACACATATTTTAATAAGTGCTATCCTTAACTATTAATATCTGATAGCAAGAAGTATCATTTCCAAGTTTCAGGGTCCCGGCAATGTTCCCATTAATTACGCTGTCAGTACCAATTTTGACTAATTAAAATATTAAATGGCAGCCATCTTTCCAGAGGGAAAAAAGTTGGGATTATAAAAAGCATTTAAAACCTTCTCGCCCTTCGATCCTGATCATATCGAGAATGAGTGAAGGGCCATCAGTCAGCGGCGGGACATAATGAGTTATTATTTGAAATCAATCGGGTTTTATAATAGCCGTTTTATACAGAGGTATTGGCGTCATCAAAGTTTGTAATTGGTGTTTTGCCAGTCTCACTGTACAATAAATAAAAACTGTAATAAAAATTATGTACACGAGGCGCATATCAATTATTATGGAATACTATGGTGAAAAATTTGGAATTTAATGTTTTATAAAAGATTTATAAAACATTTTTTATAAAACAAAATTGTACGATATAAACATTGCCTATTAAAATATTTATAAAAGCAAAATAGGTACAATTGTTTATAACTGTGAGGTGTTAAAAAGCTAATTTGAATAAAAAAGTAGACTGCAATAATTATAAAAGTTTTATAATGCTGTGAGGGTGGCTTGCGGTATGCAGCAAAATGAAACTCTCTCCCAACGGTAAAAATAAAGTTAGTGAAAAAGAAGTGTTGTCGGAAAGAGCGTTCGCTGAAGAGTCTTCTTGGTGTGGAGTCGCTCGCAGGTATATGTATCTGGTCCTGGCGCCAATCTGCCGTGGACCTTTCCTGGCACCCTGGTGCGTCCCGCGTATTTCTTTGTCTTTGCAACTAATAGGCTGGCCGGCGTCAGCGGGCGCTCTTGCCGTAATACTTAAAATGGGTTGCTTGGGGACATGTGTACCCGCAGCTGTATTATTATTTCTGCTGTTCAGCTACAATAACAGAAGTCTGAAACACACTCGCGACGAAGCATTTGCTGTCACCACTGAAGATGAAAAACTATGAAACGTTTGACCCAATAAGGATCGGAACGAACATCAGGGCGGGTCTAGGGATTCTAATAGCGGGTCCGCTCCCACAGAGCCTTGCACGAGAACAACAGGGTAGGAAAACTATAACAACGTGTTTTGTACAGTGGCATAGAAGCTAACTGATTAGGATTTTGTCAACAGTACAGCGATTGTGTAAATATGTGGTACATATAAAGGGTGTACTGTTTATTCTGGGCGTACCTAATTTAATATATCTGTCTTAAAAATACGAACAATGGGATGTATTAGTTTTTTTTTATTTGCAATGGCTTGAACACAAAACATTGGCCTATTAATAATAATTTGTATAAAATCAATGACAATGACGAGGCAACAGACATTGCTTCTTTGCCATGGACTTGACCACAGGTTCCTTGGATGAAAATAAGACTATTTAGCCTAACTTACCTATATACAAAAGTGCACGCCTACTGAGATATAGCCTTCTAAATATAAAGCAGATAACCTAGTTTTTTGAAATAATTTGAAAACTGTTTTTCTTAGAAACTTCAAATTTGGTACACATATTTTTTTATGTAAGGGCAATATAAATATAGAATTTGGTGAAAATACATATACAGGATGTTCTCTTTCTAGTACCTGTGCGCCACTGGCTATCCCTAGCTTTTTTGTGCGTACGCCAGTGACGACAGAATTTATATTTTTAAAAATATATTCTTCTATTTTAGAAGATTTTTTGCTTCTAACAAAATTTTGATATCGTTTATGGATTTCGACTAAAATTGGCATTTTTTATACATTAAATAAAGGCAAAAATTCCGATTACTAAAAATTTGTCGCGCTCAAAGCAGGGAATAATAATGAAAAAACTTCACATTAAAAAACTACACATTTTTAGTCTTAGTATTACCAATCAATAAAATAAAGAATCAACACTAGTGTTTTAAATAAACAAATTGATATTTGTAATTACATTAAAATAATATTACAGTAAATGCTCAAAGTGACTTCCTTGTTCTTATTTTCATCCAAGGAACCTGTGGTCAAGCGTTGTCCATCCTTTTCAGGGACACTCTGTATATTTGAGTACTATTCTGCTATTAATTATTCCTTTTGTTTTCCACGTATACCAGTTGTATCATAATTAATTTGTTTATAAATTCGATAATTTGGGGCAGTCTGTGCGATAATTAGGGTGGTAACACTGATCGTACTTATCTTTCAAAGCGATAGACAGACAGGGTTAAATTTAGGTACAATGTTTATTTAACTTTGATAAGAGTGCAGCAGGAATATCAGAAAGCAGATCCGCATTATTTATCAGCAGTAAATGCACAAATGGTGTTTGATTTTTTTTTCGACCAACGCGAATGTAAACCGCCTTAAAATAGCGGTGTTAAGGCGGTGTGGTAATTATTTAATGTGTATTTGCAACTACTTTTCATATCTTGTGAAAAATCGTTACAACACAAACAATAATTCATAAGTCGTGTTTCTTTTTATCACAGCTTGGCCACTTGATGGTTGTTTAACTTCATTTTTCTCGAAAATGGTACATGCTACCGAATTTCGACAGGTATATCTTTTTTTTGTAGTATGCTTTAGAGTTTACAGATCCGTTTAGAAATGTAATCAATTTTGACTTTTAACATATTTTTTTGGGATTGTACCCCTATAATTACCTGTATCGGCGACACTGCTTTTCAGAAATAAACCGTTTGCACATTATTCTTAACGCACAGTTGATGTTTACTCGTGTACAAATTTTGACAATTTTATCTTTAGCCGATTTAAAGATAATTAAGGAAAACCATTTGGATAGTAACAACTTCAACACATCTCGAAAACATTGCGTCTAAGAAAAAAACGTCACATGAACTACCCCCATTATTTTACCATGAGGAACTTGCACACAAGTTTTTTTGAAACATGAACGGAACACCTTGTATAAAACCCGTTTTTTTTTAGGAGAATAAGCGCATGAGAGCCTAAAAACCCGTTATTATTTTTTTAAATAGTAATTTAATCCCCGCGTAATAACTATTATGCCTGAATTAGAGCGAACAAGGACAAAATATTAAAAAGCATAGAATATGTAGTCCGTATTTGCACCTGTGTTTATTAAAAAATGTAATTTTTCCTGTAATACTGTAGTTCTTTGACGGGGAGGATTACCTTGGCGTTCCTTCTCTCTCGTGTTCAGAAGGATTAATATTACACCAGCTTTAATTAGTTTGATAAAATGCGAATTGGGATTCGCGCTTTTCAGTACAATTCAGATATAGAAACTGTGTGGCACGTTTTTCATTGTATGATAAGCGATGTCCGCTGAAATTTGCATATTCCGCCAGGGAAACGCGGAAATTTTGGGAATACATATTTTCGGTAATTATACCGGTAGAATATCTCTTCATCAATTAATGAAGAACTCACCGAACGGAATTGGCGTGTTTTAATTTTTGAGGTCGTGACGAGGTAAATATTGTGCAAGAATTACTACCCCATAGGCCATGGAAGATGATTAAACTACTTGTGATACAGAGAATATTCGTACCTTTTAGAAATAAATACTTTACATCTAAAAGTTGGCATTTGGATAGCGATATCAAGACGGCGTATAAACATATTAGACCAGGGCGGATCTGTTTTGAAGTGGATGTGAGAGGGGACAAGCAATTTTTTTCTGGATTACCTTCAGTATAACTCACATAATAAAAGTGTAGATACCTAGATCTGGGCGAGGTCCGGAACATTATCGAAATTGCAAAAATGATTAAAAAATTTAAAAAAATACCTATTTTATTTGAGTTTTTTACTTATATCTTGGAACCTATGCATTTTGGAAGAACATTGAAGGGGAAAAAATTGAATTTTGTACAATATGCTGTAAGTTAAAAATGTTTAAATTTATTACCGATGTTGCAAAGTAGTAATAATTGATGAGAAAAGGCAAAATAATCAAGTTTTTTTGGATAATTTTTTAAAAATGTTTTAGTTGCTCCGAGTGCATTCTAATTTTGGTGAGAAAAAACTTTAGAGTATAATAAAACAACACACCAAATTCCATTAAAATCGGTTCTATAGTTTTCGCAAAATAATTTTTTGAAAAACCACTTTTTTTATTTTTAGATTACATTTATCAATTTGCAATTTAATTTTTTCAAAAATTATAATTTTAAAGTACTATTTTTGCTTAATTTTATCTGTATTTAACAAAAAAAATTATTTCCAAATAATTTTTTTTAATTTGTTTAAACAAAAATTATTTAAATAATTGTAATAATTATAACTAAATATATTCATATTCAGAGTGTTAAAATATATACGTAAAGAATTTTTTTCATCGAAAAAATGCAATAGCATAGGGTAAAATATACAGTATATTTAATGCATAAATAATAAACTTTGTTTATAACAAAATATATGCAAATTAGACAGTTGGTATTACGATATTCGAATTCCTTGGCTCGCGAGACAGCTGCTTAAAAAAAGGATCGAAATTGGTCCGTTAGAAGCCAAGATAATGCAATTTTTTTCGTACCTTCGCATTTTGAACCTCCGAATTCAGTCTCGATGCGAAAGCCCCCCACTTTTCGTGTTTTGAGTCACTTTTCGCGCGTGCGAGCGACAGCTTTTCCGATGATTTATCTATGTTGCCGATATGAAAATTTTTTTCAGTTTAGAACTCGGAAAAACGAAGCCACTGGATCAAAAATTATTGCTAAATTGTTTATAAATTAACGGTAAATGCATGTAAAACTTTGACCGTTTATATCTCGAGAACCAATAAACGGAATTTAACTTTTTTTTAAAAAAAAGAAGCGTCTTTCCGAGTACTTTAAAATTATAATTTTTGATAAAAACTAAATTGCAAATTGATGTATGTAATATAATTGTTTAAATATAAAAAAAAGAGTGTTAACTTTAAAAATTTACTGTGGTTGTCCTAATTAACCGATTTCAATTTTTCAAAAACCATTTGAAAGGTTGAGCGGTCTTTTCTATGTGAAAAAATGTTCAAGTATCTAGATGCTTTATTTGAGGATGTGCAACATTTTGAAAACTCGAAGTTTTTTCAAAATTTTTTTCAAAAAATTATTTTGCGAAAACTATAGAACCGATTTTAATAAAATTTGGTGTGTTGTTTTATTATACTCTAAAGTTTTTTTTTATCAAAATTAGAATGCCCTCGGAACAATGAAAATATTTTTTAAAAATTATCCAAAAAACTTGATTGTGTTGCCTTTTTTTTCATCAATTACAGCTATTTTCCAACATCGGTAGTAAATTTAAACATTTTTAACTTAGAGTACATTGTGTAAAATTCAATTCTAAAACTTTTTTTCCTCTTCATCAATATTCTTCCAAAATGCATAAGTTCCAAGATATAAATAAAAAACTCACGATAAAATAGGTATTTTCTTAAATTTTTGAAACATATTTGCAATTTTGAAAATGTTTCGGACCTTACCCAGATCTAGGGATCTACACATTTATTATGTGAGTTGTACTGAAGGTATTCCAGCAAAAATTAGCTTGCCCCCTCTTACATACAAGAAGTGGGATATTTCGACAGATCCCCCTGGTCTATACATATAGTAGGGCCTACATTCTTATATGAAACTATAAATGCTGAAAGATGTTGAACACTCATTTTAGAGACGCTTTTAACACAATTACATGATAACGAATCGCAAGTGGGTAACTTTCAACCGCACATATTGGAAGAGCAATAATTGCATGACATTGAACAATTAGAAGCAGCAATTATTCCAAAAATTAACAATATAACAAAACAATATTGTGGTAAATAAATTGACTGACTTGGGGTAACAAAACGTTCTAGCAAAACTTTCTACTTACTGCAAGTCAGTTCTATTTGGCCAAGGGCAGGTAAAAATGCTAATGTGTGGTTAAAAAATTGACTGACTTGGAGTAACAAATAGTTTTAGCAAAACTTTCTACTTGCTGCAAGTGAGCTCCTTTTGGCATACCATACTTCTTTATTACCCACTTGGCGCCTATTTAATGCAGATATCTTTCTGCGGTTACTGAATTTTTACTAACCGTAGCAAAAAATTTCTCTCAGTGTAATACAAAATGTGTAGAGGCTGGTTTTTACATGATTAGTGTTTGTCAAGTTAAAATATTTTATAAAAAAGTCTTATCAATGTTCTTCGATACCATCTCTGGAGAAGAATAAGGTTTTGGACTTAAAATCAACTAAAAAACGATCATCTAAGCTTAGAAAACGCACTGTGTATTTATTAACTGAGATTACCTCCTTTTTCATGTCATGAAACTAGATTATACAAATATTACGGGGAGTAAAGCTATCTGTGTATGAAAAAATGTAATAATTAGATTTAAGCAAGAGATCCTATGAAGGGGCACTTCGTTAATAGGATTATGTGGTGCAATGAATCTCGTTTCCATAACAACGGGGTAAATCACCCTAGTAGTAATTATTAGTTTGAGAAATTCCCCACAGGATTCAAGAAGCAACCCCCTGAATAATGTTGGCGTCAATATTTGATGAAAAGTATTTAATGGTCATTGGTTCGATCGGCTTTGGTAGATACAGGCAATACATTTAACGTTTTAGGTCGAAACGGTGACAATTCAAGTAAAACCGATGATGCTAATGAGATCGTGATTTTATCGTGATAGTTAAATTAAGGTTTTCTGCAGCTGATCTTTCGGACAAGCTATTCAAAGTGTTCAACGTGTAAACTTTCTTCTATGTATAGGGTGTTTCGTAATAGTGTATGGTTATTTAGATTTTAAAAACGCTTCCTTGTATTTTACTGCCAGTTCTAAAGCCAAATTCCACTTAAAAATATGTTTGCCACCAGCAGAATTCATGGATAATGCTTACGCGTAACAGTTTGGCAATGTTGTCACGCGGACGCAGGAACTTATTTTGTACACTTTTTTCTCAATGCCCATTTCTTGTGTTACTATATTTACTTACTTAAATGTGTCCTCCTTTACATAGGAGTTACAGATTTTGAGACATTAATTTTTAAAGAAAAAAATTGACAGACGCAAGGATCCGCGGAGATGCTAGTAACTCTTTTCAGGAGCATGATATCAAGCGAATTTTTGGTACTTGTAAAGGGCATAGGAACGCTAAATTATGGTATACCATTAAATTAAAACATTTAATACTAGGTGTTCCATTTTTGCTGTTACAACTTCAAACAGCTATAACTTTGTTAACTTAAATGGAACACCCTATATTTTTTAATCTGTCGTATGCAGATCAAAATTTCCTTTCCAGCCATATAAGCATTGTTAGGGTTGCCGTTACTACTTTTAGAGATATTTGCAGTTTTCTATTTTTTGGACAGTTTTTCTCGTATCAGACCTGTTGTCAAATTGGCCATTACTAGAAACACTCCAAAAACAATTGAAATAACATGACACTTGTCAAGTTAGTTGTCACATAGTTTGTTGTTGTTTGTTTGCCGAAAATTTAAATAAAAATGCCTGGGGATCGTTTGAGGTCTTTAATAATATAGTTTATAGAAGTGTCCCCACAAAAATATGTCTGGGGGACTGAGATCGGGGCTGTTATCTGGCCACCTAAGATTTCTAATAATTTTTTTGCAGTCTTTGTTGACGGGATTCTTCCTCCAAAATAAATTTGCCGATATTCCCGCCGAACTCTTGCAACATTTTTGTTATTTGAAAAATACTGTTTAATTATGTTTTATTTCTCTTATATTATTTCAATGTTTTCACCGAATTGAAATTAATCGTAGCTAGGAATCGAACCTGCTTCTGTTGTTCTCTGGCTAGCCTCAGTGGGTGCGGACCCCCTATCAGAACCTTTAGGCACGCCCCGATGTTGATTTTGCAAACTACGTTCAAAGCTGCCGTAAATATAAGATCATTTATGGACTTTGTAGAGTATTTCAAAAAAGAAAAAATAAAATTAATTAATCAGGCAACTTTGTGGGTTATCCAGTCGCAACGGGTACACGGAATATGAGAAGATTATAGAAATACTTACTATTCATGTGCTTTGAATGGGTTTAATATGTAATATCCGATATTAATTTCGTTTTAATAAGAGGAAGCTTCGTAATAAGGATTCCTTTTTATTATAATTTTTCTTCCGCGGGATGTTCAATAATTTGATGAAGGCTTACGATTACTTCGCCGTAATAAGCTTAACTACATTAAAAAAAACCGACGTAAATTTTATTCCGCGTTGCATATTCATAGTATTTACTCCGGTGGATTTGACGTGGTATTAACAGAGAAATTCTAGTAGAAGTGAAACACGTGATACAGCATCGCGCAACTTGAGAACATATAAAATTTGATACTATAAAGGGATTGATATTCTATAAAGAAAAGGCATAGTGGATAAAAGGGCTTTGAATTTCATTTTAAAAAATGCGAGCAAAAAATTCTGTAGATGTGCATGGGTATGAATTTCCGTTCCATTCATACTTGGATGTCTTACAGTATTGCATGTCACCCTAGAAAGAAAAATGTCACGCCCGCACAACACTAGATCAGAAAAGAATTCGTTTGTTTTCTTTTTTAAATAACACTAACAATTAGTAATAATGCAATTAAATTATTTTATATATTTGCACTGTATCAACATATTCGTGAGTGAACTAATCATTATTACAGTACGTTAATTTTTCATTAAAAACATTTGAAATTAAAGTCAATTAATGTCATATAAAAAATTAATGGAAAATTTATTTTAAAAAATTTTTACTACAGTTTCTAAAATTCTAACCTTTGGCGTAGTAGTAATACTGCGTACATATTTTACACACTAGTGTGAAAAATAAGTTATTCGTTCTCTAATTTGTTACAGGTGTCGGAATTTCCAAATTGACAATTAGGAATAATGCAATTAAATTATTTGATATATTTGGACTGTATCAACATTTTCGTGAGTGAACTAATCATAATAGTAGTAGTGTGTAAATATTTTACACACTAGTATGAAAAATAAGTTATTCGTTCTCTAATTTGTTACAGATGTCGAAATTTCCAAATTGACAATTAATAATAATGTAATAAAATTATAAATATTATATATTTGGACTGTATCAACCTTTTCGTGAGTGAACTAATCATTATTACAGTACGTTAATATTTAATTAAAAGCGTCTGTAATAAAAGTTTATTAGTGTCATATCAAACATTGATGGGAAATTTATTTAAAACATTTTTACTACAGTTTCCAAAATACTAACTTTTTGCATAGTAGCAGTGCGTAAATATTTTACACACTAGTGTGAAAAATAAGTTACATATTCGTGTTCTAATTTATGACAGGTGTCGAAATTTCCAAACTGACAATTAGTAATAATGCATTTAAATTATTTTATATATTTGGACTGTATCAACATATTTTTGAGTGAACTAATCATTATTACAGTACGTAATGGAAATAATCGATCACTAGTGCATAATTAGAGCTACAGGGTGTCTCGAAATTAAGTTACCACCTTTTATAACACACAAATTCACGTTCATATTAACGTTGATGTTATGGATTAAATACAGACTAATAACACAAATAAGTTTGCGTCTGAGCTAGCTCCGCCCAAAATGCGCAATGGATACGTCAAAGGAAACTGTTCCAGGTGCCCTAATAGCAGGTGTAACATCTAAATAATTCACGTGATTGTTGAAAACGGTATGCCTATATCTATTATACAGAAACACAAAAATGCCCAAACCCAAGAGATCCACATATAATTTCCGAAGGAATTCGATGCGCTAAACACGATTCTGTAGTGAAAATTCATTACTTCACGACAAATTTCGAAGTATCAGTTCCAAAAAACTGATTTTTTTCTTCCCATGTAAAAATTGTTTAGAACTAAAATTACATTGTTTCCACAAACGTGTTCTTTCTGTTCAAATATGTCCATGATGTATAAAGAAGTCAATAATTTCTCCGTACGACTCAATTTCGGAAGATTGTTAAAAATTCCGTCAGTCGAAGCCGTTTATTATCCTGGCGAGTAAAATTTTAAAAACAATAAAAGTAAACAAAAAGGGAGCCCGTAAAGACAGAACTGATACAGGGTCGAGCTGATAAACGGGGGCGAAAGGCCCTCAAGAGTGTCGTTTCGTTTTCAGGACCTCCGCGTTCAGAATGTCAACTTAGTAAACGCCACATAAATCCGAAATGGTTTACCAAAGGCGAGATTTAATCGAATTGCTTAATATTGACGACACGTGGAAAAATCCGATACGAAGTAATTCGCCACCTTACCGTCCATTCGAATTCTATCAGTCGTTCCACTGGATTAATTGAGGAGTAAATCTTTAAAACCTCTTGTTACTATTTATAACACGACTGTAATCGACCGAAATACTCTCTGTAATGAAGAAATATCTCTTCCGATACAGTCCACTTCCCTTAAATTATATCAGTTCCTTTACAACAACTTTCTTAATATAATTTAGATGTATACAGGCTAATTGATACAAAAAAGTCGAGCACAAATAGATGAGGTCAAAATAATATCGGCTCATATTAATTTTTTTTCATACGTGCCTTCGTTAACAAGTTACGGGCCCTCAAATGTGAATATTAAATTAATACTATTTTATGTAGCGTGTTTGTCAAATTTTGTTAATGAAAATTACATTAGCAGACAGTAAGATTTTCTAGGCTATTAATTTAAAAATATGTACGATTCTAACACGGTTATGTCCAATTAAAAATTAAAAACAAAAAAAGGTGGAGGCGCCACTCAATGCACTGTGACATAAAATCACAAATATTTCCGAAACTGTTAATTTTACCGACTTGAACCAAGAGGGTATTATCGTTGGCAAATTCTTCAGGGAACTTAATTTTGATATAGGCAGAATGCGATCGACATCTATGCAAAAATTCTGGGTTGTTAACCATTGGGCATAGTCCGTCCCTGGCGTACTGGGCATAATGAAGTCTCACTTACAACATCAAAAACAAGCTGTACGCATGCGTTATCGATCACCAAATTTGCATCGTGCTGAAGTTAATAGTTTAGAGACAGTAAATAAAAATAACTTTTTAATTTTCACATTCGAGGGCCCGTAACTTGTTAACGAAGGCCCTATTTGCACTCGATTTTTTTATATCAAGTACCGGGACACCTTGTATAAAGGTACGGAACCAACAGACAATTAACCTCCTTTAATTTTCAAGGTGCGTTTACAATTTTCAGTCTATTTCATCAAAATGTACCGATTGTTAAATCGAGAAGTAAAAATAATGCATTTTTAATAAATTGTTCCTGGCAATAATTTAAGATTTTATTTTCTAAGACCAAACATTTTTTTGTTGTGCAACATATCATAAAACACAAAACAATTAACGAACTGCAATAATTTGACACACAAACAGAAAAGAAAATAAAGTAAATTACCCCGTCGGCGGCCTGTGGACTACAAAGCGCTCGAATGTTGAAGAGAAAAAGCTGATTTCCTCAGTCGCCCTGAATTTTGCAATTGGTTTCAATATCAAACTGCAGCAGGTCCCAACTTTACTAACAAAGTGCATTGGACTGATAAGTGTTTTTTTAGCTGGCATTTTAAATAGGTATGTATCATACTACTCTTTGAAAAGCAATAAGACACTACGTACTACAAACCGAATAATTAACTCATGTTTAATTATAAAACATAGTCAAAATGTTGCTTTGTCGTTCCCTACAGATTAAAAACGCAGTAAACGCTAGGTTAATGACCGAATATGGTAGGTCAAGATTCGCTCTCGATAAACCTCTGTAGGTCAGCGCCAGCAGTCAGGAGTGGTGCGAAAAGGGACTTAAATAATGATCTGAAAATATTTTTATTCCGTGTAAACACGCATTTGAAAATTTTTTTAATCGCATATTCCTAATCTACTCATTTCTTCCTATCTTCCCTTAAAATTAATGACATTATTACTGAACCACCCCGTATATTGCACTATATCGTGAAAGTCAACGTTCAAAAATAGATTTTTACAAAAACAACTCTGTAAGTTCTACTAGCCGGACACAATTTTTAATTTTAGGCATGCGAAATTCCTGAGGCATGTAATGTAATATTCCCTATAATTTATTATAACTTGTATACAGCTATGTGGTATTCACATAATGTTAATTAAACCAATTGCAAATAAACCAATAACAGGATCCGTTAAAGAATGCATTTATTCGACGTAATTAAAATTTTTTGGAAAGTAATACGATATTTCTGCGTCGAATGCGGTTAACTCCAGTACATAAATTACTGTGAAAAATATGAAAAATGTAGGACAAATATGATATTAATTTTGAGTTTGGGCATTTTAGATCGAACCCAATATTTGTTACACGTATAGGATGGAACAGGGAAAAAAATTGGAGGGGTGACGCAAATAGTAGACGCCCTGTGTAAAATATCCAAATCCTTGTCGGCGCTATCACCGTGACATCTTAAACAATTTGTTTTCCGCACTAGTGTGTAAATATTTACGCACTAGTGCGTATGTAAAGCTAGTATTTTACGCATGGTAGTTATAAAATAAATAACATTGATAATATTAAACGTACAGGAGTCAGTATAATTCTGAGAAAGCATAGTATCTAAAAACGAACACGATCAGAATATAAAAGGGTTGCTATCGGAACCTCTGGAGTGCGACGCTCAATTGTTTTTCTATAAAATAAATTAATTCCTTTAAACATTAAACCCATTCATGGAGAAAACGTATTCCACGGCGTATGTAAAATTAGTATTTTACGCATAGTAGCAGAAAAACTCAAAAATACAGTGGAAATAAAGCAGGCTTTCGTTTCATACTACTCGAACTGTGTCAGATTTTACGCATAGAATTGCTGTGTAAAAATACGCAGCACTTATTAATTTCTATAAACAGCGAAATGACATCCAATATGAGTACAACAGCTACTGTAACTGTAACAAATTAAAATATATACATTTTTGTACTAGTGCGTAAAATATTTACGCAAAAAGCTGTACTTTACGCATTAAAGTCAATTCAGCATTAACGCATGCAAGACAAAGTCATAAGTAAATAAGTCAAAACAGATCTATACTCTAGACTGCGATCCAGTTACTTTATAAAAGAAATTAATTTTCTTAAACATTAAAACTGTACACTAATGCAACAACATATTATGCAGCGTAAGCAGTCAGAATTTTTACGCATTGTAGTAGAAAACCTCAAAAGTTCAGAGAAAACAAAATCTAGTAGGCCTTGGTTTTAGACTGGATTGTGGCAGATTTGACGCCGTACCTATAGAATGGTTTTGTAAAAATATGTCACAAATATTTGGCTTATTAATTTCAAGCTCCGTGTAATTTTTCCCGAATCCGTTCCGTCTCAAACTTTTGGGTTTGTTTCGAATTTAAACACAAGGCGTAGAAGTCTGATGAAAAATTTCATGTTTAAATTCAAAATTCCATGTTGGAACTCAAAATTTCTTTTCCTAGCTTCCAAATTTTTGTCTGCCCTAAATTAAAGCATAAAGCATAATTTTTTTAATATCTTACTGAAAATTTACTGTCCGTTTCAGATTTCACACAAAATTTTAAAAGTTTTAAGAAAAAAAAAACGTTAAATGCAAGACAGTGCGATAATTAAGGGCATTAGGCTTTAGTGTGACCCAGCATTATCGCCTAACGTCTAACGCCACTAATAATGACGATGATAAATTAGCGGCTAAGTCGTGGTTACACCTACGTTTAATGCAAGATAGTGCGATAATTAACGGCATTAGGCGTTAGTGTGACCCAGCATTATCGCCTAACGTCTAAAGCCATTAACAATGGCGATGATAAATTAGGGGCTAAGTCGTAGTTACACCTACGTTTAATGGAAGATAGTGCGATAATTAACGGCAGTAGGCGTTAGTGTGACCCAGCATTATCGCCTAACGTCTAACGCCATTTATAATGACGGTGATAAATTAGCGGCTAAGTCGTGGTTACACCTACGTTTAATGCAAGATAGTGCGATAATGAACGGCATTAGGCATTAGTGTGATCCAGCCTTATCGCCTAACGTCTAACGCCATTAATAATCACGATGATAAATTAGCGGCTAAGTCGTGATTACACCTACGTTTAATGCAAGATAGTGCGATAATTAACGGCATTAGGCGTAAGTGTGACCCTAGCATAATAGTGAAAGTTTTTGTACAAAATGGACCACCACAATAACCCGCACAATAGTAGAAAAATTCGAAAGTGCGGTGAAAATAAAATATAGCAGGCCTTGGCTCCAGCCTGCTTGAATTGTGTCAGATTTCACGCATAGAATTGCTATGTAAAAATATGCGGCACAAATATTTGGCTTATTAATTTCAGGTTCCGTATAATTTTTTCCGAATCCGTTTCTGTCTACAGCGGGGCGAAATGATATCAGGCTGTGCCGAGTTAAGGGGTAGCAGTGCCTCGCCAGCCTGTTAAATATTGCAACAGCTAATCTAACGCCGGGGTCGGACCCGAGCGCAGGCGCTGGCTCGCTCTTTGCGCCCCATCAGTTATGCAGATAAAGTGTGAAAAGATGCTAGTCTTTTACTTCTACCGTGATGTTTATAATTGCCCGGTTTAATGACGAAACTTCTTCATTTTATCAAACTCGCACGGACCCCGGCCACCGCGTCGAATATGCCTTCTCCTTCAAATCTTAATAATGATCTTTCTTACGGCTGCTTAAAGTTGTTATGTTAAATAATTTACTGGTGTACATAATCCCTTACAGCATAGAACTTAATATAAAAGTCAGCTCTATCGCTTATTCTCTTTTGCCGCTACGGCGCGCAACGTATACATTATACATAAATTCTCTATTTTAGTTGTGCACAGGGAAAAAGTAAAACTACAGGAATTCTGGACACTTTGTAACAACTGAATTCGCAAACAGAGCTATATCTTTAGGGCGTGTCGCTATTGTCTAAGCTTTATTTTATTTCTTTACTCGAGAAAGTTAAATAGTCGTTTTTTATCACCACCGAATTTTAAGTAAGATTTAACACAGTTCCTAAAACCGGTGTTAATATTTCTGAAAAAAAATCGACCATACCCGTATACTATAAAAATGGGCCAGTGATTCATATCCAGCATTTAGACTAGTAAGGGAGATGCGGGGTGCAAGGGACAAGATTACATAGGCGTACTACTTGAGAAGGGGTCTACCACCACCCACTTACACCTACCTGATATCCGCAGATATCACACTGTATCACATACAGGCTCGGAAAGTCCCCATGGTTCATCGGCCGTTACGTGAGAGCGATAGAGTAAGTCATAGAAATCCATGCGATAGAAAAGGATGGCTATAATGAAGGCGTCTCACAGTCACCGCCCGTATCGCCCTTCCACTTCCACTTGTAATTCAGCGACCGGTGGTCATCTTTGTTTTCGTCGTTTGCCTCTTCTGTAATAGATGTCACTACTTATACAATTCCGATATGTTAATACAATCCGTTAACAGAGGGCAGCACAATTTGTCTAAGGTAATGCCAGATCTACAGATTCTTTTGGAATTGGGGAATAGGGAATTTTGCTTTATTTCTTGGGATTTTTAAGTCATTTTAAAAAGTATACTTAAATAACAACTAAATGAACTTTAAATGCAGCTGAGCACTATACTCCATTTGAATAACTTCTCAGTAGGGGAAACAAGGTCACTAGATTTACAAACAGAGGTAGCCACTAGCTCCTGTAAAAAGTTTTCTTTGTTACGCGTTGTGCTGCCCTCTGTTAACGGATGGTATTAACATACCGGAATACCGAAGTCGAAATTGTATAAGTAGTGACATCTATTAAAGAAAAGCTAAACGACGAAAACAAATATGACCACCGGTCGCTGAATTACAAGTGGAAGTGGATCTTATTTGTGGAAGGGCGAAACGGGCGGTGACTATGAGACGCCTTCATTACAGTCATCCTTCTCTATCGCACGGACTTCTATGACTTACTTTATCGCTCTCACGTAACGGCCGATGAACTATGGGGACTTTCCGAACCTGTATATAAACGTGCGATACATTAAAATCAAATGTTGTACTCTTGAATCAAGAAAGAGATTTTTTGAGTGCACTGATAACTTTTGTTGCTAAGGCTGTTTTAATTAATTTTTCGCACAACTTACGGGAAAAAAGAACCTAGATTACCTCGTATGACGTTTATTATAAATAAAATAAGAATATATAAGAATTCGAATAACAAAATCAATGATTACTTTAATGTAAAGCTAATTCAAGCAAATTTTTTTTCTATAAAATCGTATCGGCATTTTAACTGAAGAGCGGAGGCTAACATGCGCTGCCCTTCGTAAGCGTTCGGAACAGGATCGGATTCTGCTTAAATTTGAACTGTTCACGGTTTAATTTTGTTGCTGTTTTGATTATTTT
Source organism: Anoplophora glabripennis (assembly GCF_000390285.2). NCBI lineage: Eukaryota > Metazoa > Arthropoda > Insecta > Coleoptera > Cerambycidae > Anoplophora > Anoplophora glabripennis. Next base: position 131,266 of record NW_019417032.1, read on the forward strand.
GGATTAATTTGCTACTGAAGTGGCTAAATAAGAAAAAAATATAAACATACCGCAATTTTATAGCTTGATGAGGTCGAAATAACATCAGTTCTTCACATAAATTTCTTTCATACGGCCTTCGTTAACAAGTTACGGGCCCACAAAGGTGAAAATTTAGTGATCGATAACACATGCGTACAGCTTGTTTTTGATGTTGTAAGAGAAACATCATTATGCCCAGAACGCCAGGGACGGACTATGCCCAATGGTTAACAACCCAGAATTTTTGCATAGATGATAATCGCAATCTGCCTGTATCAAAAGTTTCCTTAATAATTTGCGAACGACAATACCCTCTTGGTTCGACTCTAGGTTTTTTGTGTGGCTGTGTTATTTTGCAAAAACTCCAAACATCAATGTCCATTCAGATGTTCCTCAAAAACATATGGACCTATTCAATTATTACCGGCTATTCCTGCCCATACCTTAATAGTGGGGAATAATTTAATAGGTCTATACGTTTTTGTGAAACGTCTGAATGGACATCGATATTTGGAGTTGAATACTTACTTCAGTTTATTCCTGTTTTTTTTTTATTTTGTATTATATGTAAAGTGTGTTTGTCAACGGCTTGTACTTCTCTTTGTGTTGACTGCTAAAAATGGTGAACCGGATTAAACATGAAATCACTGCCTATTATTTTGAGATACGACTTGAAATTTCAACAACGCAGCTCTCTAATGGAAAAAATCAAAGAATAATCGTTTTTCAGATTCAATAGATCGTAAAAAAATAGAAGAATTAGACGAGGATATTGTCTATTAACTATCAAAAACAATTTCACTGGTTTTGAGAAAATAAGAGGCGACTTTTATATCGTGTCTTCCGCGTATTTACGTTATTTACATTTCCGTTCGAGCTACTTGAATGTTTTATTTTCGGTTGATGCTTTAGTGCAGAGGTCATATATTTGTCAACCTCCTGTCACATTCACGGTTAGACGCAACAGATCAAACACGTATTACATTTTATGTATGAAACTTTTTTGTAATACACGTATGTACACACAAACCTATACAGGATAGTATAGTTTATGCAAATAATATGGGGATTTCAGAACTTCTACGACAGACAATGCCTTCAGATAATAAAAGCTTTTTTTAATTTACTAAAGTTCGCTGGCTTAGTTTTCTTAACAAAATTAATAACACTGCTGTTGTACACTTCTTTTTAGTTTATTTTTAAAATTTGTTTGTGTATTCGAAATTTCAGACCCCAAGTCTGAATTTTCAATTCGACCCTCCTTTTCAATTCAAATACAAAATTAAAATTTTATTCCAAAATGGCAATCAGAAATTAAGATTTTCGTGAATTTAAAATTTTTCGTCTGTTTCAAATTTAATTATCAGATTTCGATACAATGCAAAAAATGGACTTGAAAATTTTGTTTCTAAACGAAATATGTTTCTTGAATTAAAATAGCAAAAGGTTTCTCTATTTCGAATTCAAATACAAAATTTTAGGTTTTAAAACGAAATTTTGAATACGAATAACATTTCAAGTTGGAACTTGTTTGGATTAATCTGAATTCTACATTTTTATTCGAAATTCCAAATGGAACTGGAAATTTTATTGGTTGACTTCAAATTTTCACGTCTGTTTCGAATATACATTAAAATTGTGAATTTCATGTTGAAATGACATTTCATGTCAAAATTGCTTTCTTAAAATTTTTTGTTTACTTTAAACAGAAATATCTAATTTCGGAAAATTAGGAATTCAAAACGTGTTTCAAGAATTTAATTAGGAGGTTTTGAGAATTAATATAAAATGTTATTTAAATTACAAGTTGAAATTTGTTTGGATGGTCTCAATTTTAAAATAATTCAAATTTTCACGTCTGCTTTGAATTTAAATTGAAATTTTGATTTGGAGTTAAAAATGTTTTAAAATATTCGTACATGAATCTGAAACTTATCTGTTGTGTCAAACTTAATTATATTAATTATTATTAATTATAAGTTTCCACGCGAAATTTCATATCTGAATTCAAAATTTCATGCTGGAATTCAATATTTCTGGCCACTTTATTTTTTAGGGTCTGTTTGAAATGTATACGTCAAATCCCTGAAAATGTTCATCTTTAAAGTAAAACCTTTTTGTCTAGTTCGATTTAAAATATAAAATTTCAAGTTTCAAGGCTAAATTTTGTATTTGACCAAAATTTTCACGTCTGTTTCGAATTTAAATTCAAATTTCGTGTTTGAGAATTTTAAATTATAATATATTTCATTACTAAACTAATATCTTTGTCCACTTTTTCAAAATTCCAAGATGGAATTCAACATTTCGTTTCTGAGCTTTTTTGAAATTTTGAATTCGCACCAAATTTCTGAAATTGTTTCAAGTTTTGACAGTTCATTGCAATAAATCCAGTTTGCCACTACTTCCACTAGCAAACATAATACGACGTGATAGAATTATAGTCTTTCCGATCTCAATTGAAGACCAAAGAGTTAGGCACTATGTAGCAAGTTCGGTCGTTACACAGGCATAGAAATATTTGAAAAACTTGTTCCCATTGTTATTTAGCCATACCCATATGAGATCTGGTCGAACTAAACGTGGACTGGTAGAAATGTAGACGCCTAGTTGAAGAATGCGGCGCGGGGAAACGGCACACACACACAGCCGCACTGGGCGACTGGGTCATAAATTTTAGTTGTCGACAAATTGCCTAGCAATGCAGTGCAGCAATGTAAAATTTGGTGCAATTCAGGTAATTTTAACTTATTATAGGCACCTTCTATTAATCATTCATATTACAATTGCGAAAGGGAGAAATAAGATGAATGTTTTGTTTACTAATATTATTACAACATAGCATTTTGGAGACCTTTTGAAACGGAACAAAACGAAATACCGCCAGACAATATTGAATTAGTAGAACCAGTAGTTGATGAAATAGATTTAGAATTTAAAAATACGTAATTCGATGGACAATTTATAATTTATATAAGGAAAATTGGGTACATAATAGAAATTTTCTACACATTATATACAAATTATTATTTTTTTTACTTTTAGCAGAAAACTTTTTTAGGGACGCTTATGAAACTCATTAAATTTTATTGCTAGGCGTTTTTATACATGTTCAACTGACTTTGGAAAGGCTACACCAATAAATGACAAATAAAAAAGTAATTTTGGATTTATAGGCTACGTTTTATAATTATTTTACGATTACGCTAGCAAATACAAAGTTTGATTTTTAAGGTAATATTTCTAAAATTATGAAACCTTTCCTACAGTATAATGTGATGAGGGGGCAGACTAGTGAAGATTAACCGCATTTAAATACACTTGTTTGGGCCACAGTCAATTAAGCCACTTCTGTTTCTGTCAGATCTGACCAGCCTTTCCCTTATTATATACAATTTTAATTGAAATTACCGCAACACGTTTAACGCCCGATAACCACCGTCCACGTTTTATTTCAATTCCACTGCACAATATAAAGCAGTACGTAAGTACTTTTTTGTTAATACCATTTGGGCTGCATTTTCGATTCGAGCTGATAACACCAGAACACAAAAAAAAAAAACATGAACCAGAGGGTAGACCCCACTATTCTTAGGTTTTTGGAGTCGCTGAAATATGACCATAAAAAATATTTCAATTGCCCGTTTTCCCGCTAGCACCCCCTGAAGGGGGTTAAATTCTAAATTTTCGTACAAAATTAAGATGTATCCGTATTTCTACGTTTTTTTGGGACGCTGAAACCGAAAATGACTACAAAAAATGAATTTAACCCCTCTCTTATCCGCTAGCACCCCCTTACCACCCCCTTGAGGGGGTTGAATTTTAAACTTTTGTACAAAATTAAGATGTATGTTTGTTTTTTTTTGGGACGCTAAAATCGAATTATGATTTCTGTCCTAATCATAGCCATGTTTATTTTGCCTTTTCACTTATTCTAGACAAGATACTTTAATTTTTTTTTCGTTTGCATTTTGTTTTCTCTTTGATTTTAATGTTTTTGCTCTTCACCGACCAGTCTTATTTACGTTTAAAAGATGAATCTAATTTTATGCCTCCGGAATAGAATTTATTCCGAATCTACTTATGCTACTAAGACACCTCCACGCGGTGAAGGCGGATAACAGTTTAACTGGCTTAGAAGATCATTTGAAAGCAAGAGAGTAGAAAGAGGTAAATGCCGAATCGTGAGAGGCAAGGGGACTCACGTTAATCAAGCACCCAGAATCGTGAGAGGCAAGGGGACTCACGTTAATCAAGCACCCCGAATTGTGGGAGGCAAGGGGACTCACGTTAATCAAGCACCCCAAAGGGAACAGAAACCTTCACGTCGTTGTTCATGGGTTGCGCTAACAACCAAATCATAAATACATCTAAGAGCTGATATTTCTGTTCGTGAAGTATTGACGTTTATAACATAGGAGTTGGAGGCACTCTTAAACTTGTCTAATTAACAGGTAATCGACTTTGGATCGTTGGTATAGTGAGCGCTAAAGTTACTCGTGATGTCATTGACGAAAGGAATAACAAACAGTGGGCCAAGTACCGCTCCCTGAGGCACTTATGATGTTTACTTAAATACATCAGATTTGCAATTACATGAAACATTTACTGATGCCAAGATATGTTCAAAATTCAAGCTTGCATAGCGGTACATCGTGAGCTAATTTAACAAATGTTTTGGAGAAGTTTGTGTAAGTCCCTTTGATCCAAAGTTTCAGCGATAAATTGGGTAACACAGGCTAGATTGGATACAGTAGACACAAGTTTGATTAAAAAGTAACGGAGTATATATGCTACAACCTTTTTTTTATTCTGACGACCATCGGTGTTTAAAGCTTTTTGTATTATTTCCTTGACGCCATGTACGATTTATCGCCGTTCTCTTAGCCGGAATATTTTCCCCTTATTAAATTTTATCTTTAAACCTTTTGTTACTCTTTAAACTTTCCATTTTGTTCCCAGTTAGAGATGAGGATCCTGTGACAGTTATGCTAACTACATTCCCCACTGTTTCTGAATCTTAAGTGGCTTGAATGAGGTGATAAGAGTTGACCCTATTTAAGACATTTATATATTTTAGTGGTTTATTGTAAACTCTTTTGATAAATGAAAAATATGGTACATTTATACGGGACGTTCAGTAATTGGTGTTTATAATAAGTTCATTAGATGGACAAATTTTTTCGGCGCGGAATTGAAGACGTTCTGCAGAACGCGATGCCTCTCCAGCGTTTTGCTGGTGTTCACCGTAAACTAACATATCAATAAGTCATTTCGTTTATTAATTTTTTTTAAATTACTTAGGAAAGTTAGGATTTTACTTGTGGCAGGCTGAAAATACATTTCAGACGGTTTTTCTATTAGTTTGATGAATGGGTCGTATAAGCCTTCTTTCAAAGGCCGTGTAAGTTCCCTCCACAATTGCTTATACATTTCAACGACCACCTTAGAGGGTTAGGTTAATTAATGCAGTGTGGTAACTGCTTTGCCGCTAACTTGGTTAAATTTATATTGCAAACAACATCAACAATATGCAAGATAGTTAAGATAGATAGTTAAGAACTTGTATAGAGGCCCTTATAATATCCGGAATAATCAATGGCTATGTTTATGTATGCGTACAAGGTGTTATCTACGTAAATGTCCGTGGTTTCGGATGTTTGGGAACAAAACACCGGAGGTAAAATTTCCAAACGTACAGTATTCCTAAGCAAATGGGACTTGAAAAAATTAATTCGTTACTGCTGATAGAATATGCGAGTGTTTGAATTAAATTTTGCAAAAATATTTTCCAATGTAGCAATATACAGGGTGTTAATGAACTTATGTCAAATCAAAACTCTTTGCGCTACAGCAACAAATGTTCGCGGTGCGAGGGCACGTCGTTAAGGATATCTCGCACGGTACACTTGACAAGCTCCATGGGCATTTTCGTTTGCTTCGCCATAAATTATGAGCATATAATATTCGCGACTGCTAAATAAATGCGCCATTTTCAAAAGAAAACTTGAAAATACGGATATTAAACGTACTCTCGAAAAACAGCACAGCAATCACTACAACAATGTATTACAAACTGACTTTCCAATACAGTCTGGCTTCATTCCTTGCAGGAGGTCAATGTACTAGTGATTTGTGATATATTTCCTTACTATACCATATTCCCAAAAGGCTTAGTTTCCGATCTACAGGGTGTTAAAGTTTTAATAAAAAAAATGCAAATTTATAAATATTGCGGAAACCGCTCACAATATTTTAATGAAATTTTACAGGCTTTGACAGTTAACAACAATACATGTTTTACGATAAAAATATTGTTTTCAGTTTCACCAGTGGCGTGCGCATAGGCACGTTTATGGATATTTTTAAAGAAAAAAATGATACGCCACCGATTTTTCTTAAAATAAAAATTATTTTTGTATTTCTTGTTCAATTTGGAAGAGAAAAGGCATCTCGATTGTTTTTCTTATAACTCATCGTTTTCGAGTAAAAAAAATTAAAATCGATTTACTGCATAGCGTAATCCGATTTCAATATTAATTTGAAAAGTAGCAGAAATTATGCACTTAGTTTTTTTTGTACCAATTTTATTACGACACGTTATTACTACCCGCAGTTCACATCAGTCTGAAAGCTTCTTCATTTAATTAGAGATTAGATTATGTTATCTGTAATTTAAAACTCTATTAACTAATCTTTAGTATTAAATGAGTACAAAACTCGTTAGGAAATGAAAAAAAATTACTTATAATTAGTATGTTATTATCTTTTTCTAATTAGTAATTACTTAAGATCTTGCTCAAAATGAAGTCCCCTTATAATGCACGCACGTGCCCTCAAAAACGAGCGCACAGCCAACTTGCTAATTTCTGTTTAGATAGTGAATAATGAATCTAAAAACTGATAAAAATTTTTTAGACTTCAGTCTTCAATTCAATCTCCTTAAAAATGAATTACGCACCCTTTCAAATACTCTGTTGGGATATAATCGTATTGCAACAATTTTTTTTCGTTCGGGTCTGGCTGGCATGTGGTACCTACGTAAGTTTTGGATTTTTTTTGAAGTTTTTAAACTCTCGGTTTTGATTTTTGAAATATTGTGTGGTTGATAGTAATTTTTGTATTAATTAACGATAAACAATATGTAACATTTGATAAGAAAAAGGCAGGAAGTAATTTGGAAAGTGTAGACGATCTGAGTGGACGTTCGAACACTTGTTACGCTGGCTCCGTTGGGGGTCCTATATCGAGGTCCGCGTCAGAACCTAGAAATTGACGTTTCGGAAAGAGGTCCCTCTGTTGATTGTGGACGTCTCCCAAGAGTTGTTGAGCCGGAACTTATTTTGATGAATGGTGACCTTAAGGCAGTGTTGTAGTACAAATTTCCAAATATTTAGACTTATAATCGGATGCATAGGGGAAATTCGGGAAAATTCAAAACTTGGGATCTTTCTGCTTTTCGTGGAAGGTAGTTTGTAATTGTTTGTTTATAGTTTGTGCCCCGTGGATTTTTTGAAGTGCTGTTGAATTCTTTTCGAAACTTGGGAGAATTTCGAACTGCTTTTTTCAGTTTGAAATTTTTGATTAGGTTACGCGTAACTATTTTTACAAAAATAACCTTTCAAAACAGAAAATGAATATATTTACAAAAGTGTAGTAAATTTAAATACATCACACTAAATACAATTTATTGTTAATGTACCAGGTTCGGTCGCTAGGCAGCTATTCGGCACTGAAATATTTGAAAAACTTGTTCCCATATTTATTTAGCCATACCCATATACAGGTCTGGCCGAACTAAACTTGGAGGTGGTAGAAATGTATACGCCCAGTTGAAGAATGCGCGCGCGGGCAAACGGCGTACAAACACAGCTGCACTGGGCTACTGGCCATAAATTTCAGTTGTTGACAAATTGCCTAGCAGTGCAGTGCAGTAACATATTTCAAAGAAAATGTAAATGTTTTCTGATATGTCATAACCAAAATTTACCATCAATATAATAAAATTGTTTGAGGACATAAATAATTAAAATATGTTTCTACACATTATATAAAAATTAATATTATTTTTACCTTTTGTAACAAAGAGGTTGGCCGTTGGTAATGTAAGCTGACCGTTGGAGTAGACTGAACGGGGAGTACGTGATTGGGCGGTGGCAGTCTAACACGTTTGGAGACATGAGACGGTCGTCCCTGCGATAGTTGTTTTCGAATAGTTTATTAGTTTGTTATTTGGTGTTAATTGTTATTTCTCTGGATAGGTTAGTTTGGATAATTATTGTAGTTTGGTGGTGGTTACTTTTGTTAGTTGGGTGAGTACATTTTTATCAGCTGCAAGATTTATGTTGGGCCGATAATCTTCAGGTGTTTGAATTGTCGGTGTTAAGAATGATCTTTGCCCAATATCATTTATGTCAATATAGTGAGTTAAGGGTCCCCTTGCACCCGATATTATTAATGTATTAAGTGGGTTAAATGTCCCAATATTATTTATGTATTGAGTGGGTTAAATGTCCCGATATTATTTAATATTATTTATGTATTGAGTGGGTTAAATGTCCCGATATTATTTACGTATTGAGTGGGTTAAATGTCCCGTTATTGTTGAAGTGGATGAAATGTCCCGATATTGTTGAAGTGGGTTAAATGTCCCGATATTGTTGAAGTGGGTTAAATGTCCCGATATTATTGTAGTGGGTTAAATGTCCCTATATTGTTGAAGTAGGTTAAATGTCCCGATATTGTTCAAGTGGGTTAAATGTCCCGATATTATTGTTGTGGGTTAAATGTCCCGAAATTGTTGAAGTAGGTTAAATGTCTTGATATTGTTGTTAAGGGTTTCTCTCCATGTATCTATTGTAAGCCCGAGGGGTTCAAGGTTCCAATATTTATTTTCCTACTGGGTCATGCAACCTTTTCTGCTTATCCATGCCTCGCTGAGTATCCTGTCGGGGCGAACATCGCTTATGATCCACACGTCTTTGTTGGGACTCTGAATTCTGGCTCGTCATACCATCACATTTTGTATTCTGCTCATTGAAGATTTGATCCGTTGTAGAATAATTGTAATATTCTCGTATTTCTCAATAAACTTGAAAAAAAAAAACTCCCCTGACTTTGTTCTTTCTTACACTTTAGCAGAAAACTTTTTTAGGGACGCCTATGAAACTCATTAAATTTTATTGCTAGGCGTTTTTATACATATTCAACTGACTTGGATAAAGACTATAACGTGTGACAGTAATTGTATTTTATGTTTTACAGAGATACAATTTTTGAGAGCAGTTGCAACTAACTTCGTTCTCTTATAGTTCGCGACGTCTACTAATAAAAGTCATAGTTAATGCAAGAACAAAAAGCTGATTAGTTCGTGCCCCTTGGCGAAGCATTCTCGTTATGGTGCAGAGAGGAACGTACTTCCATTTTAAATAACATAAAATTCGGTTAAACATTCGAGTTCCATTTTAGCCGATTATTAATTCATCTATCTGCTCAGCGGTTCTAAAACGTAGAATTAAAAATTTTACTGCTGAATTTACGTCGAGTGTGGAGTACTTATTTCTTGCCTTTCCGACCTCCAACCGCTTGACCCTTATCTAGTATCGTATAATCTCGCACATAAAAACCAGTAGTAAAGTATATATTATGCCGTCTACGATGCCACTTAGATAGATTAGTATTCATTCTCAGTGCCGCTCGGCCTATAACACGAAAGTGCAGGCTTTTTATTAAGGGTCTAATTTTTATTTAATTCCTAGGATGTGGCAAGAACATGGCCATGTCTATCATGGCACGAAACACATTTCCTTAAAAGCCACTGAAGACACACACATCTGCCTGTTGAAATTGAAAGACTGCACAATATTATCATTTCTGACAAAATACAGGGTGTTAGAAGCTTGACTGCCTTGGAAACTGGAAAACAATTGTCTGGAAATTTACTAATTGTTTACATTTTTGTTATTCCGTAGGATAAGACTGCCGCGTGCACACGTGGTGTGCACCAGCTGTGTAACATTAGTGGGACCAAAAAAATTCGAAAAAATTTGTTCCGAACTTGATCAAGTGGGTGGCTTATGTATTTTGATATGTTGAATCAAAATCTGAAGTCTATTAAGCTGCATCCCAGCTGGATTTTGCAAAAATCACAAAATAGTAGCGAAAAATCGACAAATATCACGTTAGTGAGCGCAAAAAATCGAAAAAATTTTTTCTAACCTTAATCAAGTGTGTTTCTTATGTATTTTGATACGCTGAATTCGAGTCTGAGGTCTATTGGTTGTATCGCCCCACAGATTTTGCAAAAAACGCAAAATAGCGGGTCAAGGACTGAACCCTGAGGTGTTTCAACATTTTTTTCAAGTAGCAACAATTTCAGACAATGTGAAACTACTATAAACAAATTTCGTAAATTTGTTGCTCTAAATGTCTAAAAAAGATATTTATTTTTACCAAGTTTCAATGAAATGTAGGTATTATTATTATTATTATTATTTGTTTTTGAGAAAAACACAAGGCAATGGGCATGTGATTTTTAGGAAAACGTGGTTTTACTTCTTTGGTGTTTTACCAGTCTCTGAATTTAGGGAACTCGTTATCAAACATTGAAATTTTGCGATTTTATTGCAACGTCTTAAAAAGTGGATACGCTAAGGGATTAAAAATTTTGCTAAAACTTGCGTTCGGCAATTAAAAGTAATTTTAAGTTTTCCCACGTATACAAACGAATGGCTGGTACATCGACAACTTGTTTTTAATATTATTCATGGCCTAAATCCCAAGTTGAACATTGACAAGTTCGGATACTTTCCCAAGTTGTTTGACCTATACAATTTGGCTCTCGACTTACTTGTTAATTCTTTTGTTAGCCCAAGGGATTCTTCTTGGAGACCCGAAAACGCCCCTCCGTTCACTTGTTTTAATAATCAAACATGGGTTTGAGACAACCCAGTTAAGCCGTGAAGACATTGATATTTAAAAAGTCAATAAAATGCCACGCTTTTTTATAAATTTTTCGCTTTCAGTGTTTATCTTCCAAATATTCTGCATATTATTTACTCATATTAGAAACTATGTAGATGCGTAAAAGCAAATATAGTGACGCCATCTATTTCTCACAATACCGCAGAGACAAATTGAGGTTTTCAATCATTTCCAACATTTCTGCCTTGTTTGCAATAATAGACATTTATCTAGTATTCCATGACATCGTTTATTGTCGCACAATATTAATTTGATATATTTTATGACTGGAGGTTTTTGCAAATAATATATACCAATTTGATGAAGAAATAGAAGAAGATGCTGATGAACCTTATATAAATGAGCTAGACTCGAATAATAATTTATATAACGAGCGTTCAAATAAAAACGTGGTCAAGTTGGTTCTGAAAATTTGGACGTAGGGCGTAGCGTATAGCAAATGAACTAAAACGTCATCTGTCAAAGCGCTATATCGCCGCTATCAATTTGAATATTTTCGTTTTAAAAAGCGTTTAAAATGGTGTTTTCTCAATGGACGCAAGATTGATGAAATATGGAAGTATTCTATTGAGGAATGTCTCATAGAATTTCAAAATCAATTTCCCGGCGTTGTTGAGTACAAAATTTTTCAAAGTGCAGTTCAGCGTTGTATTAATGTTTTTCGTGAAACGGGCAGTGTAACAAGAAAAGAAGGAAGCGGCCGACCTAAAAAGCGGACTGAAGAATTAAAAGAAAATGTCCAACAAATAATGGAAAATGCGCCAAGAACTTCTGTACGTGTTTTATCACAAATGGTGGGAGTATCAGTCGGTACCTGCCACACAGTGTTAAAAAAAGATTTGCGTTTGTTCTCCTATCGTTTAACTTGTCAGCAAGAACTTCATGAAGTTGATTTTCCGCGACGGGCTGTATTTTGTGAATGGTTTTTAAACAACTACGGTGAACTTCATAATATCACCTTTTTTTCTGATGAAGCCTGGTTTCATTTAAGTGGTTACGTAAACTCACAGAATATGAGAATGTGGTCTTCTGAAAAACCAGATAACTTTTTTGTCGAGGGCCCTCTACACGCTCAAAAAATTGAAGTTTGGTGTGCTCTTAATCGAAGGAGGATTTATGGACCTATTTTTTTTAATGGTACTCTTACTGCGCAAAGGTATAGAGAAGAAATTATCGCTCCTTTTGTTAACCAGCTGGAAGAAAATGAAATTACAAACTTTTACTTTCAACAAGATGGCGCAAGGGCACATACGGCAGGCGAGACGATGAATATGTTGAGGGAAGTTTTCCAAAATCGACTAATAAGTCTCAATGCTGAACATGAATTTCCACCGAGGTCATGTGATATTACGCCGTGTGATTTCTTTTTGTGGCCTTACCTTAAAAACACTATTTTTGAACTGCCTATTCCTGATTTAAACCATCTGCAGGCTCGAATTATAGACAAGATTCGTGAAATTAACAATACCCCGAGCATCTTAGAGAATGTTTTTAATTCTTTGAGGAACAGGTGTGAAAAGTGCTTGGAACAAGGAGGGGGGCACTTTCAGCAGCTGCTTTAATTTATTGTTATAACAAGGAGGGGGACACTTTCCGCAGCTCCTTTAATTGTTTGTTATTGTTATCACGATTATTCTTTAAAATAAAGTTATATAGTCATGAACGTTATTGAAACTGACAGCTGCTATACAGCTCGTTGAGAAATGAGGTTAAGTTGGTCGCTATAAGCTACTCCCTACGTCCAATGTGTCAGAGCCAACTTCGACCACGTTTTTATTTGAACGCTCGTTAGAATTTCTCAACATCATAAAATTTTTTATATTTAAAATAAAATGAAATCATTAACTGATTAAAGTATTGTTTAATATTTAAAAATGTATAAAAACACTTAAAATTAATTTATATTCAATAAAAATGTAGTATAATGCTTTTTTTCTAAGATAATTTGATTTTAAAAATGTATTTATATAATTATTGTTTAAAGTAAGCAAATTAAAAAGCAATAATTGTCAATACGTTAATAGGTCGATAATTAACAATAATTTGCAATTGAAAATGTGATATTTGGACTTTTCAGCTCGCGAGACATCGATTAAAAAAAAAAATCGGACCATTAGAAGCCGAGATAATCGCGATTTTGGACGCGCGATTTCAATTTCGAGTCAGCCGGAGTAGCCGAGCTCTCGACTCTCCCCACCACTACCTCCCATACATTTTTCGTGAATTTCATGGTCGGTCCAATAGTTTTAATCGACATTTTATATGGGTTGCAGAAGGGCGCAAGTTTTGCAAATTCACCCCCGGAAAGTACTCGGAATGACAAAGTCATTTGTTTAAAAAACAGCCCTCCAGACCTCGCATTTGTAACTACAAATGCCGATCAACTTTGATCGACTATAAGTCTGGAAGCAATTAACGAATCACCATGTTTTTTTTTTAAGAAGCGTATTTCCGAGTACTTTAAAAGCATAATTAAAAAAATATATATTATGAATTTATAAAGTTATTCTATTTGTTTATAAGCCAAAAATTATACATATCTTTAAACAATTACCACGGCTCTCCTACGGATCGGATTTCAATTTTTCTGGACGCATTTTAAACTTTGAGTGCCCTTTTTTATGTGATAAAATATTCAAGCATCTAGAAGTCTTAATTTAGGCTCAGTTAAATTTGCAAAAATTTAAGTTTTTTTTCAAAAATCTGGATTGCAAAATTATTACTCGATGTTAACGAAAATTGGTGTGATATTACATCAAAAAGATTTTTTTGGCCAAGTACAAAGATCCTACCTATAATATAAGTATTTTCAAAAAAATCGGAAAAATATTGTAATTTTTTTCACTTTTCTTTGTTGTTTTTGCTATATTTGCAATAATTATGTTGTATTTTTTATTTGAAAATAGGTATATTTTGTGTAAAATTTAATTACGAATATTTTTTTCCTCTTCAATTTTTCTCTAAAATGAATAGTTTTTGAACTGCGTTGAAAAAAAGAGAAAAAAAAATGGAACTTTTTCCAATTTTTTCACTATTTGTTTAATAATAAGTTTAGCACAAGTTTTGAAGCGCGCGCATAGTGAAATTATATTTTGTTATATCACTTTGGAGCCATTAAAGCAAATATTAGCGATACTATATAAAACATCCATACATGGGGTAACAAGACATAATTATGTGTGTGTTGAAGTTAATGGATTTCTGTCAAACTCCACCACATCCTCAGGGGCACCTCAAGGATCGCACCTAACGCCTCCAATGTTTATAATTTATGTTAATAAATTAAAGAATACCTTAATTACTGGTTAGGATATATGGATACGAGTTTAAACTAATTTTACCAATTCGTAATTTTACTGATTTTCTAAAACTTCAGGTTGATGCTTTTGTAACTTTTTGTAAAAATAAAATATGTTGCTCATAATTTCCGGATAAGAATGTCCGTCGCCCATTCTATCGCACAAGTTTTATGCATGCATGAAAATCGTACTATTCCATTGAAAATGCATTAATGTGCAGCACCCAACAATGTCGCCACCATCTCAATTTACTAACTTTTAGTATGTCATTAAGACGTTGCTACATAGATGAAAACTTCTAGTAGAAACTAATATGTCGAGGTTGCAACCTAATTTAACCCAGCTGCAGGCTATCGGGGCAATTTCATTCTGATAGTGATGAAAAGGCTGTAGAATTGCACAAAGAAGCTGACACTAGGTACAGAACGATTCAAGCAGATAGCTTGAATATCGTTTCCTTAATTTTAACAGAATGCCGCTATTTTTTTACCTCGCTTTTGAATTGCAATCGCAATTCGCGGCATTTAGAATAAATTTGAACTCAGGTTGTTGTTTTATTAATTCTCTATCTAAGAATGCGCCAGGGAATAATACAGAGTGTCACCAAAATGTTTGGCTAAAGATTTTACAAAACAGAAAAACTGTACAAAAATGATTTTGTTTAGGAAATTTTCGTTCCGAAAAGGAGAAGAGGAATACTTTGTGTCCCATTCTCTCATAGCTCTAATAACATCAATAATATAAAAAAGTTTTTACTTTTCTTGTCTACCTATAATTAATGCAGAAACATATACCTGATACATTGAAATTGTTAAATAATGCAATCATACAAAGAAATATCTCTATTGTTCTGCGAATGAAAATATTAATATATTTACAGAAAATATGTCGCAACATAGTACTATTATGCTATTATCACATCATTATTATCATTATCTTATTATCATTATTATGCTATTATCATCCTTGACTATTATTATCCTATTATCACCCTTGAGATTATCCTGTCACCCTTGCATTATCTTGTCACCCTTGACGTTATCCCACTGACCCTTAACATTATCCTATTGACTATCATTACTTTATTGACTATCTTACTAGAAACTGGTACAATATAAACCCTCTTCCTCTAAAACTAAGTAGAACTAGAGTCAGTTTTAATTACTATTGCGTGCGCTTTTTTAATATGTTACCTGAAGCAGGTCCTTGCATAATACTATAAAATGAGAAAAAGGAATTTTCTTAAAATGAAATCTATTTACTCATTTGATGATTATTTTAATGATGATTTTGTTATATTATAAACAGATATTTCTAAGACGTACCGTTTCGGTGTTAATTAATGTTTTCTTGTTTAATTTGGCTCAATTTTTTTTAAATGTCAAGTATCTGTTTATCAAAGTATGTCTATTTCAAATTTTATTGGAAAAAATGAAGTTAGGTGACGCTTAGATCAAATAGAACACCCTGTATATCGAAAACAATTTTTATTAAAAAAAATGATTTGTAGCAACTATATAGAACTTTTATATTATGTTACAAGGAAAAATATGTCGAAAAACGGGTAATTTTTCGCACTTTTTGTATGTTGGTTGTTCCCCTGAATTTAGCAATAGGTTTTTGGAATAGGCAAACTCGGATTCTTATTCTACATAATATTTGGGATTTTTCTGTACAACAAAATAGATGACTTCAAATACAAACGCCTCGAATGCTCTGCCGCCTGGATTATAGCGTTTTATGTTTAGGCAAAGAAAATCAGGAAAATGCTACAATTAATTTTTTCAAAGATATAAATCAATAAATGCTTTGACATTTTTATATTTTATTGGTACAAATTAAAAAATGCATCTAGAAAATTTAACATTACAAAGTTGCAGATTGTTTAAGATTAGAAAATATTTTTCCAGACGCTTCCAACGATTACCATTCCAGCAAGCAGAGGGGTTGCAATGGACAAAATTGCTACCCATGTGGTACCAGTACATCCACAGAAGAAGCTAGGGGTATCTTCACTTACTTCATTGCAAGAATCCGCAGCGATCTGATAGCTGCTGATGATGGAAGATGGAATATCCCCGTTGCTAACACGAAAATAATTCGGAATATCGTCCGGTTCAAAACTTTCGTTCACCACGGGGATTTTTACTGTGAAATTTTCCACAACCTGATCACTTGAAGGAGCACTCTCACCGTCACCAATAATCAATACACCTTTCTCGAGAAGGTCAAGCGACAATTCCTCAGTGCAAGTGTCGCTTACAGAATCCGACTTGTTTTTCTTTTTCAATATTCCTTTTTCAACCAGATCGAACAGCAGCTCCTCCACACTGGAATCTGAAGCATTTTCGTTTTTGATCAACGCTTCATCGCCAACTAGATCACATAAAAGTTCTTGTATGTAACAATCGGCACGTAGAAATATCTCGCTGTAATGTGACGTATCCTTGTCGACTGTATCTGATGGCGTCCCAACAGAATCCATTGGTTCAGACTCGTTGATAACTTCGTCAAGACTTTTAACACAACCGATGATGTCACAGTTATCAACCATGGTGTATCAGTTACAACACATCAGTCACTCGCGCTATATGTCGTCTAGAAGAAAATAAATGTACCGCAAGATGCATTCGATCCCCACCAAAATCAAATTGCAATGCAATCGAATATTCGACGGCTGTAATAAACCGATAAACGAAAAGAATGCATAGTCAACTGATGGTTTTGTTATCGTTTGTTCAGGCAAAAGCATGAAAACAAATACCATCGTATCGTTACAGATGATTATTTATATTATCAACTTCGTTCGTTCCTAAAACCAAAACATTACAAATTTCTGTACAGGGTGGCACGCAAAGTGACCGTTACAATTTTTCATTTTAAAGTAATATGGACAAAGTTTATTATCTTCGAATTAATTTAATAAATTATAAATATTTGCGATGAAGTTGGAGATGGTAATAAAATATTTTAAGATTTCTTCTCGAGGAAGAGTACCGAAAATGCATGAAAGGAATCGACTAATACTGCCGCCGTACTGGATATTTTTATTATATGACCTAAATTGTGCGTGATATTCCCGCGAATGTGGTTGATAGTGAACAAATTCGAATATTTTAACAGAGAGTGCACTGCCGGAAACATATTAACTGACACGGTGAAATTTTAGAGTAAGACTGATTTTTTCCTACATTTTTTTCCTAAATTTTTCCAAAATTTTCCTAAATTTTTCCTAAATTTTGTCCAAATGTCATAAATCATGTCCAAACGTCCTTAATTTTGTCCAAATATATCATTTTCGTGGTACTTTCAGGCGACTTGAATACGATGCTATTAGTAAGATTTACCCATGACCTCGATATTTCTCAGAATATTCACTATTTGGGTGAAAACTGGCCCAAATATAGGTCAAAATTGATTTTTTTTCTAAATTTTGTCCAAATAATCACTTTCGTAGTATTTTGAGGCGTTGGGCACGATGTCATTAGTTAAATTTACGCATGACCACGATATTACTCAGAAAATCGGCTATTTGAGTGAAAATTGGCCCAAATACGGATCAAAACAAATTTTTTCCTAAATTGTGTCCAAATATATCATTTTCGGAATATTTTGTGGCGCTATACACGAAAATGATATATTTGGACAAAATTTAGGAAAATATCAGTTTTGACCCCATATTTGGGCCAGGTTTCACCCAAATAAATATTGAATTCTACTAATGGCATCCTATTCAGCGTCTCAAAATACTATGAAAATTATATATTTGGACACAATTTAGGAAAAAAAACAGTTTTTGGGCCAGTTTTCACTCAAATATTGGATATTCTGAGAAATATCGAGGGTACATTTTATTAACAGCATCGTGTTCAGCGCCTAAAAATAATACGAAAATGATATATTTGGATAAAATTTAGGACATTTGGACAAAATTTAGGAAAATTTAGGAAAAATCACTCAAATATTGGATATTCTGAGAAATATCGAGGGTACATTTTATTAACAGCATCGTGTTCAGCGCCTAAAAATAATACGAAAATGATATATTTGGATAAAATTTAGGACATTTGGACAAAATTTAGGAAAATTTAGGAAAAATTTAGAAAAAGAAGTACCGAGATCATGGTAAATTTTACTAATGGCAACCTATTCATCGCCTCAAAATACTACGAAAATTATATATTTGGACAAAATTTAGGACATTTGGACAAAATTTAAGAAAATTTAGGAAAAATTTAGGAAAAAAAGTACCGAGATCATGGTAAATTTTACTAATGACATCCTATTCATCGCCTTAAAATACTACGAAAATGATATATTTGGAGACAATTTAGGAAAGAATTATGTTTTGACCCATATTTGGGCGTCTTCACCCAAAAATTTCACTTTTCTCGGAAATTCATAAATTTTAACCATAGGATCGTGTTCAGCGCATTTGATTTTTTTTTGTGTGGCTGTGTTATCGACTGTAATATCCCGCAGAGAAATAGTTTTTTCTGTAATACGCAATGTTTTAGAGTATAAAAGATGATTTCAAACGAGAAAAAAATTGCCAAAACTCGGAATTAAAAAGTGCTTCGTTACCACAGTACCTACCAGCACTTGTTGTTACCCAGCATATGAACCACCCTGTATAATGCTGGCATATAATACGTGCGCATTAGATTGCTGTTATAAGATACGTTGTCCTTAATTAATAATCAGCTACAGCAAATTTATTTTGAAATAAAGACATGTTACTTATTGTTTCCAATTTTGAATATTTATGTTTTTCTTTCTTTAGATATATTATAACGGGAATTTGCGAGATATATACAATAAATTAATACAATAGATGCGGCGAATCTATGAATTTGATTGACTCAAGGTGACATACAAATATTCCTGAGCCGTTTTAATACGTACTATTTTTGCAAAAAAATATTTGGGTAAATTACTAATGTTTTCATTCTGTTTTTATGATGAAACATACATTATTAATAAAACAATGTTTTATTTATTTATTTATGTTCTAACTTCTACAGCCAAATACCATTTTGTTTTAGAGATATAGTATGTTATAATATCTTTGAAGACAATGAGTATACAATTGGTATACAATTTTTTTTTGCTTTTACGTTATTAAAAATTTCATTTAGAGAAGACTTTGCGGAATGTAACCGTACAAACTTTATTAAGTGCTGCGACTAATGTAAACTTAAGCAAAATATGATCGCACTACTGGTGTACAGGGTGATTCAACTAAGTACACAAAAAGTATTCTTCGTAGAGATTAAATTTTACTTTAAGGGTCCGTAGTGTTTGTTTTTTAAGTTTTTTGTCTTTCCGATCTCAAATGAAGAACCGAGAGGTTGGCAGTATGCACCAGATGTAGCTGACGCAGCAACTCGGCATTGAAATATCTTGAAAACTTTTCCCCATATTTATTTGAAATTGTTTTTTTTTTCTCTTCATTATTTTATTTACACCTTTATAGTTAGAAATATTTTTCAATCTATTAATTTCAAGTAACGCCTCTGCTATCATTGAGGAGTGCCCTCATGAGTAGACAATCCTGACTGCAGCATCAGGTTATTTCTATCATTTTAGTGTATTGTCATCAGAACGGAACAAGCATGCAAAATTTCAAAGTCGTAAGTTTAGAGCCGAAAAAAGGAAACATTTTTTATTATTGATATCCAATAACTAATCGATTCCACCCCAAACGGGACCTCCCCCCTCCTTCCTAGTCAGGATCAAGGTCAATTAGAGGTCAGATTGAGAAAAAGTGCATTCAATAAAAGGATCTCGGAGTTTACGTTTTTTGGGTAGCTGAATCTGAATCGGAGGTAGTTCGTCTGTATCAGGCCATTTTAAGGTTGTTTCAAGGACATCTCAAGGTCAAATCGAGAAAAAGCCGAGCAATCAAGTCCGACTACATGTTATACAGGATTTTGGGGCCGTTGAGTTTGAATCCGGGGTCAGTTTGCCTGTATCACGTTATTTGAAGGTCGTCTCAAGGTCATTTCAGGGTCAAGTTGAGAAAAACTAAGCAATTAAGTTATTAACCACCTGTTATACACGTATTTGGTATTGCTGACTTCAAACCTGAGGTCAGTTTGTCTGTGTCAGGTCATTTTAAGGTCATTTAATAAATAAATAAAGGTTCAAGGTTATTTCAAGGTTGATTTGAGAAAAAGGACTTATGGTAGGGACAGTGAGAGACGATTTCAGACCACTCTTGTTTCCGACCGAAGCTGGATTGATATCGGGCAATATTGGCTAGTATGAGGTAATAAGGAGGAAGGTAAGGGTTCTTGTTATACGGAGTAATATGCGTGTATATGGTAAAATGGCTATAGGGTAGAGTGGGTTAGTATGAGAGAATACACCGTTTTATGGAGGAATATGGGTGGATTCGAGGTAATATGAGGAAATACGAGTTTTTCTAAAGTTTATATAGGTTAATATGGTCAGTTCAGTCTTCAGTTTCCAACAAGATTCGGTGAAATACAGGGAGGTCCAAAATAGCCCCTCACTAATCGTACCGTCTTTTTTCTCAAATCAACCTTGGAATGACCTTAAACCTGATTTGATCCATATAAACGGACCTTGGATTCAAACACAGAGACTTCAAAACGGTAAACAATTTCTCGTTTTTTTTTTCTTGGTTTGACCCTTAGATGACCTTGAAATAACCCTTAAGTGACCTGATGCAGGCAAACTAACCTCGGATTTGAGTTTCCCGTTTGGGGTGGAAAAAGTTAATAACAGAAAATGTACACTTTTAAAAATGATTTTGTAAGCGTATCGGGCCAAGAATCGATGTTTCCAAAGGAATGAAATAAAAACCAAATTTCCCTTCCACTTCGCACCCTTGCGGAATTAAAATCAAAATTCCGAATACACACATAATTGAAAAATTTAACTCTGGCTGGCATTTACCTTTCTTGCGGCGTTCAACGGATATTGCTTGGCCATCTTCTCGCCTCCACATAATCTTAGGCGTGGGAAATCCATCCGCCTTACACGTCAAGCTGATATTCTGGTTCTCCCGCACTGCAACAGTGGATTGCGTGCTCTCTGTATCGATGATGTTCGGTGGAACTGCAAAAGAAATCACAATAAACCCTTTATGCTTTAAATTATCGGCGGATTCCATTCTTATATTTTCAATTCGAAACTTTTGTGTTACCGCGGAACCGAGGGGCACACGTACTTTAACTTGATTGAACGGCCTAGTGGGCTACTACTATAATTTCTCTTCCTTTTTGATTTAATATTCTCTCGGGGGGATTTTCCTTGAGCATTTTATTTATTTCATCGAAAGTGATTAAGACGCACTTGGGAAAATACGTAATAAATTCCCGAACGTATTGGACTTTTATCGAACGCTCTTTCTTCGACTGTTGTGTTAATGAATTCGTTATTTTCTTAAAAATTAAGCTGTATCCTAAAACAGGATGATCCTTGCCTTTGAGTTCAAGGTCAACGCTCAAGGTCATGGTCTTGAGGTCATGTCAGTTTTTTAAATAGCGACCCTCCTTTTCGATCTCGGAAATGAAAAGAGCAGAAAATTCTGCATCCGAATATGACATTGACCGTGACCTCAAGGTCAATGGTCAAGGTCAGTTCAAGGTCAAATGTTGATTTTTACTGTAATTTTTTATTTTTAACTACGAAATCAGACGGAGCGACAGTCTTTGAGTAGATACCTGATGGTACTTCTTAGTGACCTTGATCTTGATGTCAAGGTCGAAAGAACATGTCAAGGTCATATCGGTTTTTGGAGTAGCGACCTCTTATTTCGACACTAGAAATACGAGAGCGTAGAACTCAACATGTTATTATGATCTTAAAGGTGACCTTAAGGTCAATAGTCAAGGTCAGGTAGAGGTCAAGTGATAATTCCGGATGTCATTTTTTATTTTCGACGATGAAATTGAAGGCTCTTAATTTTTTAGTGACCTCAAGATCAAGGTCACTAAGGAGTACCATCAGGAATCTACTCAAAGACCCTGATTCCGTAGTTAGAAATAAAAATTTAAGTAAAAATCAAAATTTGACCTTGATCATTGACCTTGAGGTCACGGTCAATGTTATAAATTGGGATGCAGAATTTTCTGTTCTTTCCATTTCTGGGGTCGAAAAGGAGGGTCGCCCTTTCTAAAAACCAACTTGATATTGATATGACCTTGAACTCAAGGTCAACGTTACAATCGGATGAGCCGTGAAAAATGCTGAGACCTTAGTCCTCACCATTTACCCCAAAAATGCTGAGATTTTTCGGGGTTTCCATACTTTCGACTAACCCAGTATAAGATTAATGTGACAATATTACACTAGTGCAAAACTGCAATTATTACACTAAGTTTGTAAACAGTTATCGACAGAAAAGGATTCCGAACTAAAACGTTTAATGGAATTTACAGAATGGTGCAATGAAGTAACTTTTTATTGTCCACAGCTGTACAGGGTAACCAAAATTGAAGGTTGACCGCCATTGCACGAAAACGAATAGAGCAAACAGTAAACCGCAAGCGGAGATCTTTATGGCATGACGATAGAAATATTTTTTAGTTCCACCTTGGTAAGTTTACCTCTTTTCCTCACAATTTTTCTACGTCATACGAAAATTCTCATCTCTCAACTTTTATTAAAAAATTTTTCGACCCCTCATCTCGTTCAAAAGATATAAAATGGTAAATATAAAGAATAAATACCGGTACAATCAAATGTTATAGTCTTTCCAATCTTAAAAATTGAAGACCAAAGAGCTAGGCAGTATGTACCAGGTTTGGTCGCTACGCAGCAACTCGGTATTGAGAAATTAAAAAAAAAACTTGTTCCCATATTCATTTAGCCATACCCATATACAGGTCTGGCCGATCTAAACGTGGAGGTGGTAGAAATGTATACGCCCAGTTGAAGAAACGCGCGCGCGGGCAAACGGCGTACAAACACAGCTGCACTGGGCGACCGGCCATAAATTTCAGTTGTTGACAAACTGCCTAGCAGTGCAGTAATATATTTTAGTGAAAATGTAAATGTTTCTTGATATGTCACAACCAAAATTTACTATCAAGATAATAAAATTGTTGGAGGACATAAATAATTAAATATGTTTTTGGCCAAATGAACATATAATAGAAATTTTCAACACGCTGTATACAAATTATTATTATTTTTACCTTTAGCAGAACACTTTTTTAGGGACGCCTATGAAACTCATTAAATTTTATTGCTAGACTTCAATACTTTGGGTATTTATATCCATTACCCACGTGTGTTAATCATTTTTGTGCAAATTTGTTACATTTACTAAAAATAAATGAATACCCAATACAAATGCATATAAGATTCCGATTTTTAGAGAAACTTGACTTACATTAGTCCAAAAATTGATAATAACAGTGTTGCAGTGTCAAAGTCGAAAAAACAAATAATATTTTCTTTAATATCTTTCGACTATTTTGAGCTAATTTCGTGAAATTTTATATCCGACGGTTTTTTGGGATGGGAAATTCGAATTTATCGACGATTTCGTTGTATCATCTAGTGGGCGCCACGAGCGAACATTACGACGCATTTAAACTGCCAAAACTTTTTTGTGCCACCGTGTATTTCACTTTGAGCTGGAAAAATCTTTCCCCCCAACTTTTCTGCTTGAAAAAGGTATACCTTACTAATATCTCTTTTCGACAAAAAGGCAATTAAATTTGTATGCACAAAAAAAAATATTTAAAAGTTATTTTCAACTCCAAAGCGCTGAAATACACCATTTTTGAGGCAAAGAAAAGTCGCTGATAGAAATATACCTTTAGTTTCAGTTTAAAGTTGGGGCACTTCATAACGTGACAAATTTAGATTTCTCATTACGGAAATACGGAAAATATGCAAAATAAATAGTTCGGCATCTATTGCGTCCCGTATCAATTTGTGAAAGGTCTCCAAATATATGTAGAGAGTTCCAAAATCAGTTTATCCTTCCGTGACTATACTATTTCCCTCATAAATTACGTGATTTATTTTACAGTGTCTTTGCTCAGCACTTCGCCACAATTTCTATTCCACCGAAAGGTTCTTTTCTGTGTATATATTTCACACCTTGCAAACCTTTAAACAATTAATTATTCAGATGTATTTAAATAAATGGGCTCAAGATTATCGTTGACAATATGTGCTTCTATGTTTGAGCAATATTTACAGAGATTTACTTATTTATGTATATTCATTAAAGAATTGCGAGTTTGCCAGGTCATGAGTCAAGGAAAATAATTTTCAATACAATCGGACACAGCACAATAAAATCAAAGAAGCCTCTATCGGGTGTATTTGTAAAATATGAATGATGATTTCCGGACTATTATTCCTATTTGAATACAGTACGCGTTAGTATAAGAAGATAAATTATGAACGGCGCCTAAGGCAAAGACTCTATTGCGGCTGTTAAGGGAAGTGATAAGACAGTGAGTTAGTATTGTCATTACTGTAGGTTGAGTAGAATTGATTTCCTCCAGCCTATTTTGCGAAAGATGATCGCGATAATAATAACGATTCGTTTTAATAACCGTAAATTGCTTTTTGAATTATTTTTGTCTGTCACAGGGCGTTTTTCTGAAAAGTAACGAGAGAAAAACATGTTTCACTATACTTTCGAATCAAATACAAATATAAAAATTAATTCCGAGCTAAATCTTTTAAAAAGTTTGAAGTAGCGACATCCTGTAGATTTATTTTTTGCGGTACTTGCACAGACTCAGCTTCAGCTTCAAAATGAAGTTTCCTTTAGTGAATGGTCGGTATGAGATTTTTACACTGTAGTATTCATTTCGAGGAAAGAAACTCTGAAAACTGTATACCAAAGATTTATGTCCAACATTTAAAGTCATATAACTTCCTTCAGAGTGGCAATATTAAAAATGTTTACTAACCGACGTCGCGAGCTACATTTTGCCTTAAATGTTTAGAAATTACAGTTCTTTATTAAAAAAATTATTCAATGTTGAATAAAATATGAAACGAAACACGTTCTAATAATTAAATTTAATTTGAGATTAAGTCGAGATGCTTTTCCTCAATTTTCTTTTCATTTAATTAGAAATTTATTTATTTTTGTTATACAGGATGTCCACAACATACAGTTGCTAGAATTTCCACAATGCACAACAGCGCACATGTTTTGAAATTTTCTCCTGTTGGTTAGGAGTGAGCCACATGACATGGACTTAAAAAGCCACCCTGTATATGATAAGAACCAACACATTCTTAAACTTGGTCGTCGCTTTTTGAACTTACCAGATAGTTTGTAGTGAATAAGAAAACGACCTTTGGACTTATTGCGAGTGCACTTGCACAATTAGTGTCAATCTACTTACACAATGTGCAGTTTTGAGATTCGGAAACTTCAGAGAAAACTATTATTACTTTGCAACTAACTGCCAAACTTTATTATCTAAATTTCAACTTGTTAACCAACGTCAAATTACTATCTGCACGTATAGCAGCACTTTAACACGGCTGACTTGGAACGTTACTTTTGCGCAGCTCAATTAGTGTTTTGTTGCATTTTCCCACCCATTTTTTAGCACGGTTAAGAAATTTTGTGTATGTTACACTTCTCAGAAATATACAGGGTATCTAGCATTAATATGTTAGTTACTTCCTATTAGAAATTCATATGAAAAAGCCACAGTCACAGTAAAAAAAATTATTCAGAGGCGTAGATTCAGAAGTATCGCCATTCTTTTATAGCAGCAGTATTACCGTACAAAAATGTATTCAAAATATCTCGAATTTCATAGAACCTGTGTATTAACTTTCTAAGTCTATTTGAGGAGACAGATACATTCTCTGACCATCTCAGATGACAATCAACCATAAGTGTTTCTCTTTGTTTTTGTTTTTGCAAACTGAAGAATGAATTGAGTTTAGTAAGATGAGGCTGTTATTAGTTGTACCCGAAAATGAACACGAATACTTAATAAACTACAATCAAACCAGTTTTTAACATTAATTAGGTCAACAACACTATACAGGGTGATTCAGAACTTATCCAAAAAAAAAATCTGGATGTACAGGGGACCCTTACATATAAAATTTTGTAAAGAAAAAATCAAAAAGGGCAGTTTGAAAATGATTTAAAAATACACCTCTGCACGGCACTGGAAACTGGTCCACTGTAAAACCTGACCTCGCACAATGCGATCGGTATGGCGGCGTGATAAAAACGGACAAAAACTTTCGCAAGAAAAGAAATAAATAGAATTTTATAGCACCTATTTTATATCGACAAATTCAACAGCTTTTGCCTTTAATAATAATTAATAAAATTAATTTGTGTTTTTAAATAATAAAACCATTTGACATACCCGATGCTACAACAACAATTGTTCTAAATTTTATCCACCAACGTGTAAACACATTTGCGTCCGTCTTCCTCAGTTTCTACGAATTAACAAAAATGTTGTCTTGCTTCACCATAAATTAAAACGATATCCATCAACTCCGA
>NW_019417033.1:0-30699 GCF_000390285.2 Anoplophora glabripennis
GTTTTACAGAAGGCCCCGGGCCGTCGGGCATATTTTTCAGGGTCAGATTCGGAATCTCCGACCCCGAAAACCCGTGCACACAAATTTCTACAACTTTTAGTCAATTTTTACCATTTTAAAAAAAAGCGAAAAAATTAATGCACTCCAAGATGCACTTTATGCACCCGCAATGCAGTTTCGATCCAGCCCCAAAGTGTAATGGATATTTTTCTGAAGACAATGCCGAAAACCGCAACTCGATCGGTTCATCAGAAAAAATTTTCTAATTTATTGTCTAACTTGCCTGGTCTAATAGGTGTGGCAACAAGTAGTCTTAATCCGGCACTGACAAGTAACTAAGGCTCATTTCTTCCCGGAAAAGGTTTATCATGAGAGAGGTTGAAGTCTCCTGTCAAATTTTTGACCCATTACCCACGTAATGGTTATGTGCTTGCCGTTAATGGCGTCAATGTAGTTTGGAAAATTCCACGTTTCTTCAAACTTTTTAACGCAGTTTTCCCATATTTGCCGTGTGGGCTGTGGCATGAACTCATCTCAAATTTTTCCATATTGCAATTTCACTAACAGTTGAGAAACTAAGTCGGAAGCTATGACCTATTGTAGAAAAAACAGTAACTAAGTAAGTATCTGAAACAAAGTGATAATAGTAGTACACTGCTTTATGGAAAGCTCAGTACATGAATAAATACAGAAGGTGACGTCAACCATATACTAAATAGCATTTTGTCGTTTTCAGACGACGCGTTAAAAATAGGTGAAAAAATCTGAGAGATTGTTATTCGAAACATCTGAAACTTTCAATGGTAAGTGGACAGGCTGCTGGAAAATACAAGTTGTGGCAATGGTCCAAATAAATTGAAACTGAAAATTGAAACATTTTACTTTTGCACAGCCAACAGTAATTTAGATAATGATATTTTCGCAACCTAAGAAGAAGAGACTTCCCAATTAACGTCAATTATAGAAGGGACTGAGCCAGAGCACCACCAAAATGTATTCATAACTAATGTTATACAAGAAGCTGTTCCACATAAAACTGCCGAAATCAGCAATCTGCCTTCACCTGTACAAACTCTGACGGGAAGTCGCAAGCAAAAGCGAACACATTCAGATAAATTGCAGGATGAAATTACAACTAGTTCTCCAGATAAAGTTATTAATTACTTACAAAATAAAAACCGTCCAACAATTGACGAAAAACATTTTCACCAAGAAAACAAGTAGCAGCAAAAATGAGAATCGCAAAAATTATGATGGAGCTGGAACTGGAACAGCAATTCCAAAATAATTTACCTGGAAAAGACTAATTCAAAAGGTTTAAGGAAAGACATCCTGAACTCACTATCAAGATGGCTGAAAATACAAAGCGAGTGCGGACGGCTGTGCCATATGAGAGTGTTGAAGAGTATTTTAGAAACTTGAGAGATGTTCTGAAAAATGATCCACCGCAGAACTGTGTTAACTATGACGAAACAAATTTCGTTGAAAACCTTACTGAACTGTTAAAGTGATTATGAAGAAAGGAAGTGTTATGTTGGCAACATTGCCTACATGAATATATATAGAGGGTAACAGACACTCTCGCTCGCGAATGTCTTAATGATAGTTAAAAGTGCTTAGGCAGTTGTCCTGCAACACCAACCGTACCTTTGTGATAATAAACCTTTACGAATATATGTTGGCGTTTATTAAAACCCCGAAGACAGAACATTTATAAATGTATTTTATTTATACATTTGTTTTAGGGCCGCCAGGTCTGGTTATGGTGACGATGCTGTAGGTTATGTGCAGATAAGAAGGAACAAATGTGTTTACAATCTCTACAGAAGTTGAGAAAATGTCTATACATCATCTAATAGATAATTATTATTTAGATAATACAACAAATTATGATGCAGGTGCTTTCATTCAATACTCAAAAACTCACATGCAAACAGAAGCTTGTCATAAAGCCTCTGTGGAAACGGAAAAGCCGCTGTGAAAACAAATGAAGGAGTACTTGTAGAATCGATAATATACCAATGCAAAGAGGTTTAAGGCTGGAAAGTGCAGTGTTAGATGTGGTGACCAAATAAAAAATATCAAAATTAAACATCCAGGATTATTTTTAAGTGCAGAATATCCTGTGTTTGGAGCATCACCGGATGGTATTAGCAGTGATTTTGTTATTGAAATTAGATGTCCAAGCAAAAAAGAAACATTTAAAAATTATATAAAAGATAACGGAAAGTTACAACCTAAATATGTGTCAAATTCAATTACAAATGTTGTGCAGTCGAAAAAAGGCCTCTTCTGTGTCGCAAGTCCTGATTTTGAAGAGACGAATGAAGAAAAAATTGTAGAAGTGGAATATAATTTTTACAAGTACAACTGTGCCATTCAAATGGCTACAGTAGGAAGCGACCTGCTATATTGCCAGGTACTTTGTTGCACGACTGCCACCCACAGAGGGCGAAGTGCAATGTTTTAATTACCAGCGTTGCGAGAAACAACTACTCCGCGGGCTATATGCCCCAACCGGCATTGAATTATACTCGCAACACCTAGTGCAACGATGGGTTAAATTGGCGAACGATCCTAGCCGTTGAACTAGGTGTTGCGATTCAATGCCGGTCGGGGCATATAGCCCGCGGAGTAGTTGTTTCTCACAGCACTGGCAATTAAAAAAAAAAGTAGTTGTAGGTCTTGCTTTAGAATTTTGAAAAAAGCATATATTTACTTAATTTTAAGTATTACTGTTTTTTATTTATAATAATCGGAAATATAATATATAGATTTAAGCACTTAATAATTTCATAGCAGTCAGACCCTTATTGACTTGAACATTGATAATAACTTTTGTCATTTTTTCATACATATAANTCGTGACAAATTCAAATTACCCGCCAAGGAATTCAAGGGAGACCACACCTTTCCGGAAGAAGACCGGCAGCCATTTCAGAAACGCATCGACGCAAAGGATGTTTGGACAACAGCCAATGGGAGCACGCGTCAACCAAGGAAGAAGAAGAAGAAGCCCAGTTGGTAATAATTACAAAAATAAAATGTCAAATCAAGGTAAATCAAACCCTTGTATACATTGTGGTAAATTCCACCGAGATGTATGTAAATTTAAGAATTTTAAATGCATAAAATGTAAGAAAATAGGTCATATTGCAAAAGTATGTAATGTGAGTGGGAATGATAACTTTGTTGAAAAAGATATAGAGGTAGATTATTTATATCATATGGGTTATGCCGATGTGATAGGTCTAAGGACAATGCAGATAATCACTTTGATATTGTTTTAGAAATAGATAATAAGCAATATAAGTTTGTCTTTGACAGTGGAGCCTCTATTTCAGCTTGTAATAAAGAGAGTTATATCAATAATTTTTCCAATTATAGGTTACGTCAGGATAATACAATTTTGAGAGGTTATAATGGAAACACATTTATACCAGAAGGTTACTTTAAAGCTGTGGTAAAGTATAATGGTAAACAACAAGAAATGAAATTCTATGTCATAAAAGGTGGAGGGCCGAACCTGTGTGGAAGAGATTTCATAGATATTTTTAAGGTAAAGGTTAACTTAGTAAACAATATATCTGTTAGTGGACAAGTAAATGAACTAATTGAAAATCATCCCTCATTGTTCAGGAATGAAATAGGTACATTTAAACATTGTGTTGTTTCTCTGAGATTGAAAGAAAATGTCGAACCTGTGTTTCGGAAGTTCAGAGCTGTTCCCCTAGCCTACAAGCAAGCCATTGAAAATGAGCTAAATAGGTTGGAATTACAGAATGTCATAACGCCCGTAGAAAACAGTGAGTGGGCGACCCCACAAGTACCGGTATTAAAAGCGTCGGGTGAGATAAGGTTATGCGGAGATTATAAGGTAACTTTGAACAAATATTTAGACGAAATAAAATATCCTTTGCCTATCTGAAGTTTTTGCTAAGCTTAATAAAGGTCAGTATTTCTCAAAAATCGATCTTCAAATGGCATATAATCAAATCTGTGTCGACTCTGAAACTGCCAAACTTTTAACATGGAACACACATAAGGGTCTATATAGGTTTAATAGATTAGTTTTCGGTATAACGCCCAGTAGTAGTATTTTTCAAAGAATCATTGAGCAATTATTACAAGGACTTGACGGAGTAGTAAACTTTTTAGACGATATTGTGGTCACAGGGGCCACAACGGAAGAACATTCAACTAACCTAGAAAAAGTTTTAAAAAAACTGGAAGAGGCAGGGTTTACGGTAAAAAAAGAAAAGTGTAAATTTTTTAAATAGGAAATTGAATATTTAGGGCATCGAATCAGTAAAGAGGGGTTACGTAAAACTCAAGATAAAATCAAAAGTATTTTAGAGGTACCAGTACCAACAAATGTATCGGAAGTGCGTAGTTTTACGGGAATGGTAAATTATTATGCATCATATGTACCAAGATTGGCCGAGATTCTTAGCCCAATTTATGAATTGCTAAAAGACAATACCAAGTTCAGATGGGGAAAACAGTGCGACAAAGCTTTCAATAAAATAAAAAAAATAATGGAATCCGATGAAGTACTTGTACATTTTGATAGAGACTTGCCAATCATTGTTACTTGTGACGCAAGCGATGTCGGAATTAGTGCGACAGTATCACATCTAATAGATGGGCATGAAAGATTGGTAGGTTGCGTGTCCAGAAAATTAATGCCCGCTGAAAAGCTCTACCCAGTGTCACAAAAAGAAGCGTTAAGTTGTTTTTATGGGGTAACAAAATTTTTTCAGTATTTATGTGGAAATAAATTTATTTTGAAAACTGATCACAAAGCATTACTGACCCTATTTGGAGAGCATAAGTCTCTTCCTCAAATGTCTTCAAATCGACTGCAGCGATGGGCAGCATTTCTTTCTTCGTTTGACTATGAAATTCAATATATCAGAGGAAATAAAAATGTGGTAGCGGATTATTTCAGTAGGAATCCGTGTAATATTGAAACTGTTTCAGATGAATACACGAAGAAATCTATGTTTATTAACTTTACAGAGTCGGTAACCGGATGGCCAGTGGACAACAAAGAAGTGGCTGAGGAAACCAGCATGGACGAAGAGCTAATGCAAGTAATGAGGTACGTCAGAAGCGAGAAATGGCCAACAAAAATGACAGACAACATAAAACCATACTTTAACAGACGACGAGAAATCTCGATAGAAAATGGAATAATGCTATGGGGGCACCGGATCATCATTCCAAAAAGGCTACGTAACAGAATATTACAAGAGCTGCATACAGGACATTTTGGTATAGTGAAGACAAAGACTTTGGCACGTTCTATTGTGTATTGGCCAAATATAGACAAAGACATAGAGACTCAAACAAAAAGCTGTCACGCATGTTTAATAAACAAACCTGACCCACCGAAAACTGATCTAACGTCCTGGTCGATAACATACCAACCATTTGAAAGAGTTTTTATGGACCTTTTAGGGCCTTTAAAATGTATTTGGTGGTGGTGGACGCTTACTCAAAATGGATGGAGGTATGCAAAATGAAAAATACAACAGCGTTTGAAGTCGAGAAGAAGCTACGCAAGATATTTGCACAGTTTGGATTACCCAAGGAGATAGTGAGCGATAATGGGCCACAAATGGTAGCTAAACCACTGACAAACTTCTTCAAAATCAATGGAATAAAGCATATTCTAACACCACCTTTCCACCCACAAAGTAATGGAGCAGCAGAGAGTGCGGTAAAAATCTTCAAAGGAAAAATTAAAACTGCGATCGACGACCCCAGGAACATACAAATACCCATAACCACATTGATCGCCAGGTTTTTGCTTGCTTACCGATCAACGGAACATACATCTACAGGAAAGACGCCCGCATCATTGATGTTTGGTAGAGAAATTCGTACCCGATTGCAAATATTGCGGGAAGACAGTGAAGTGGATCAAGAGATTAGAAATCAAAAACAGGAGTGTGAACTGGCTGAAGTGGTGAAGACCAGAAACCAGTCTAAGAAGTTCTACAGGGGCCGACGAAGAGAATTTGAGCCGGGGGAAGATGTAATGGTACGAGATTATAGGAACGTGAACCAGAAGAGCTGGACAGAAGGAAAAATTGAAGAAAGAATTGGTCGGACTACATATCTATGCAAACTCCCAACGGGAAAAGTCTGGAAGCGCCATGCTAACCAGATACAAACACACTTAACAACCGAGAACGGTTCTGATCGTCGAGACACAGGGGTAATTGATAATTCTTATAATGAAAATAATTTGCAGAGGTACAACCGTTGTAATAACAAAGACCACTCTGAGTATTTCGTTAACTTGCCTTTAGTCGCGGACATGCAGGTTCCGCCACTCGTAAATTGTGACCAAACTACAAGTGATGTAAGAAAATCAAGTAGAGTTATAAAACAACCAAACCGGTTACATGATTTTATTACAGGCCAGAAATATGATAAACTCGAAGATTAAAGATAAAAATAAATCATTGTACATAAAGATGTATATAGAGATATGTATGTGTTGTAGGGAAATCTGAGATGGCTACAGAACCTTTTGCATTAATGTATTGTAGCTGTTTTGACGTTGTATACACTTGGTTGAGTTACTTGTATTATACACCTTGTTGAATAACTTGTATTGTATACTTTACGAATATATGTTGGCGTTTATTAAACCCCCGAAGACAGAACAGGAAGCAAATACCCCTATAGGACACTGGACACCTCCAAGTCTAGTATAACTGTAATGTTCGCAATAGCTGGCTATAAAACGCGTCTTCCTTTTTACGCTGTAGTGTTTATAGGGCCAGACATATTTATGAAGAATGGACAGAAAGGCGATTGGAAGGTGCGATATACAATCGATCAAGCAGAGGATGGTTTGATTCTGAACTAGTTGAGGATTGGTTTCGGAATGTAGCAACCCCATGTTTAAGAAAATTAGAAGGCCCTAAATTGCTTATCGGAGACAACCTAGTGAGTCATCTCATTATTGATGTTTGGTTGTCATACATGGCATGAAACTGTGTTTTTGTTGCGCCTTTATTGGCATGTTTTTCTAGTTTTTTTACGCGATCAGCGTACGCGTTCTTCTTTTGGTTTTGATTTGTTTTGATTTGTGTCGCATAGCATGTAATATATTGTAACGAATTGGAAATGTAAACAGAGAATCACGAATAAAAAGTTACCTGATCGAACTTTGGATCATAAATAAAAATTAATTATTAATATAGCAAACAATATATTAGTATAAAATTGTTTATATAAAGACTGTGTAACGTACTTTTCTCGGTTGCCAAATTTTTGTAACTCCCTTTATATACTTTACTTGGTTTTGATTTTGCGGTGGTGACGGTTCGGTTCAGACGTTACTTGTGGCTGCCCCCGGTATACTACCAACTCTAAACGGAATCTTAATTCACAATTGCGAATTTTAGTTTACTAGATTTATTGACGTCACTGACGTCCCTATTTGGACGCCTACTTTATGACGACCCTTGACTACTAGTTTATCGGCGGCGGTGGTTGGCAGCCGGCGGTGGTGAGTGACGTCACAGGAACATACTCCGGATTGAATCTTTTTGTTCGGTTTTTGTCTCGGGCGCCAGTTTCCCAATCTCTTACGTGGGGGAAACTCCACGTGAAACCTACCCTCGGTTTAGAGTAAGTACTCGGGATAGCTACAGTGAAGAAAGTTTAATTCCAGGGGTCTGTTATATTTCTCTTAATTTCAAGCAAAGTAGTTCTCTGAGTGTAGTGTTATTTTCCTTTCAAAATAAACGGTCTTATCAGTGTAGGTCACAAAAAGATAGTGCGACTTTTTACTGAGCGGAATTTATCAATCTTATCGGTGTTAAGAATGAATACAAACGGGAATTATATTTACTAGATTTATTAATCAGGCCTATTGAATTTGAAACAAACAAACAAAAGTAAAACAGATTCTTATTACAGTTATTATAAACAACTAAAATTAGAAATGTAAAAATAATGTACAAACGGTGGGAATAAAAATAGAATTGGTTAGAGCAATTATATATCACGGGATTAAAAATGCCTATTCGGTTTTCCGGCGCTGTAAAGAATTACAAAATTAGAACATACTAAAATATCGGTGGTCAGGACACAAAAATCGGTATGGTAGGCAAATGCAGTATTAGGCGGTTAGTTTATTTTTACAATAAACAATCTAATACTATAAGAAACGGTACGCCAACGGTATTCGGTTTTAATTTCGGTCGGTGCTAGAAAGAAAAACACAGTTAGCAAATCAGAGTAATAAATAATCAACAAATATGCCGATTCCAAATGGCTCTGAAACAAAGAAAAATAGATTACGGGCTACTCTAATGCTACAAATAAATATCGTCGGCGGTTTCTAGCAAATGCAACGGAAATATGCGGAGTTAATACCAGCCAAGGAGGAAGCGAAGCAAGCAATACACAAATGGCATAAATAAGCAAACGGTGATCAGGTACAGGAATAGTTTGGGTGACGGGAGGCAAAGTCTATTCGAGTGCACGTTCGGACGCGCGGCCGGTGACAGATTTCTCCTGGAAGCGGTGTTATGCACAGCCAACTCCCTGGGTCTATCCGTCGGTACGGCTGGCACTTAACGTCTTCCGCTGGCGATGTTATGCACAGTCAACCAGCAGTTTCAGTCAAGGTACCCCGCAACGTTCGTCAAAACGAGGGCGATGTTATGCACAGTCAACCCGCCGCCAGACAACGCCGCTGCCGCACCACGTACTGTATACGACAGATGTCTCCTGAAAGCGGTGTTATGCACAGCCAACTTCCTGGGTCTATCTGTCACGGTTTGGCCAGCACCTAACGTCTTCCACTGGCGATGTTATGCACAGTCAACCAGCGGTTTCAGTTAATGTGCCCTAGCTACGTTCCTCAAAACGAAGGCGATGTTATGCACAGTCAACCTCCGCCTGATAACGCCGCCGCCGCACCGGACAGCACTTAGTTCAAAATAGAGTTCAAAACTCGGCAGGACTTATACCAATATCAGGACAAGTAAAGATCAGGAAATACAATTTGCTTACTTATTCCGGGTCGCTGCTCCTGGTGGCTAACTCCTTCGGTTCGGATGACGGTCTCTGGGTCGGTGTCAGGTCCTCGGGGTGGTCCTCAGGGCTGGAGCTGGAGCTCTTCGAGTTCAGGATCTGAACTGCCTGTTTTCGTCCAGGCACGGTTGTTTTATTGCCTCAATCCCCCTCTTGACTAGGCAGGAGTCGTGGTGGGATTATGCGCGCGGCCCTCGACAGAGTGGGGCGAACGGACGGTTCAGCTCGACTCGCGGACAATAATTGCTCTTGCCAATTAAGTTAATTAAATGAATAAATAGCGAAACTTACATAAATACTGGTTCATTACAACTGAATAAAAAAAAGTATCAATTAAAGAATATCACATAGTATAAAATTGATAATTTAAATTTAATTCACAAGTATAAAATAATTTTTCAGAAGAATGCATGATATCGACACTCAGTACATTGAGAAAACAGAATTTAAACCCAGAGTGACATATATCAAATAAAAGCCCAATATCTATAGATGAACCTGGTATGCATATTTTAGGTAGACGAGTAACTGTAGAGAAGATATCTTAAATGAACTGAAGTCATATATGAAATTTTTTTATCAATGCCAAATTAAATTATAATTTTATCAAATGTCAAAACTAAAGTTGGCTTTACAAGTACCAGAAGATGACCTAGAAAAAGAACATAAAATAAGGAATATTTTAATAATTAGTAAGAGATTTGTATGTTAAAAATAAAAGGACATTGTAAAAAATGTATTAGTTATAAGAAGTGCAGTGAAAAGTGTTGTGAAAAAGGGACATCCACGGACTGGAATTTCTGTAAAGGGACCTTAAAGAAAAATAAAAACCATAAATTTCTAGAAAGATGAAATCAAAAGTTTATTGATTAGTTACGGCTTGGTTTTAAAAAAAGCTAGAAAGGAAAAGCAGCTCCAACAAAATTTAATTTAAATTCAAGAAAAACAGTCAAAAAGTAAATTAAACCTACTAGCAAGATAGAAAATAGTTTGTTCTCAAAATCCAGAGAAAGAAAATTGGCCATTGAAGAAAAATTTCCGTAACCAGAAGAAAGCAGTTTCCAGAGAAGCTTCCAGTGGCCCCATAAATGGTACAAAGGACATCTTCATCGCTTCCAACAAGGAAAGAAGCAAATAGTAAGATAACAGGTACCTAAAATTGAAAAATAAAGTGCACTAGAATATAAATTCATAGCTATAACCTACAAATAATACAGTATAAATGCATTAAACTTTAGAAAAAGGATAAATAAAAATAATTACCTGAACAAAATTGAATACAAGCAAGTCAAATCTAGCTTTAAAAACTCCAAAAATTTGATGAGCTCACACAAAGTTTTCAAAGGGACAGCCATTTTAATTTTAAGAACGTCAGATTGTAATAGTTAAAAATTTATGTAGTTTACGATAGGCAAGATACAATACACGGGCGAGTGGTTACGATAGTATCAATAACAAATTCAATATATAGGAAATTAAAGTTTTTTTTGAAAAGCACAGTCCTTGTATTGTACAAAACTGTAGTAGGATAGAAAAGGGTAGAAAAATAAAATATTCTTTATTATTGTTAAACACAAAAATTTAGTTTATAAAGAAGCCATTCCTAATCTCAAGTCAACAAGTTGAAGTTTTGTTTTCAAGAAATTCAGTTAATAATTTAAAATAAATATTGTAAGAAAGTTAAAAACTCTATTTTCTGGCGTGCTGCATTGAACAAGTTTATGTATGAATGATACAGAACCGACTCCTGAGATCTCAATAAAACAAACATCTGAGTAACAGCTAGCAAGGGATAAAAAAAATACAAGATAAAACAAAAGAAAGGTTTGTATTGATCAATATACAGATAATCAAAAAGAAAAAAAATATTACAAAAACAAAACCAAAATAACGCAACACAATACATAATACAAATTTGACAAAATTAATATTTTCATAAAATAATAATATCTTAACAATATGTTTTTGGAATTGTTAACAAGTTTTTGTATCGTTTCTATACATGCATATTAAGACTGTCATGTACCGACATATAAAATGTTTAAGACAAAATTAGAAGTGGACTTCTTTTGGTTTTTGGGTAGTATGTACCTAGTTAGTATCCGTAGAAATATAAAAGATAGTGTGCGTAGCGTAAAATTCGTACTAAATAAAAAGAAAAATGCAGTTGCAGTAAATGACAAATTTAAGGAAGCGAATAGTTCAGCTTTCCCATTCCTTTCCCTACCCCTTCACCCTCGAACTATCACCAGAGGCGTTATCAATTATAATAATTGGTGTCATTTATACATACAGTTACATGTTTTCTATTTTGATGTCTTTGTCATACAGTCCGTTAATATTACTCGCGGCCTAAACGATGTTGATAATATCAAATTTGTTTTACTACCGCCTAATTTGACCCACATGCTACAGCCGCTTGATGTGGCATACTTTCGTCCATTTAAAGGGGCATGGAGAACATTGGAAGAATGGATACTAAAAAATAAAGGGGTGTTACAAAAAACTTTGTTTCCCAGAATATTTAAAAAAGCTGCTGAAACGCTTAGAGATCGAGAAAGAGATAATGCACGAGCTGGGTTTAAAGTATGCGGTCTTGTGCCTCTCAATCTTGGTACTGTTCTTCAAAAAATTAAGAGAAAAGATAATACTTCAGTCATTATTAGATTTCATTTATACAGAGTGATTCACAACTTATCCAAAAAAATTTGGGAATAGATGCGGCATGAGAAATGGAGTCGATATTGTAAAAAAAAATTGTAAAATCCTTATAGTTTCCGAGAAAAAAATTATTGAAGTTGTAGTGCTTTCAACCATTACATAGCTGGACAACTGTAGTCTCTGCGAATACTGAAATCCGATGTTTATAATAGGTTTTTAATAGTTAGTGTCAAAAATGGCTTGCGTGTATAGCAACTCGGAGTTGATGGATATTGTTTTAGTTTATGGTGAAGTATTTGTGTTATGGTGAAATAAGACAGAATTTGTGTTAGTTCGTAGAAACTGAGTAAGACAGACCAAATGTGTTTACACGTCGGTGGACAAAATTTTGAACAGTTATTGTAACATCAGGTATGTCAACTTATTTTATTATTTAAAACCACAAATGAATTTTATTAATTAATAATAACAATAGCGGCAAAGTCAGTTGAATTTGGTGATATAAAATAGGTTCTATAAAATTCTATTTATTCTTTTCCTTGCGAAATTCTTTCAAGTTTTTGCCCGTTTTTATCACTGCCGCCTTGACGGTCGCATTGTGCCAGGTCAGGTTTTACAGTGGACGGTTTTACAGTGGACCAATTTCCAGTGCCGTGCAGAAGTGCATTTTTAAATTATTTTCGAACTGCACTTTTTGATTTTTTCTTTACAAAATTGTATTTGTAAGAGTCCCCTGTACATCCAGAATTTTTTTTTGAATAAGTTCTGAATCACCCTGTATAACTAGAATATTATGTAGATAAAAATACTTATTTCACAAAAGATAATAGTTATTATAAAAATAGCTGTACAGAAATTCAGATTGCAGATTGCAGTAAACTCGTAACAGGCAAAATGTGTTATATTGTGTACGCTCCCAACGGAACTCGCGCAGTCGAAGAAGGATCGTTGGACCACTGGCAAAGTATTTGACAAAAATCAATACAGTGCGTGATTAGCAGAGTACACAGCAGATCTCCAACCACCACGAGAAAAACGAGCACAGTAAGTACTCATTTCCTGTCGTTATCCTGTTTTCTCAGTCTCACGTGCCCGATTGCCATACCCCGGTCTGATTGACCATTAGTTTTTAGAAAAACAGAAAGAAAACGATCTATTACATCATTAGCATTTAGAAAACCGATCTGATTGGTCACCAGGTTAAGACAAAGTTTTCAAAAGTTCTTTTGAAGATCCAAATCGAGTTCTTTTGAAGCAAACAAACAAACAAAACAATGAAACAAACCAACAAGAAAATCATTTTATATTTCACCAATTCACTCCAATTCATTCCGATTCATTTAAGTTAATTTAAAATTTAGTCAAATAAAAACTTTTTCAAATTTAAATTCAAAATTCATGTCTCTAAACAGACAACAGCTTTAGTCATATCATAAAATTATGGCATTTGACAACGATAATGGGTGGGGTTGATCGAGCAGATCAAATGAGTGGAATATATGAAATGGACAGTTATCGAGTTTTTATTTACATTATCGGGAGAGTTAATAACTAGAGGACGTGCAAGTCTGTGTAGATGCTGGCCGACCTACACAAATTGCAAAGAAAATGAAAAATGTGAGCGATAACTTCCTATTGAAGTACACAAGAGGAACGATGTGTAAGATGTGCACTTATGAGTAAGTAACTACCATAGTTTGTCAAATATGCGCTGTTGGTCTATACAAGTTCTACATTACACTTATCATACTTCATAAATTGTTTTATTTTAGAGAAGAATTATATCTTATTTTTAGTTATATAACTGGTGGCCCAAATTTGTCTCTTCAAAAATTCCCTTTGGGATATGCTGCCTTCATTAGCCGTAGTATCTGCAAAAATCTAAGAATATTAACTTTTTTTAAAAAATGCCGCAAGTCAAGCCAAAATATATAAAAAAACATCACATTTTATGCCGTATCTACAAAAATGTGCATGGATACTTAGAATAAATGCATCATCTTAAAAATACTTAGGCAAAACGCGAACGGTTGATTGTACTGTGTTTAAGAAATGTCAAATCGAACAAAATTAATATTGCAGAGAGCAATTGCTTTATCAATAGAAAATTAAAATAACGATATCAGTGATCAAGAAATGCTGTATTTGCCTAACAATAACAATGCGGTATGAGATAAATAATGGGATAACAAAGTTTATCCGGAAATATTATTGCCCATAATCACAGAAGATGGCGTGTATCTCAACCAATGTGAAGATGACACAGTATTTAATTGTTTCCATTAAATATTCAGTTTCCTGAGGTAAGTGTAAATAATATTACGTTGTTTTGTTTTGACGCGACGTCGCCGTCGTAACATTATGCGAAAGTCAAGTTTATATATAAATCGGCCTCAATAAAACACAAAAGTTATACTTCTGGGTTTAATAATGTGTGTGTGTGTGTGTGTGTGTGTGCCACATTCTTCTTCTACGCAAGGTTTTTGTAATGTTAGTAACGAAATTTCGAAAAATGGTTTTATTATTGCAGATTTTGATGAGGTGAAGGTGTCTCATTTATAACTCGTTTAATACTTTTATTTATATATTTCGTATTAAATTTTTTAAATTTTAAATTTTTAGGAAGATAATGCACCCATCGACACATGAAATATTTTTTGAAAGAAAGTAAAAAATTTGACAATGTATGGAAATAAAGTGTCTGTAAGAATTCCAGAAGAAAGACGAAAATCTAAATGGGACAAGAAAGCAGAAGTTGGGATTTTACTTGAATATACTGACACTGGATACAATTGATCAACAATAGAGTACCTAATTATTGCTAGACACCGTGATGAGTCGATGAAATGGAAAGAAGCAATGAATCGTGACATGGGCAGTCTTATAAAAAATAATACGTGGACATTTGTAAACAAACCTCTAAAGGACAAAAGGGTAATTGATGTGAAGTGGGTATACAAAAAGAAGAGTGAGTCAATATAAAGCCAGGTTAGTGGTGAGAGTTTTCCGACAAACTGAATGTATTGATGAGACTTATTCTCCCGTTGCTAAAATGCCGACTCAAATGGTTATTGTCTTACGGTTGTCAAAATTCTTTGGATGTCCATCAAATGGATGTAGAAACAGTTTTCTTAAATGGAAAAGTTTTGTCTGAAGTATAATTTATGAAGACTGACAGAGTTTATAAATTAATTAAATCATTATACGGTTTAAAAGAAAGTCCCCCAGCAATGTTTTAATGATTTTTTGACAACTCTTGATTTTCACGGAAGTAAATATGACTATTGTTTGTATGTTAAAAAAGAAAATGATTGGACTGTTTACATTTTATTATTTGTTGATGATTTATTAATTTGCTGTAAAAATTAGCAAGTTATTGCTGACATAAAAAAACAAACCATCTGACAAGTTCAAAATGAAAGACAGTAGAGTAAAAAACTATATTGGTATTAATATTGAACATGATTATGATCAAGATAGTATCTTAACATTGAGTCAGAAATCTTATATTTAGTCTTTAGCTAAACGTTTTAATATTGAAAGTGTAAAATTATTTAAAACACCTATGGAAATAAACTTAAAACTAAAGAAATCTGATATAAATGAGGATATAAAGTACAGTACAAGTAGATTCCAAAATTGTTATAATGAGACAGATTTTAAATATGCTCTGCGAGTTCTAAAATATTTGTACTTGACGAAAAATCTTAAAGTAAAATATTGTAAGAATAATAATGTCGATATTTTGGACTGTTTTATGGACGCCGATTGGGCAGGAAACACTACAGATAGAAAGTCTACAACAGGATTTGTTATTAGATTTTTTGGAAATGTCATCTATTGGAAATCAAAGAAACAGAATAGTGTAACAAAGTCCTCTACATTTGCTGAGTACATTGCCTTATCAGAAGCTGTAACAGAAACAATTTTTCTTATTTGTTTAATGAGAGAAATGTTTACTAAAATTTGCAAACCAGGACATATGAAGATAATTCAGAGGCAGTAGCTATTTCTAAATATGGAAATTTTACAAAGAATTCTAAACATATTCAGGTTCACTGTGACGTACTCAGTGTAGATCTGCGCGGAGCTGACCAGAAGTCCAGGATGGCTGGCCACGGGTTCAAGGATCGGAGTGACGGGTCAGCGATCGGGGGATAAGCACGTACGGCTTGGCATCTCGTATCGTGGGATTGAACGGTCATTAAGACTGTGTACGAGTGCAATAAAGGATAATACTTTCGAGGTGTTGTTTCATTGCATCTAGGACCCCGATACAAGCAAAACATGCGCATCTTGAAATGCGCTAATGTTCGGCAAAGAAGTAAGGACTTCTTCGAGAAGCAAAACCAGAAGAGAAGGAATCTGTATTAAAAACAGCCAAGCAAGCTCAACAAAAGCAAAGAAAACAATATGGAGGAGCAAGCAGAAATTTTAAGGTGGGCGAGAGAGTCATGGTTAGAAATTACGGAAGAAGTGGAAAGGATTGGAGTGCAGGCTAAATAACTAAGAGGATTGGAAGATCCACTTATATTTGCAGTCAAAAACGAGATCTGGAAAAGACATACTAACCAGCTGCTGCAAATGAACGTGGTAGGTCAGGAAAGGTGGGATTCAGGGAGTAACGTGAATGACGAAGGAAACACTAAATCCTTGGTTTTCAAAATGTGCCGCGAAAGTGTGCGGAGGTGCCGAGGGAGAGAGGAAGTGTGCTAAAGGGGGGACAATCCAGAGACCGGCAGATCGTCGAGAGTTGTTGAAGGTGGTGGACGGTTGTTTTATCAGCTCGGAGTGTTGTACTAAATAATCTTACACAAGTAAATTTGTATACCTATGTATGTAATACAGATTATTAAATATGGAACGGAAAATCGTCTTTCCTGAACAAACATACAAACCCAGTACATTTGTGGCAACCAACTAGTGGCAAATACCCACGACTGAAATCAAGGTGTGCTCATGCTCTACAGTCTACAGAGTAATTGAGTTTTCAAAGCGAAGCAGTGCAAGCAGTACCAGAGTTACAGCTGTAGTAGAAGAGGTGAGAAGCGAGTATTTGAGGCGAAAGCGAAAGAAGCAGGGAAGTAGCTGCGGAGGCAGAGTTGAACAAAAAGTCGACCTTGGTGGCGCATTCCATCCAGACCGGCCGGCGACAAGGGGTATCCAATATCCAGTAGGCGAGATAGGCGATAACGTGTGTGTGAGAGAGAGAGAGAGAGAAGACATCGGAAGCAGAGAGACAGAGCAGGAAAGCGATAAGGTAAACAAGGTAGCAGCCGATGAGCGAATTCCAGGTATTTTCTACCTATTTGCGAACATTAGACATTTATTTTTTTGAACATTCCGAAATATACCGACAGTATTAATGCATAATGCACTGTAGGTTATTTTGAATTTATAAATATTTTTTTGTAATAATAAGTTATAAGATTTTTATATAAACGGCAGGGCAAATAATATTGTGAAAATGACCAGGTCAAAGGAAACTAAAGAGAGTGACGAGTACGTCATAAATTTAAAAAAAAAATGTTAGGACAAATTGCAGAGGGCATGTTGAGTTTACAGTCAGCAGTAGGAGTGTTGGCTTCTAATATACAAAAATCCAATTCAGATGCTAGTACTGACAAAAATCAGGCTAATTTAAATAGTTCGAAAGATGTTTTGCATGATAGGTCATATCTTGTTAATTGG
Source organism: Anoplophora glabripennis (assembly GCF_000390285.2). Classification (NCBI taxonomy): domain Eukaryota; kingdom Metazoa; phylum Arthropoda; class Insecta; order Coleoptera; family Cerambycidae; genus Anoplophora; species Anoplophora glabripennis. The sequence goes on from NW_019417033.1 coordinate 17,419, forward strand.
AGGGAACTAGGGGGAAGTAATTTAACTTTTTATCCAAACAGTAAGTGCCATCCAATGCAGTTTTTGAAAGAATTAAATAAGATTTTTGAGGAAGCCGGTGTTCCGGAAGAACGTAAAATGAGTTTAGCTACAGGGTGTTTAAGAGGTACCGCCGCGGATTGGGTAGCTGTGAAGGAACCTTCTTTAAAAAACATATGAGGACTTTGTACATTCTTTTAAAAGTAGATTTTGGGGAATTATTTTTAGAAATACAGTATGAGCGTTTTGAGTCAAGTAACCGATCTGATTACTTTTTGATTTTGATTAATCAGGCTAGTTTTTTGCAAGAGAAAATTTCTGATAAAGATTTAACCGAAAAAATTTCCAAACACTTTCGAAACACTACCGAAATACGCAGGGGAATTATTACACAGGGTTTAAATTCAATCGACAGTGTCGAAGAATAATCCGGAAAATTGACGACACTTGTGATAAAAAATTATACGATAATAGTAGGGCGGTAAATAGAAACAATTTCGCACCTAATAATAGTAGTAGTAATAGGAGATATATTCCGAATAATAGTAATAAAAATAGAGATAGAGATAACAATGGTCAAAACGATAGAAATGAATCTGCAAATCAGAGACGTCAAGTTAACTTAATTATGCAATTTAATAAGAGTACCGAGAATTTGTTATGTGTTGAAGATGAACAAATAAATAAACGGAATGTGATTATGAGAAAAATCGGGAACAATGAAACTCGTATATTAATAGATAGCGGCAGCGAGATATCCGCAATAGCTGAAGATTATTGTAATAATATTAAAGACGATATTAGGGCGCCAGTACTACCAGTGGCAGGCGTTACTATTTCGCTAGCAGTAGGAGGTAAAATGCAGAGAGTAAAACAACAAGTTTTATTACCTATAACAATTAATGATATCAGATTTGAAGTTATTTGTCTTATTGTGCCGAAATTAAATAGAGAGATGTTGTTATGGTCCGATTTCTTGTCTAAACATAAAGCTGAACTTAATTTTAACGACTTAACTTTGAGAATGTCACTAGATAATAAAATTTACAATTTAAAATTTAATTACAGAATTAATAATGGGAAATCATTATTAATCTATGTAAAGAGGAAGAAATACGTGGGAACCGTCCAAGTATAATGGAAAAACACAAAATGTGCCGCGAAAGTGCGGAGGTGCCGAGGGAGAGAGGAAGTGTGCGAAAGGGGGACAATCCAGAGACCGGCAGATTGTAGAGAGTTGTTTAAGGTGGTGGACGGTCGTTTTATCATCTTGGAGTGTTGTCCTAAATAATCTTACACAAGCAAATTTGTATATCTATGTATGTAATACAGATTTTTAAATACTTGTATTAGTTACGGGAAATCGCCTTTCCTGAACCCATACAAACCTAGTACATCCTTACCCTCAAGGATTTCCAGAAATAATATTAGTTTCTATCCACATGTCTCTTTACCTGATTGTAGTAAGGACAATTTTAGAAATGTTGATAAACATTTTAATGTGGTAGTGAGTAAGAAAATTTAACCGATGTAAATAGAGATAATTTTAACGATATTGTAAATGCTGACGATCCGAATGTAAATAATGATAATACTAATTTTGATTTTTTGTTGAACAGTGGTCAGAGCGAAACAGAGGACTCAGTCCAAACCAGTGATGTAGGGCAAACGCGGATCATAGTACCAAATACAGTCAACCACAAAAGAGCTAGGAAACCCCCAGCACACTTGCGAGATTATATAGTCGAGACAGATTGACGATTAAGTCAGAGTAAACCATTTTTAGAGTACAAACTTTGAATGAGTAAAGGGCAAAAGTCATTTTGGCCTTTACTCATCAGTCTAAGCCCCAATAAATTCAACATACCATGTATGTTGTATTTTAATAATCAAGTCAGTTGATACACCACGGATTTATAAGTTTAGGAAAACAGTTTCCATGTAAACTTGAAATGGTAACATGTAAAAGTGAAAAGAAAAAGTAGGGAACCACAAAAATATGTCTTGGAAATGTCTCGTGACTAAATATTATTTCGGTCCTAGGAAACTTGGACATTACAGAATTGTCGGGGGAAGATGAAATGAAGAAGAAATGTCGGGACGTGTGACGTATTCGGTCTAGATCTGCGCGGAGCTCACCAGAAGTCCAGGATGGCTGGCCACGGGTTCAAGGATCGGAGTGACGGGTCAGCCATCGAGGGATAAGCACGTACGGCTTGGCATCTCGTATCGTGGGACTGATCGGTCAGACTGTGTACGAGTGCAATAAAGGATAATACTTTCAAGGTGTTGTTTCATTGTATCTAGGACCCCGATACGAGCAAAAGACGCACATCTTGAAACATAACATTCACTATCATTTTATACATGAAAATGTTAAGCAAGGAAATATTGAAGTATGTAAAGATAGAGTCAGAAAATAATATCGCAGATATATTTACAAAAACATTACGAAATGTAAAATTTATTAAATTCAGAGGAATGTTAAATGTTAAAAAATAAAATAAGATGTACGTGTTATAAATAGTTAATAATTAATGTGATAGTATGGTAGGAGGCGTTTTAGTTACTTTACATCTTTAATTGATTACATTAACAAAAGTTTTACATAATTTTGCCCACTCATTATTTTTGTTACAGATTCCATAGGTTCAAGCACCTTTTTAATATCTTTGAGCAGCTCTCATTCTTCAACAGTGATAATTGGTAAACTACTATTGTCAAAGAGAGCCGTAGTCGTACGTACCGCTTCTTCTAGTTCTAAAACTCTATCTATCATATAAAAAGTAGACAAGTAATGACATCTTGAATAAATTTTTTTGGATCCTTCCCCGACTGTTTTTGTGTATCAAATAATCGTGCCGTTGCAGTGGTAGGTACTGCGTTTAAAATGGGCTACTAAAGTCCTCAAATTCATTATAAGTAGTTGAATTGTTTGCAACCCATCCTGTTCTATTAGATTCAACGTGTGCGCGTAACAGCCAAAATGTTTCCAATTTAAATCGTTTTTTGTAACTTTTTGAATGTTGGCCGCATTGTCGGAAATAGCTAATAAAATTTTGTTTTCTGACCGCATGTTACAATAATTCTATTTAATTCTGCTGCTAAGTTTGCACTGGTATGTGAGCCTTTAAATGAAACACATTCTAATGACACTGATTTCATTTTGTTTGTTCTTTACAATGTTTTGAGTTTGGCAAAAGATTTCCTCATACAAACAAGGCAAAAAAGAATTGGTAATTAGTTTTCTGCTCGGTAGTGAATAGGAGGGATTTAAATTATTCACAAACTCCTATATCCCCGACAATACTGAATGGTTGATAATCGTGCGTGAGTCTTATTAAACTATTGTCAATTTTTTTTAGCATGAATACCAATTAATTTTGGACCATAAGGTAATTTACTTTATTTAACGGTGACGATAGAAATTATATCTTGTTGAAAGTTAACAGGAAGAATTGGTGAAGATGAGGTACTTGCTGTAACAATATGCGACTGTTCACTTGTTTTTGTTGCACTCGCGGAAAAATTTTGAACATCTGGCACTGTACTCACTGCAGGATGTCGTCGTTCTATGTGTTCTTTTAAATTGGTGGTTGAAGTTTATTTTCATTCGTTGGTAAAAAGAAATTCCACAGGAAAGATTTTTTTCGTTTATCCATTTCAAATTTTATTTGTAACAAAGTTAGAAAAATTTATTAATAACTTATGACAAAATAATAGATCACTACGCTATAGCAAATTCAAATTTTAAATGCGAAATAAGAAATCGAGCTAAATCTACGATAGTTGTCGCATGCTTGAAAAACAGGACATAACAAAAGTATCCCTATAGCAGCGTTTACATTAATCAAGTGAGTTGATCAAGTCAGTTGAATTCAAGTGACTTGAAAGCGAATTGAATATCTAAACCCCTCCGTTCGTTTCACTCGATCGCGTGAATTGAACGGCTTCTCAGTTGAAACACGGTCAACTTTGTACATTGTGAATTATCAAACACATATTAAAATGGCGGCAATTAGATGGTCGGAGGAAAAATCGTGCAAGTTTATTAACATTTATGAAAAATATGAATGTCTATGGAATACGAAAAGTAATGAATATAGAAATAGAGATGCTAGAGGGTCTGTAATTAGGAGAATAATAGAAGATTTGCAAGAATTGGGTATAATAATGACAGAAGATGATGTTAGGAATAGAATAAAAGCGATTCGTACTACCTATATGGCAGATCTTCGTAGAGTAGAAAAGACTGCAAAGTCTGGCGCATCCGTCGATGATTTATACCAACCCACCTGTTCTTGGTTTAAAGATGCTGATCGATTTTTGCGACACGTGGTATCCCTTCGGCCGGTGTTTGAAAATATTGTAAGTAAAATGAACATATTACTAAGCTTGTCTATTTCACGATTTTAGTAATATTTTACCCCAGGTGTATTCTTTTAGAAATTATCACTTTGAATGTTATAGATACACTGGTGAGAATTGTTTTTAATTCTTTTGAATAATATATACACGGTATTTTTCAAGAAATTGCAAATATCTGCATTGATGCAAGTAGCTAATAGCTAAAAATATATTGTATTTTTTCTTTAAAAAATGGTATCTATGCTATTTTAAGTAATCTTGTGTCCCCAAATATTTATAAATGAATAAACTGAATAAAGATTTTTTATGATCATTTGTATCAGTTTACTCTAAGAATGAAATTAGCCTCATAAGTTTTAAAATATCAGAATCACTTTCACTTTTATCAGTGATAATTGACTCGAAAGAATACACCAACCGTGGCTGACTTCATAGCCTGAGGCTTGTCGAATATGTTTATTACCTCTAGTAAATAATAAGTAAAATTAATCCTTTTGTGCCTAGTAAAATATAAATAACTATATTATATTATTTAATAGGGGTAATAAACATACAGGGTGATTTTCAAAGTGGGATAGTAAATATTATATTAGTTATAAATTTTATTTAATTGCCATGGCACTGCTCCATTTGTAACAAAATAGTCAACATATTTCTCACGAACATTCGAGGCTTTTCGGAAATAATTATTACTACCTTGGTGGTGTAATGCAAGCAATGCTGACGGTTGATTTCTCCAGGAACCTAAAGTTATTTGTCCGGTCTCTAAATCTTCTGAATCGACCAACCCGGGTGTAATGTAAGTAGCTGCAGAAGATTTGCGTAACCAGTTGTGTAAAGCTGTGGCTGCTTTTACTATTGAAGTAACCTTTTCGGAGAAAGTGCAATCGGTCTTTTCTTTCAAAAATTCTAAATGTCGATACCAAAATTCCAAAAGCATTTTCTACTATATGGCGGGCTCTGCTCAGCCGATAATTAAATATTCTTTCCCGTAATGACAAGTTTCGTTTTGAGAATGGTTTCATGAGATAGGTTTTTAGTGGGAAAGCATCATCTGCTACAATCATCATTCCTGGCTCCATATTTAAGAGTGAATTTTCGAAACTATCATACAAAGTACTTTCTTGAAAAATTCCTCCATCTGAAACTCTTCCTTGTGCACCAACGTCTATGTATGTAAAACAGTAATCGGCGTCGACCAATTATATTATAATTTATAATTATAATAATCAGAACCTGCATGTGGAGGATTTCTAATTACAATGTGTTTACCGTCTAAGGCACCCACACATGTCGGAAAATTCCATTTCGTAGCAAATCTTTGTTCTATACGTCGCCACTCATTCTCTGTTGTAGAAACCTATAAGGAAAAAAATAATTTAAGATTTTGCTTTTACATTCTTACATAAATAGGTAAAAGACATACACAGAAGCTAATATTGAATTTTATTTTCTTTTAGAGCTCTCACTCAACAAAGCAAGTCACTCGAGGCACCGTATCTCCTTCAACAGAAAGAACAGCTACTGAAGATATTTCCTCGCCACAAGAAGTGGCAAATGCAAGAAGAAATGATTCAGAGAATATACCAGAGAAATCAACAGCTACTCCATCAGTATCATCGCGTGCAACAATATCTGAACCTGAAACACCATGTACCTCACCTTCCCGCCCTAAAAATAAGCGAGTGAATCGTGATGATACAACTTCGTCTGCAATAAACAAATTGCAAAAAATTTGTGAAAGTGCCAAGGAAGATTTCAAAGAAGATGAATTTGACATTTACGGTAGATATGTTGCTAACCAGTTACGGCATCTGAGCGTTATCAGAGCAATGGAGTCCCAAACACAAATCACTACATTGCTTTCCAATGCAAGGATTCAAGATATTAAAGAGAAGCAAAACGAAAACAGTAATTTGATACCTTCTCAGCAGCATGCTTCTACTACAGATGAATTGGGCTCTCCGTATTATGCGAACACCCCGTATACAATAACGTGATTCAAATTCACAATATTCTTACGAATAATTGATGAACACGGAACAACCCAGTCAGCTATCGGCAACCAATGATATTCTCTCTGAAGCACTTAATTCTATTATGTAGGTAGTTTAGTGTTTTTTTTGTACCTTTATGTAGGAATACTAAATTTATGTTATTAGTAATAATTACTCGTTCATTATTTCTTACCTTAATATATTCTTCCAACACTTCATAAACTGCTTCCAACACCTCTACCAAAAAAGATGAAATAGTGGACTTCGGTACTCTGTAAAGATATTCTAAACTTTCAAATGAATCTCCTGTTGCCAGATACCGTAAAATTATTTCCAGCTTTATCCGGGGCGAAAGAGCTTCACGCATAGCCGTATCCATTTTACTGATTTTGGGTGTAACTTTTTCCAGTAAATATTCGAATTGATGCTCTTTTAGCTGTAGCAAATTTTTGTAATCCCTCGATTCTTCCAACTTAAGTTCACGTAGAAGGTTATTTGAGGCGCCTTGCATCCCTCTTCGAGTAATCCACTCTCTAATCCACATTCTCTTCTTCCGTTGCTTTTTTCTCTTCATGTTTTCTGCTAATTTCTTAGTTAAATTTAAAACTGTTAGCAATATAGCTTTCTTTACCACTCGTTCGCCATTTTAAATCAATTGGCATGTATTCAATTAGAATTTGAAGTGTAAACAGGGAATTGAATGCAAGTCACTTGAATTCAACTGACTTGATCAACTCACTTGACTAATGTAAACGCCGCTTATGGGCACAAACACAGTGAAAGCAGATTTTCCCTTACCGGTAACCAGCGCCGACTCGCGCTTATAAGCTAGAAAAATGAATACATGTTTTTAAATTGACTAGTACACAGTTAAAGCAGGTAGCGCCGGGAAGCAGCGTTTTCGCTTTAATTGGAAGTTTTGATCAAAACATAATTTTGTGTCAAATAATTAAAAGTAAGATAGAGGATGTTGTGAAAAATATGTGACAAAAATATCGCGAATACTTTTGGCTTCATTTAGAGGTCTTCCTGTCTTCTGTCTTCGATTTATCTTTCGATATATGTTTCGTAATTTTCGATAGATACATCGCTAAGGTGTCTTTGAAAACTTTCCATATCAATGATTACATTATGTAAAATGAAAATACATTTACATGCGCCAATTCGAAGCGTAAATGCAAGATGTTTAAAAGATGAATTGGTTGCCAGATATCTGCAATAAAATTATTCTATATTTAATATATTGTATAACAAAATTATGATAAAAAAATATTATTTTCAGAAGCGAAGGTGAGAAAACAGTGGAAGTATTTACGTGACCAGTTTTCTGTTGAATTGGACAAACATTCTCCATTAAGATCTGGAGATGCTGCAGAAGATACGACTACATCCAAATGGCTGTATTTTACCCAACTTCTTTTCCTTTAACATTATCAAACCAAGGACTACGACTGGAAATTTGTCACACACGCAGTCTACCCAGGTGACATACCGAGAGGAAACTCAGTTTTCTGCTGAATGTGACGAGAATAGAGGTAATGAAGAAGCTTGTCAAACTAATGAACAGGAAAGTGTCGAAGAAAAGTGCATAACATCACCATCTGCTTCAAGTCAAACAACCTCGATTCCAACTCCTGTAACGGCAAAAAAATGACGAGGCATTACTGAGACCTATCAAGACTCAATGCTGGAAATAGCTATCTCATGTGGGAAAAATACCCGAAAACAAAGTACTATCCCTTCGTTGTCGCGTACAGGAATTAGTAGATCAATTTTCCTATCACCCTAACATTTTTTTCTCCTCTATCATCTCATTCTAGTGTGCCTTCTTCTGGTTATCACAACATTGTTGTTTGAAGGCCATCATGACAATACTATTCCTCAATGAAGTTAAATAAATATTTTGTAATTAATATTTATTTTTATGATGACAATTTTTTGTAACTGTAATTTTTAGTCCCAATACCTTACCAATAATAGTTCCTATACCTTTAAAAACACATTTTAATTATTAACAACAAAACTACCTACCTCAAAGTTATATCAAGCCCTTCTTCCGGAAAAATAGGATGCTTATGTAGATTGCACCAATTTTTGATTAAACGATATTTCACTTTCTCTAAAATATAATTAAAAGTATCTTGAGTCATTCTAGTATATTGAAAGAATCTTTCATTATCATTTTTTAAACTTTGAAATAAATGATAATATTCTCCATACATTTTTCTTTCACGATTAAGAATATGTACACCAACTTTTTTCTTTTTAATTTAGTAAACACAGAATCTAAAGCAATCAGATCATCATCCGAGGACGACATATTTGCTAGAAGTTTGAGGCTCTGGCAGATTTCAATAATTTTTCTCGCTTAACCGGTTATTTACTCTGCGCAACCTCGGCGCGAGAAAATAGCGCAGTTCGGCGCTAACTACCCGGAAACGGAAATCTGCTTCCACTGTGTTTGTACATTAACGCTAGCCGCTATTAAGCACGACAGGTGTCCATTTATGAACTGTGACGCGGAAAAAAAGGAACATATAGCGGTAGGAATGTATGCGCGCGTTACGAGGAGCTATTCCGAAAAATCGCAGCCATTTGTCACTGCTCTGTTGCCGGAGCAGTCCCAGGTGTCACTGCTCCGCAAAAAGCGTAGTTTAGCCCATCTCTACTAGAACGCGAAAGCCACAAGGTGAGTATACGTTTTTTATTTTATTCTTTTGCAAGCTATTAGAAGGCTTTTTTACAAATTTTCGTCGTTATTACTAATTTTTTAAATAATCCTTATTTTTAGCAAAATGAAGTTGAAAATTTGGTAATTCAAAATAATGAAGACAAAGACACAAAGCAGGAGAAATACGTAAAAGAAGAATATTTTAAGAAAACAGAGATGCGAATTTAATAGAAATAAACATCCTGTTCTCCAACCACGTAAAAATGAATGCAAATTGAAATGTTTGTCACAATTTTCTGAAAATATATAAATGGTCAGTTCTGGGATTTGTCTTATATCCAAAGAAGAGCGTATGTCCTAAACTCATGAAGCTGTACAGTCTCATACAACATGTAAGTGGTATGCACTGACTTCTCCAAAAATTTTGAATAGAAGGCGACTGAGTGTTCAGGAATATCTAAATATGGCATATCAGAAGGAAGTTGAAGAAAATTGTATGAAACTTCGATTTATTGTATCGACAATTTGACAACATGACAACATGATTTTCCACTTCGCGGGAAAGTCGATGAGTGTTCTGTTTTTACAGAACTGCTATATTTTAGAGTTTAATTTGGTGACGAGATTTTGAAAAATTTTTTAGAGTCGGGAGCAGAAAAAACTCCTTATACATATCGCATCGAATTCAGTATGAATTAATTGAAAGTTGTTCCGATGTTCTGAAAAGCAAAATAATTGGTGAAACATGCTTCGGCTGTTTCGGTGTTGGCTGATGAGACTATTAGTGGTACAGAGTAATAATTATCACTTGGAGTTCACTATCCGTAGTGATAAAGATGATAAAAAAAACAATAATTTGTGAAGAATTCCTCGGATATGAGCAGCTACCAGAATTGTAAGATTGCAATTTCAATTGAAATAAACTTGTTGATCAAGGATACGACGGCTGTTCTGCAATGGCTGGTCACATAGGTGGTGTTCAGAAAATTATTAATGACAAGTATCCTACAGTCCTATTTTTCCACTGTGCATGCCATATATTGAATCTTGTCATCAATGACCTAAACGATATCAGTGAAGTGAGAAATGCTACTGGGACTACAAAGGACATTATATTTTTTTAGAGAGAGAGTACATTGCGGCGTAATAATATTCCAAATACACCCCTCTTTTGTGAAACGCGTTGGACACCAAAGTACAAAAGTATCAGACATTTTCTGAAAACTTTCTGACTATTGCACTATACGACTGCAACAACTCCAATATTCATTGTGTCACAGAAAATATGAGAAAATTGACATATCTTCATTTGTAGCCATGATAGAAGATGTATAGAACCTTTACGGAGGCTTTCTACACAATTTTATTGCCGAGGCTACCACGTGGACCGAGATGTTGAAGAGAAATGAAGCGAGTGGTGAGGCATTAATTGAATCCCTTGTTGAACATGGAGATTTGATTGCTCAAGCCACCCCGTTTTACGCAGCGGTATACGAAGCTATCAAAATTGGTCTAACCATTCCAACGACAACATGTAGCATTGAACGTACATTTAGAACGTTACGACGTGTCGAGACGTGGAATCGGGCAACGATGGGAGATGCGAGGATAAGCGTGTTCACAGGACAAAAGTAGTGGAGGACACTGGATTCATTGACAAGGTGACGAATAAATTGGAACAGCAATTCAGATGCCTTAAGTTTTTATGCAAACAGTGATTTAATAAACAATTTATTCTTAATCTTTTTCTGTGTATTGTCTTCCATAGCAGGAGGGAGCAAGTTCAGCCCCTCGCACTTTCCTGCAGGCGCCCATGGAGAAAGCTGTTGTTGGATAATATGATCGGAGAAGGCAAAGAAGACAATACAAAAGAACTAATTTTACTTCATAAAAATTAGCTAAAGGCATTATCGAAGATCACACGCAAACGATTAGAATTTTGTCAGTTAATATTCTAGAGATTAGATGAGAATCCTGATATATTTAAACACATAATGTGGTCAAATCATTTTCCACAGCAGGAGTTTTTAATAGGAGAAATAAACATTCGTGGGACAACAAAAATCAACGACAAAAAAAGTTGTGCAAATTAAGAAATCCTGTAAAAGTTTGGTGTGGCATTTCCCAAAATAAAATTGCCGGGCCCATATTTTTTTACTACAACCTGAAAGGAGAAACATACCTGTATCTATATATCTTCCGGAGATAGCACTACTTTTAGAACAACAATTTTCTGCTGGGGAATTAAAATGAATAATTTGGCAACAGGACGTTGCGTAATGACTTGGAAGTTAGGCAGCATTTAAATGACCAATTTTGACTTTGGATCGGTAAAAATGGACCCATTCCGTGGCCATCAAATAGCCCCGATTTAACACCTTCAGAAACATTTTTGTGGGCCTTTATAAAGGAAGTTAATAATAATTTAAAATAAGAGCAATGATTAGAAATGATTAGAAATAAAATTAGATTAACTATTTATCAATTATACGATAATAATGACAACACTGTTTTGAATTGTTTAAATAATTTAAGAAGATATGAGCTTTGTGTTAAATAATGGAGGTCATTTCGAGCAATATTTGTAATTTAAGTATTATATCGTCACCTTAGTAGGTAGGTACTATAAGAGGTAATTCAAATTTTGCCCATTTTGAGATATCTATATGAGGTGTATGAATATTTAATGCTGCTTTTAATGCTACAAGTATTATGTCTTTAAGTAACGCATTATACGCTCAATAAATTTGTATGCTAAAACTAGGTTAGTTGAGTCGCCTACTTTTGGAATGATACAAGTTGACATACCGCTCGACCTTTGCAAATCGCCGAATTTGCTGCAGAAATAGTGTATAGTGTAGTAATAAAATTCAAAATTACTAACTAACCTATTATAACGTATTTTAAGCTGAATTGTTATTGTAATTTAAATAAAAGTAGGTTACTGTATTTATATATTTTAAAATTTATACATTTTATTATAATTCACGAGCATGTGTCGAACTGTGTAGACGTGTTTGAAGAGTGTCAGTAACTTTTGTTTTTTGTTGTTTTAGTGGTAAATAATAAAATGTATGTGAATATAATCAAACCTATGGATTCAACAAAGTAAACTGTTATTTGTAGTAAACATAAAGGTTCATTACATCCCCCCCTCTCTTCGTAAAAAAAATAACATTTTTTTTTCCTAACCTCTTAATCTAATACAACAAAAAATAACTAATTCTACTTTTACTAGCATGGTATTGGTTACAATCGGGTAATTCCCGACGCGGAGGGTTCGTCTTCTCGTCTCGGGGCGGCCAGCCATTTTACCCCTTCCGGAGTAATTAGCCGCAGCCGGTATCGGTGGTGACCTGGAATTGTGGGGGGTCGCAACCTCCACCTGGGGATGCGGACGAGCAGCGGTCCCTTCGGTGGCGTCGGTGGCTTGGGTGGCGTCGGCATCCATCGTCCCGGAGTGACGGGCAATGGAGTGGCTGGGATCGGACTGACCAGCGGTGGTACAGGCGTTACCTGGTCAGGGGTGACCGGCAGTGGCGACGCATATAGCTGCAGGACCTCCGGACTGGGGCCAAACAACTCCATCAAGCGAGCTTGGGTCGTGGTTGGTGTTGTCGGTTCCATATCTGTAAAAATAATAACTTAGTGCGCGGGTTTAAGATCTTTTACATGGATTCGTCGAAATCGTCGCCCCGTCTGTTCATTTTTTAGGTCGAATACCACTGGCGACCATACTTTTGTAATCAAGTATGGACCTGAATATTTCGGCGCTAGCTTAGCGGCAAATCCTCGTACAGCGGAGGACAAATGATGTTCTCTCTTCATAACTCGGTCACCTAAATGGCAAGTCCACTCTCTGCGGCGTAAATCGTATTGCTTTTTCTGCGAACTAAACGCTCTGTCCAAGTTAATTCGAACGAAGTCGAAAACGTCTCTGAGCTTGTTTAAATGATCGGAGCGCCTTTCAATATCGGCAGCTTCATGTTCGGGGATAGGTTCTTCGGTTTGGTCTTCTCGGAAAATACTTTTTGGCATCTCTAATTCTCGTCCGAAATTGAGGTATGCTGGTGAGAATCCTGTGGACTCATGACGTGTGGTATTCATGGCTAACATAAAATCGGGCAAGTGTCGGTCCCATTTCTTGTGGTCATTGTCACAAAACTGGGCTATCATAGTTTCTATGACTTTATTTGCTCTTTCGACGGGATTCGTCTGCGGTGTATA
>NW_019417033.1:39363-144011 GCF_000390285.2 Anoplophora glabripennis
AAGAGTAAATCTTTTTTAAATATAAGACTAAATTTTTCTATATTTAATATTTCGTAATTTTTCTACTTTTTAGTAAAGTACAGTATGACATTTAATTTTTAATAATTTTTCTACATACAGTACGTAAAGTACAGTTTTGGCGTAATTTCTACATAAAATAATTTTTCATAAAATAATTAGTAATTTGCGACTTGAAACAATTAAAAAAAAATACAAAAACTTACCAGTTTGGCTAAGGGAAAGCGGCAAACGGGTCCAGAGGGCGGCTGCAGAGGCAGGTAATGGGGTGGGGGCGGTTCTTTGATAGCCATAGGGGGGCCTCACAATAATTAGTTGGAAGCCCCCGGCAACTCAATTCCACAAAAATATGTTCGCACGTATGCGCACAAACGAAAGCGTTATCTATACATACCCCTTGAAGGCGACAACCCTTATCTTATTAGGACTGGTATTACAGACGCCAAGGGTTGTACTCTCCCGCATGAAAGCGGTACCTGTCACGCTAACGTGAGGAAGAAAGTCGACCACCAGCCCAAATTCCCATCTTGAAAAACTCGGAGAAAAATGCATTTTCGAAAAAAAAGTTTCCTGCAAAGAGTTTGTATTTTTTTCCGTAGAATACGATCCTGCAATAAAAAATAGGGGTTTTCATTTGAAAAATCGAAGTTGACCCTAGTTTGACCTTGAAACTCGACTTCAAGGTCATTTTCAAGGTCACCATCGCATGTCCCCCTCCGAACCCTATAACTTTTGTCTAAAACATTTTTCCTCATTCTGCTCGGGTTTCGAGATATTTGGGGTGGGACATTAAAATGGGACACCCTGTATATCNATAAAATAAGTTCATTACTAAAATATAAATGAAATCCCGAAAATAAAAAAAAGGTTCATTACAAGATGTTACAGTGGCAAATAATTAAGATTGTCATTTCGTGCATCTTAATATAAATCTAGTTGTTCCGAGACGATAAAGTAGTCATGAGTAAACCTAGCATACCAGCTACATTAACACAGCAAATTCAGGGAAAAAATCCGAAGAGGACAACATAGAACAGATTATAAAAAGGGTATGTTCTGGTTTTGTGACTCAGCTAGGAGCTCAGTTTGATGCAAAATTTCAACAACTGAACACAAAGTTGAATGAGTTTACCAAAATGTTCCAGGATACTCGTGAAACAATAAAACTGAACCAGGAGGCAATACAGTCTTTGAAACATCAATCTGAATTGTCTGAACAGTATGCCTGGAAAAATACTCTGATTCTTCACGGAATAAATGAGAACAAGGACGAACAGTGTCTAGAGCTAGTTTTGGCCCTGATAAATAGACCCTTACAAGTGCATGCTCCACATTAGAAATTGATAGTGTATATAGAATCGGAAAAACAAATTATGAGGTGAATAAACCAAGGTTTATTCGTGTTAAATTTATGTCCAACATTAAGAGGAATGAAGTATTGTCGGCAAGAAAAAAAAATGAAAGGTAGTGGCGTCGTAGTGTTTAAAGATCTCACTAAATTTCAAAACGACCTTTTTAAGTTAGCTAAACAGAAGTATGGGAAACATAAGGTATGGATATCCGGAAGTAAAATTATAGTGCATCAAGACAACAAAAAATGTGTAATAAATTCAGAGCAAGACCTATAATTTATGGCTCTAGTGCGACTATAAAGTTCCAATTCTGCGTTCTTGGATACTACACTATAGAATGTTTCTTTTATTTTCAGTTTTTATCTGAAACATTAATTTTATAGGCAGTTGAAAGTCTAACCAGGACAGAAAGGCATGAATTTCGGCTACAGAGGCATGAAGTTCAAAACAAGATAGACAGAGACACGAAGAAAGAAGGCATACGAAGGGTAAGTTGCTAGATTTTTCTGCATTTCAGATCGCGTCGTCTGTACCGATTCAATACACAGTTAAATATGCTGACTTGATACGGTACCCGTGTCGTGTAGGGGTCTATCTTAAACGATTACCTAAGGGTAATCATTGGATTTTTCCTTGCCAACGAAAAAAGGTTTCAGCCACACGCGAAAAACTTAAATCCGCCCGTGAACGCGAAAGGCCTTCGGGCTATCGAAACGATAAAAATGGCTGTCTTGTGGTTAGGGCAAATTCAAAATATAATTGTTCGGTACCATACTCTTAGCGCAATTCAAACATCTCGACGGCAGTGTTTCAAACTAAACAGATCCGTTGCGACTTAGAACATAATTGAATGTTATAGGGTCTTTCCTTACAATTAAAAATTACTATTGACTCTTTACATTAAAAATATTCAGATTTTATTTTTCATAAAATAATTTTTTGCCACTATTTTTTTAGTAAAGTACAGTTTGACGTCATTTTTCATAATTTTTCCATATTTAATTTTTCTATATGTAATTTTTTATTAAAGTACAGTTTTAGTAAAGTATAGTTTTGACTTAATTTTCACATAAATAATTTTTAATAAATAATTCTTTTGTTTTTTATTAAAGTTCAGTTTGACGTCATCTTGCATCTGAAAGTGCTGCCCCGAATTCTCCGGTTCAGGCGCAAGAGTAAATCTTTTTTAAATATAAGACTAAATTTTTCTATATTTAATATTTCGTAATTTTTCTACTTTTTAGTAAAGTACAGTATGACATTTAATTTTTAATAATTTTTCTACATACAGTACGTAAAGTACAGTTTTGGCGTAATTTCTACATAAAATAATTTTTCATAAAATAATTAGTAATTTGCGACTTGAAACAATTAAAAAAAAATACAAAAACTTACCAGTTTGGCTAAGGGAAAGCGGCAAACGGGTCCAGAGGGCGGCTGCAGAGGCAGGTAATGGGGTGGGGGCGGTTCTTTGATAGCCATAGGGGGGCCTCACAATAATTAGTTGGAAGCCCCCGGCAACTCAATTCCACAAAAATATGTTCGCACGTATGCGCACAAACGAAAGCGTTATCTATACATACCCCTTGAAGGCGACAACCCTTATCTTATTAGGACTGGTATTACAGACGCCAAGGGTTGTACTCTCCCGCATGAAAGCGGTACCTGTCACGCTAACGTGAGGAAGAAAGTCGACCACCAGCCCAAATTCCCATCTTCTTAACTTCGCAAGCACCACCTCCGTACACCTCAACAGATCAGCGAAGAATGAACAAGTACCGACATGTCTCAGCTAGTAATTTACTACGCGTATAAGGTGTCGTCATGTTTTACATCACGTTATTACGTTTTACGTTATGCTGTTATCACATTTGAAATAATTATCAGTTTTAAAAGGTGTTGAAACTTCTTCAATAAAGGCGAGTTTTTTAAAATATGACGTGTCGCATATCAAAAAACTACGCATACAAGGTCTTCTCCACCAGAGATAACGAGGAGAAGGTCGTGTGTAAAATTAAGGATATATCCCTTAACTACACAGCCTCACGACTGGTAAATTTCGATACCATAAAAGATATGGTGTTAGTCACTTCCGCCACCCCTGTATGCGTGGCCTCAAGAAACATCTTGAGGACCAAGGAGCAGGAGGTGATAACTGTTCGACAAACCAAGCTGTATAAGCCTCTCTCCGTCAAGAGAAGGTTCATGAATGACCACACAACTTGTATGTAACGCTCTGTATTATAGATAATTACATTGAAAAATAAAAACCATATTTTACATGCAGCGTTTTTATTTTTCCTCATCTTTTCAAACTTACAAAGGTTAGAAATAATAATACTCAATCATATGTTACAAGTTTTATTAAGGGTATCTGTACATAACATTACAATACATTTCACCGTAATTTTTACATTTGCATTTTTTAAATAAATTCTCTGAAGTTTCATTACTGCAAAACGCCGAAAACTGTTCACGTTCTTTCACATGGTCTACAAGGGCTGTAGCATGTCCTTTTCTACGATGCGCTTCCAGCCTATAAATGTAGTTCAACGTCTTTGGATTTGAATGCTTGTTGAAGGGGTCAAAGTTCATTTTAGACAGCAAGGCAAACGATACAGGTTTTTCGTCTTCATAATGTATATAACATGAAGGCTGTTTATCCAAGTACCATTGATTAATTAATACATCGTCGCGAATATTTAGCTTCCTTATCTCTCTCAAGGCTCTTGCTTTAAAGTAGAACGCTGTTTTCATTTTTACGATTTGTCACTACCAAGAACAAGACAAGAATGAGACGCTTGCTCAAGGTATTCTTATTATGTAGAAGGGGGTAAGAAATTAAATTGCGCTCGTATTTTAATCTATTTCTAGCATTTTATTAACGTCATTTACAAACATTTCAATCGGTGTATTTACTAGTTTAAAATCATTGTATTTACATGTAATATACGGTATTTCGTCCTTGATGCGATTAAAAAGGCTTATACTGTTGGGGTTATACTCTAAATCTGCCACAACGCGCGCTTTCGGGTGCTTCTTCTGTAGCCTCTTCAAGGATTGCGGGAAACGCCTTCTCTGTGTTCTAATGATATAGTGCGGATACTCGGTTGATTGATTTTTCTGTATTATAGCAAACATGTGTCGTTTGTTCGGGTTAACGACCTTTGAACTTATATCTTCAACGTAATTTTCTAGCTTCTCGTTCCGTGTCCCCAAATCTTGCAACTTGACCATCAGGGCTTCATTTTCGTGTTGGTACTTGACCTTGAATTCGTTTACAAAATATTCTTCAATTATTTTACTGCATTTCATGTAGAATTCTGGAGATACCCAGCAAGCAATATCCAGGAACAACTCTTTGGGTAAGTAGGTTCCAGAAATAATGTCATATTGATTTCCATGTATATAGTATGAGCTCGGATACTTTTCTCCCCGAGCGCTTTCTGATACATAATACCGCATAAGTTCTTTCGATCTTTTATTACGTAGCCAATATTTAAACTCTTTTCCACCATCCTGGCATAGCTTTGTAGCGTTAAAGTAACCGGTGTCCTTGTCGATGATAATCTTAAAATCTCCATATAAACCGTACCAGTATTGATCTTGGATTTGCTCGAGGCAAACATCTCGTAGACTTGTCATTTTGTTAAAAGCACATCTGAAAACTTTGAATGTTAGATGAAGAATGATTACTGTTGCTACTATGCTGCCGCTATTTATCATTCAGAAAAATGTGGAAGAATATCCTTTAGCAAGTTCAGTTCACACATGAAGAACTCATTCTCCACACGATAACTTTCAAGAGCCTGATGAACAGCTGTCTGTCTCGCTTGCACTGGAAAATCTGCCTAAGTCTACGTAAAAGAACAAGTCAAAGTTGGCTCTATAATTGTTGAACTCTTTAAGCCTTCTCTCAGGATTTTTAGTATATCCCACTTTGTATACATTTCTAACTCCATACTTCATAGTTGTTGCTATGTAAACATATCCGTCTTTCTCTTCTGTTCTCTACAACTGCATCCATCAAATAACTTCTTCTAGCATTGCAGGATGCACATACGTTCCAGAAATAATCGTATTGTATACGGGGTTCTTATTGCCTTTTACTGTTTGCAAGTGATAATTGTCCCCATCACTTTCTGATGTATAATATCGCCTAAGTTCTAAACATTCAAAGAATACATATATTTACACAGGGTTACACAGGGTGTAACCAAAATGCTTGTCCAAACTTGAATAACAGATTCTATTTCACAAATTCCTGGTACAAAGACGTAAAGTATTGCGTCATTCGACTGAGATCACGTGAGCAACCATTGAGATTGAGGTTCAGAATATGGACAAAAATAAAAAAAATTTTTAATGCATGTGCAGAACATACTTGTAATTAGTACCTTAGTTTCTTCAAAATCGTAATGTTAGCATAAATCATGATAACGGAGGTCAATGAACTCCAAACAGCATTACATCATTCTTAGGTCGTCTGGGGTCAAGGTTCAGACCTGTTTTCTACTGGTTCAGACATGTTTTTTGCATAAACTGTAACCTGATATTTTATTTCCTTTATAGCTGTAGTGTTAGCAAAAATTCTAACCTAATATGCAGGCCTGCTAGTAAACCTAGCATGAACCTCTTTAGCTCAGTGGTAGAGCACTGGTCTTGTAAGGCTTTTCTTATACATGAAAGGTAGAATGAGAGAGGAAATAAAACAAACAAGGACAGGTAAACATATATATTAAGCATATTAAAATATAATAAATGTAATATTATAACGTAATTGGTACAATTCTTGTAGATGTAGGTCCATTCTTCGTTGCGGAAAATCGATGAGGATTCGTAAATACATCATCCCACTTGCCTTTAATGTTCATCTTTTGAAACTGTTTAGCCATTTTACACTGGTTATTGTAGTGTTTTATTTCGGATTTTAATCGGCGAATTTTTTCAAGATGTTTTTCTAATAATGGCTTGAGAATTTTGGAAGTCGTTTCAATCTCTTGAATCTATCTCTATCCGCAGCAAAAAATTTCCAGTATCTACGCCGAGCTGCAGTAGATGTAAAAACCTCGATGCCTGAAGGCAACGATAAGGCTATCGCGTCGAAGATAATGTCTGAAGACAACGATTGCGCAGGCGCTTCTGATGGCGTAACAGCTCAATACCTGAAGACCTAACGTTAGGATGATGGGAGACGATAACGCCGACAGCTAATAAGACTACTGCTGGAGATTATTGGTAATTACTGAATTATTCCCATATCATATAGCTTGTTGATAATGTCACTACAGACGCGATGTTCTTTAGTCAAACCACACTCTTCGATATAATAACGTAAGTCATTTACAAGTTCATTTGTGTCGGATGCTAAACATCAAATGAGCTATACCTATAAGGTATGCTATATATATTCAGCTGAACGTGATATAAAACAACCGGCTAACAACCGGCTAAAAACCGGCTAACAACCGGCTAACAACCGGCTAACAACCGGCTAACAACGGCTAACAACCGGCTAACAACCGGCTAACAACGGCTAAAAACCGGCTACCAGCCGGCTACCAGCAGAAAGGATCCTATTGCCTTTGTGCTGAGGGAGGCTATGGATTTGGTTATCAAATGTAGCCAAGATCTGGAAAGACATGTCACTCTAATACTAAAAGGAAAATAAAGTATCTCGTCATCAAACTAAAGAAAGGGACGGAGGTTCTGAGCAGAAAATCTGTAAAAAGCTGGCTAGAGGCGCACAAATGGTAGGTAGCCACGATGCCCACATACGATGTTGAATGCCAGACGCATCTTACTTACGGCCAGGGTGTTGAATGTCAAACTGAAACGACATCCGATGTGGCGGCATATTTAGAGGCTTCGGCAGGAAGCAAGGAGAGAGCCAGGATGAAACTCATCGGGGACATCAGGGCGAAGCTGGAAAAAAATTTACCGGACGAGGAACTCAGGGATCTTCTAGGTATTAAGTGGCCGGACTCGGCTTTTGTCAAGTGCTCCAAGAAAAAATATAGCAAAGAGGACTGAAATAGGGGAAGTATCATTTTACTCTGCAATGAATCAGGGGACGATAAACATCCTCTGGTGAAGAAAATCAGGAAGCAGAATCCTGACATCGATGAAGCGATCAAGAATTGTCTTTCTAGCTCGTGTCAAGGATAGAGTGGAGTAGGAGGACAGAACTATTCATGATATCCTATGCCGGATAAAAAACATCGGAAACGATAGAGGTGCTCCAAATATTACTTGTTATTCTACCTTGGAGGGAAAAGAGACTAGGAGAAGCACTTAGAATATGTCTTCGGTGATTACGCCGGGGATATTGCCTTATGTGCAAATAAAAGAGACAGGTCTGGCACCAAGAGACCAGGAGGACTCACTGAGACAAAGAGGACCAGGGAGGTCTGCATAGTAAAGCCCACACAAGGATCCTATGCGGACATCCTGCAGAAGGTCAAATCGGAAGTGTCGACCGAGGACGTTAAGATAAATAGAGTCATTAAGGGGGGGGGGACGGTAGCGTGAAGATTGTGATTAGCACAAGGAAGGATAAGGGCAGTGAAAGCTTCAAGCAAGCTCGGATACCGTCAAGGGAGTCGCGGAAATTCGTGGCTCGCGCAACGATCGGAGCGTTATGCTCTTGGACCTCGACCCTGATATAAATGTGGTCCGGATGAAAAGCGTACTTCGAACAGTGCTAGGCAGCAGCGCCGAGGGAGAAGTCTCTGTTAAGATCCTAGACAGACTAAATAAAGTGGGCAAAAAGTCGGCTTTTGTCATGCTGTCAGCAGACATGGCCCCGAAGCTTCTTGCGCATAAGAGAATAGGAGATGGCTGGGACAAGTGGCGTGTGCGCGACATCGTGTCTCCAAAACGTTGTTTCAAGTGCCGTCAAGTGGGGCACGAGGCGAAGGAATGCAGCTCAAAGAACAAGGGTGAAACCTGTCGCAACTGTGGTGAGCTGGGTTATTACAGTAAGGAGTGCAAAAATGAAACAGCCTGCTACCTATGCAAGACTACCGGCCTTAAGATAGAATCCATGAACGGTCCCATCTACAAACGAATGGTCCAGGATTTGAGGAAGAAGGGGGCGAACACCCGTAATAAATGATTAAATTTTTGCAAATCAATGTCGACAGGAGGCGGGCCGCGCAGGACCTTCTGTTCCAAACCGCCAAGACTGAAGACGTTGACTTGATTCTTGTCAGTGAGCCCAATACATCTGCCGTTATGGGGAAGACAAGACATGGTACATTGATGACAGCGTGGACGCATGCATCATCAGAACGAATCCCAGCTTAAGGGTGCTGGGCTGGGGTAGAGGCAGGGGGTATGTCTGGATTAGGCAGAAGGACTTGTTCGTCTACTCCATTTACATCTCCCCGAACACACCTGAAGATAGATATGAAGCCTTTTTACTCGATCTGCAAGGGGACCTGGCACATAAAGGTGATCGCATTCTCATTGGTGGGGACTTTAATGCCAAGTCGCCACTATGGGGGCTGAGGATATTAGAGGCAGATTGTTGGCTGAATGGACATCCAGCATGAATCTGACGGTAGCGAATGTGGGCGACAGACCTACTTTTAAGAGAGACGCGAGCCAGTCGATATTACCGTTGTGACGGATAAACTGGGCGGTTTGGTCCGGGACTGTGTTAGACATGGAGTCTCTCAGTCTTCATAATTATGTCAGGTTTAATGTTCTGGCCGGGGGCACGCCACAGTGGAGCTATCTTTGGAAGGGGGAGTTTCACCAGTACCAGGTTCGCAAACGCGGCTGCGAGGAACGCTGCTCACTCAGAAGCTGACATGGAGCTCGGACCTTTTATGGACTTCCTCGGCGGACTATAGAAGGAAGCCCTTACGAATGTGAGAACTGACGGCCGGTGTCGGGACGTATACTGGTGGACTGAGGATATTCAGGTGCAGAGGTCTGAAGCTCTTGCGGCAAGGAGGACGTATCTCAGAGCCAGGGCAAGTCAGCATGCGCCGGAGGGAGATTTGGAAAGGCTACGTGTGGCTTATAAGTCGGCGCGGGGGCATCTCAAAAGGCGATTCGGAAAAGTAAGAACGAGTGCTTGAGGCATCATTGTAATGAACTAGAGGAGGATATCTGGGGAGAAGGCTATGCGATAATAACGAGATCGCTAAAGTGTCCATTCCCTAAAGTAGACCTGGATAGAAGCCGGAAGATCGAAGTGGCGGAGGCACTCTTTCCACAGGTCGAAGAAACGATTTGGCGTCTCATAAACCAGGACGAGCGTCCACTGGACGTTTTCACAATGGTGGAATTAGAGGAAGCCTCAGATAGGCTAAAAGTCAACAGAGCTCCTGGACCGGATGACAATATTCCGGAATCAATCAAGGCTATGGTGAAAGCTAAAGGGGAGTTGGTTCTGCGTCTCCTTAACGACTTCCTATCGAAAAACGAGTTTCCTAGCTCGTGGAAAAGGGTAAAGCTTGTCCTAGTGCCCAAACCAGGGAGAGACCTCACAGAGCCCAGCGGCTATCGACCGATCTACTTGCTTGATACAATGGGTAAGCTGTACGAAGCTCTAATTCTGGGCAGGTTGGAAGCAGAGATTGCAAGAACTGGCTCATTGGATAACATGCAGTTTGGTTCCGGAAGGGGCGGTTCACCCTGGCCGCCTTCCAGGAGGCTATTCACACGGTGTCGGCGGCAGGTCAGAATAAGTGGCGCACCTTGATCCTAGTCGACGTCAAAAACGCGTTCAACTCTGCAAACTGGCGCTTGATAATAGGAAAGCTGAGTAGGAGGGGAGTAAATCGCTCTCATTATGGATTATTTTAGGGACAGGAAACTGCAGATCTTTCCGGACCATAACAGAAGCGTCTACGTCGGTGTCCCACAGGGGTCTACACTGGGACCAACTCTGTGGAACGTTCTATACGACGACGTTCTCCGTATAGAGGTGCCGAGCGGGACGAAGCTGATGGCCTACGCGGACGACTTGGCCATAGTGGTGGTTGACGACACCGAGAACGGGGTGGTCGACAAAGGGAACCGTGTGATGAGAAGCATCGATCGGTGGATGATAGCACATGAACTGGCCCTGGCTCCTGAGAAGACAGAGCTAGTGGTGTTCACCCTCAGGAAAATGAGGAGCGCTGGGTTCCAGCTCAGACACCGCGCTGCAGCCTAGCGCAGAAGTCAAATACTTGGGCGTCACGATCGATCGCCATCTGAGTTTTGGCCCCCACATACAGACCGTATGCGAAAAAGCCGAGAGAACAATCTCGGCTCTGACAAGGTTGATGCCGAATGTCGGAGGGCCATCCTTCAGAAGGAGGAGAATGCTGGCGTTTGCGGCATGTTCGATCCTCCTTTACGCAGCGCCCGCGTGGTTGAGGTAGGCATAAACATAGGATTCTGTCCGTTCAGAGGAGGGTAGCGCTGAGAGTCGCCCTGGATTACAGAACGGTATCGACAGAGGCTGTGCTGGTGGTTGCGGGCCTCATACCTGTCCACCTTCTGGCAGATGAACGGAGGAGGGTTCAAGGCCGGTGAAGGAGAGCCCAAGGCTAGAGCAAGGACGGAACGGGTTGCGACATTCCAACTTTGGCAAGAGGAATTTGACAATTGCGAGAAAGGCAGGTGGACAAGACGATTAATAAAAAACGTCAAGGAGTGGTGCGAAAGGGGACATGGGGATATTTCGTACTTCACAACTCAGTTCTTAACTGGCCAAGGAAGTTTCGGAGATTATTTGGTACGCATCAAGATAGATGAAAATAACCGATGCATTTACTGTGGCTGAACACACAGTGTTTTACTACCTCGGAACGCTACATATCAGAGCGGAAATGGAGTTAGCTGCGGACAGAGTTCGGTGGACAATTTCGTGGCAACAGCGCTGGAAAGTAGAACAATGTGGAAATGCACCATGGATCGTGTGCACAAGCTCATGCAGAGGAAGGAGGTGGATATGAGATCTACATAGCTGAACCCCTAATCATGGAAATGGACGGGGGATGTAGGCGATAAGGCAGAACGGGGTCGTGATCCTTCTGACTGCAAGCCTTAACAGGTGTTTCCGGGGGGTCTGGCTGATATGCGGAGGGGTTTTAGTCGGTACGAGTCCGACACAATCCGGGCGCGATAGATCTTAAGCGCTGGATGTCCATGAAGGATTTCCCCTCCAGGTAACAAAAAAGGGTAGGTTAGGTTAGGTTAAGTAAGGTTAGGTTAGGTTGGGACATCAAGCCCGCGAATGCAAGGGAGAAATATGGTGCATGTCCTGTAATAGAGCCGGACATGCCGCAAGAGCAGGGGTGTGCCCCGAATTTCGAAAGGCTGTGGCGAGGGCAAGACAACTGTCTAGGGCGAAAAAAAATACTAATCAAAGAGAGCTGAGATAAAATAGTGCTGTGATATTCTTTTACTACCCAATGTATTAGCTAGTTGTAAGTTTTTATTTATACATTTCGGTTATTTATTTGTCTACCTATTTACTCACTTATTTACAATATGAAGAAAATCAGGTTTCTATATACTAATGCAGGGAGAGATAGGAGTGTCATGGACTTGTTGGAACAGACGGTATTGGAACACAATATAGATATTGTGATTGTGACAGAGCCAAATAAGAATAGAGTGGTGTCTCAGGGATGGTTCATGGACAGAGAAAGGGATACAGCAATCAGTATATGCGGGAGGAATGTGAGATACGACACTATGGGCTGTGGGAAAGGTTTTGTTTGGGTGTCTTGCGAAGGCATCCATGTATATGCCTACCACTTTAGCCCAAATAAGGAACAAGAAGAATTTGAGACCTATATACAAGGATTGGACGAGGATATTAGGAGAAATGACACCAAAAACCTAGTAATTATGGGGGATTTCAATGCCAAATCCCCCAGTTGGGGAGCACCAAGGACATGCCCTCGGGGCAGTTTCTTGGAAGAATGGATAGCGCAGAGGGAACTGGGGGTATTAAATGATGGGACGCCAACCTTTGAAAGAGGTGAAAGCCTCAGCCATATATACCTGACTTTATGCAGTGGTGATATATACGGGAAAATAGTATACTGGGAAGTGAGCGAGACAGAAAACCTGAGTCTACATAAAAATATCCACTTTGAGTTGAATGTGGAGAGGTCTCGAACTCTCGAAGCGGGCGCTGCCAGAGAGGTGGGCTGGAGCTTTAATCCTTCACTGATGGAAATGGCGAAGACCAGATTAAGGGAAGGCTTCAATGGGATAGACCAAAATACAATAACTCTGAGAGACTTCTATGAGATCTTGATAGGGGTGTGTAATAACACTTTCCCCAAAAGGAACGGAGGAAGAAAAAGGCAACCTAAATACTGGTGGAATGAGGAGATTGCCGAAAAAAGAAGGACATGTTTAAAGGCAAAAGAGCTGGGGATGTTACGACCAAAAGGAAAGAATACAAGACTGCTAGGAAGGAATTAAAACGGTCAATTAAGAAATCAAAAGAAGAATGCTGGAAGCGACTTCTCGAGGAGCTGAACGAGGATATATGGGGAGATGCGTACAAAATCGCCGTCAAAAGGGTAGGAAGTAGGCACCCCCCACAGATAGAGGACGACAGTAGGGTAGAGATTGCCAGGAAGCTGTTTCCCGAAACGGAGGAAACAAAGTGGGAAAAAAGATGTAACGCAGAGGAAGTGTCTGCGTTTAGCTCGGGGGAGTTGCAGGAGGCTATCCAGAGAATAAAGAATAAGAAGGCACCTGGCGTCGACGGGCTGTCCCCGGAGTTCGTAAAAGCCGTGGTGGGGGCAGGGCCAGAGTATGTGCTCGGACTTTTCAACAACTTAGTCAGAGAAACGTCGTTCCCAACAATGTGGAAGGAGGCAAACTTGGTCTTAATTGAAAAGGGAAAAAAAATCAACAGATGACATACAGGCCAATCTGTCTGTTGAGTATAATGGGCAAGTTGTTTGAGAGGATGTTAAATAATAGGCTACTGAAAGAAGTAGAAGAAAAAGGAGGTCTATCCCATAGACAATTCGGCTTTAGGAAAGGGAAGGGCACTATGGATGCTGTTGAACAGGTAAAACAGATCGCTGAATACGTTAATAGGGGAGCATATAAGAGAAGGGAGTGTTGTGTTATGGTAACCCTGGACATTCAAAATGCGTTCAATACGGTGAGCTGGAAGGGCATAATTGAAACTTTCGAAAAGTGGGGAGTAAGCATTAAAAGCTATCTGGAGGACAGGATGGTGTGGGTCACAAAGGCAAGAGGCATCAGTATGAGGATGGGAGTGCCGCAGGGGTCGGTCTTAGGACCGAAACTGTGGAACTTATTTTACGACGAGGTACTAAACATACAACAGCCAAGCTCTGTCTCAACAATAGGTTATGCAGACGACCTAACCCTAGTGGTTAGTGGGAGACATGCGGAGGATATAAGGAGGGATGCCAACATCGCAATAGGAAACATCAGAGAACTTCTGGAAGAGAAGGGCCTGAAGGTGGCCATGGAAAAAACAGAGCTGGTAGTACTGGTGGGCAGGAGGAAAATCAGGGATTTCTACCTTGAAGTGGAAGATACCAATATCGTGTCAAGGGAAGAGATAAACTACCTGGGGGTTAAAATAGGTAGAAACATCAATTGGAAGTACCATATAAGAAACATAGAAGAGAAGGTCGGTGCGATAATAAGGAGGATGTATGGCTTACTCCCTAACGTGAGAGGGCCTGGAAACTCAAAACGAAAGTTACTAGCCACGGTGGTTTACTCTAAAATGCTGTACGCTGCACAATATGGGGGACAGTCCTGAGATATAAGAAGTATAACACAGCCCTGGTGCAAATTCAAAGGAGAAGGGCGATTAGAATATGCAGCGCCTACCGGACGACATCGACGACGGCGCTGCAAGTCGTTGCGGACGATATTCCCGTCGACCTTAAGGTCAGAGAAAGGACGTTAAGGAGGGAGACAGAGATGACGGCGGCGGAGAGAAGAGAGGACATCCTCGACAAATGGCAAGACAGATGGAGTAGGGAAACGGAAGTGGCAAGCTGGACGAGGAGACTGATACCGGACCTAAGAACATGGGTCAACAGAAAATTCGGGGAAACGAATTACTACCTGACCCAAGTACTCACCGGGCACGGTGCTTACAGAGCGTATTTGTACAGGTTTAAGCTGTCCCGAGAGAACACGTGTGTATATTGCGGGGCAACAGATACTGTCGAACATACAGTGTTTATCTGCGAGAGATGGGCAAGAGAGAGAGCGAGGATGAATTTGAGAGTAGGAACGGAGGTTACTCCCGAGAACCTAGTGGGGAACATGCTCAGAAGCAGAACAGTCTGGGAGGAGATAAATGGAATGTTAAGTAATTATGAGTACCAAGGAGAGAGAGGAAAGACAAGAGGGGGTTTAAGAAACAGAAGTGAACTTGAAGTAATGCCTGAAAAGGCAGTTCCAAGTATCACACTAGAAAAGAGGAGGGGTTTTTGTCGGAGTTGCGCCCGACACTACCCGGGGCGATAGATCCTAGCCCTGGGTGCCAAGCGGTTTCCCCTCCCCCCCTCCCACAAAGGAAAAAAAGAAAAGGTTAGGTTAGGTTAGGTTTACCCGGGAGACAGGTTCGGTTCGCGAGAGAGTACGGGTGTGGCGTATCCAAATCTGTCGGTTTTGATTAATTTTCCAAGTGTTAGCAGTGCAAAGGGTAGCAGAGTACCGGGGGAAGTGAGTATTTTGGTGTTTAGCTGGAGGTGTTAAAGTCTGCCCAACCGCTCGCAGACTACACCTGGAGCTGAGCCCCTCTGAGGAGACCGCGTGGTGGTATAACCTCGCGAGTGGACCGGAAGCAGCCATTTTGCGTTTCGGTACCGGACGGGTGTGCTGTGGTGCAGCGTTGCCAACCACGCGAAAGGAGCCTTTGTTTCGTGCACCACGGACAATAAACAACAGATTGGAGTGCATATAAGGACGGGGTGGTCCGCCTTGTGGGACCGGTGAGGTCTATTCACGGGAGTGTTTAAGACATTGGGGAATTTGTGATGGCGTCGGGAAGGCGGAAAGGTTTGGTTATCTCCCCGACGAAAGTGCTGAACACTTTAGAGTCACCGAGGCCGCTGCCAAATCAGGCGACTTTTGAGTGGTCATGGAGTGAAGAAGAAGCAAGGTCTGTTAGGCGTCTTAGAGAGGAGAGGGGTGGCAGTGTAAGCTCATGCCCAGATATAAACCAAGCCTCGTTGACGGCAGAGGCAATTACTGCGACAATGGTTAGGAGAACCATAGTAGCAATAGAAAAGGAGGTAAAAAGGTTAGCCAAACTGATTGGTGAGACCCCAAACACGAAAGTTGACATAAAGGAGGTAGCGGGGGTGCTGAGGTCATTAGTCAGTAAGCTGGCCACGGACAAGGCAAAGGAGGTTCTTCAAACTTTAGGCAGGACAAACAAAGCAGTGGTAGCGTCGACAAAGGATGTTCTGACCATCGAGACGGAGACACAGACTGAGAATATTATTAGGACAGATGCAGGTGTCCAAGTGGGCTCTAGTGGTCGGCAGCAACTGCAGCAGGAGTTGGTGGACATGATAAAACTGAGATTGACGGAAGCCAGGACGGAGGAGGAGCAGAAGGAGGTCATAGAATATAAATAGCCGAAGGAAGCGTATACAAAGACGGTAATTAAACAGGGAAATCCTTTCGTGGATGGAGGGAAAAATATCCTGCTAATAAATAACGATAGAGGAAGAGATAACGCATGGAAGAAGTTTATAATGGAGAAATGTCAGGATCTGTTTGAGGAAAATGATGAGAGCGAGGGACCACTGTCGATTATAGAAAACACAGTTAGGAAAGTAAGGAAAAGTGGCGAATGTCCTGTTGCCACACAGAGAGTGATGAAAATAGATGTTCCAGAGGAAAAAGAGGGAAATCTTGCGGAGGCTCTCGGTAGTGGAAGCATGGCAGAGAGATGCAAAAAAACTCCTGGATATGGAAAGGATTAGAGTGGGTATAGTTTTATGCAGAGTCAGGGAGAGGATTGAACTTACTAGATGTTTCAATTGTTGGCAATATGGTCATATGTCCAGAAACTGTAAAGGCGAAACCAGGGCCAAGCTCTGCTATAGGTGCACTGGGGCAGACCATCTAGCAAAAGATTGCGTCGCGAACCCGCGATGTCCGCTGTGCAGGATGGATGGGCACAGAGCAGGGGACAGTGAGTGTAAGGCCCGGTGGGAAGCCTTTCAAGTGGAGAGTGCTAGAAGGGGGCAAAGGACCTAAAAATGGTTATGATAAGCTTCATACAAATAAACGTGGACAGGTGTAGAGTTGCACATGACAACCTCACGCAAACAACACAAGAGAGAGAAATTGACATAGTGTTAGTTAGTGAACCAAACCGGGCTCTGGCGAGTAAAAGCGGATGGTACGTGGACAGCGAGAGTGATGCTTGCATTATTGTGAGGAACAGAAATCTGAAGGTGACCTCCTGGGGAAAGGGCAGAGGTTTTGTATGGGTGAAGATAGACGAGCTTTTCATTTATGCTTGTTATACAGGGTGTTTTATAATATATGCGCAGGACTTCAGGATGTGATAGCTCGTCCAAAAATTTGAAAAAAAGTTTGTATTAACTTACCCTCTAAAATGTACAATTTTCGAGATACAGGGATACAGGGTCAATTTTTTGAAATAAAATTTTTTAAATGTATTATAATTTTTTTTATCAAGTAGACTTTAAATTTTAAAACAAAAGTTACCTCCTGTCAAAATAATAATTAGTTTGTACCTGCGAAAAGTCAATTTGTATTACAAAAGTAAAAATGAATTACACAAACGCTGAAATGTGCGAAATGCATTACCTTTACGGAATGGCGAGCGGTAATTCGGCAGAAGCAAGGCGGTTGTACCAAGAAAGACATCGTGATCGCCAAGTACCACATCATAACTTGTTTCGACGCATTCACCAACGACTATGGGAAAATGGAAGTTTTAAAAAGAATACTGCTGATAATGGGCGGCCTATGGAAGCTGCAAATGCCCAAGTAGAAGAGGCTGTCCTCAACGAAATTGAAGAAAATCCGATCACAAGTACCAGAAAAATTGCTCACAACTTAAACATACCTCACTCGACGGTTTGGAGAATTTTGAAAAGACAACTTTTGTATCCCTACCATATCCAAAGAGTACAAGCCTTATTGCCAAGAGATTTTCCGCCAAGATTGGCTTTTTGTAGATGGATGCAAGACAAAATAGCTCAAAATCCTCAGTTTGGAGCCGAAGTTATGTTTACCGATGAAGCATCTTTCTCGAGAGATGGTATTTTCAATTTTCACAATAACCACATATGGGCTGAAGAAAATCCACATGAAATTGCAGAAGGCAATCATCAGCAACAATTTTCCGTGAATGTTTGGGCTGGCATCGTCGGTGATCATTTGATAGGCCCACATTTTTTACCGAACAGATTAAACGGTGCAGATTATCGACAATTTCTAGAAGAAGTACTGCCGGAACTGCTGGAAGATGTACCGCTTCAAGTAAGAGAAAACATGTACTTTATGCATGATGGAGCTCCGGCCCACTTTAGTTTGGTTGCTCGCCAATACTTGGACGACGAATACCAAGACCGTTGGATCGGTCGAGGAGGTCCCCACCCTTGGCCCCCGCGATCTCCCGAACTTAATTGTTTAGATTTTTTCTTTTGGGGCCATCTCAAAACCCTAGTCTACGCTACTCCAGTTGAAAATGTTGATCAATTAAGAGAACGCATTGTTGCATCTTGCGACATAATTCGGAACACTCCGGAAATTTTCTTGCGTGTTAGACAGTCAATGCGTCGAAGAATTGCTGCGTGCATTGAAGCTAACGGAGGACATTTCCAACATTTAATTTAACTGTGTACGATTTGTTTTTTTTTAATTTTGCAACTATGAAGTTAACGTTTGGTTTTGTTACTTGTTCTAACGATTAAATAAATTTTGTTTAATTAGTAAAAAAATTTTATTTAAAAAAATTGACCATGTTTTTCAACATAAAAGTAGATTTTTCTCGAAAACGGTCAACTTTAGAGCTTATGACCAAGAGTACTTTTTTTGTGTAGAAAACATTGGCGGTTCAAATGGGCGTCTCAAAACCGTACTTTTTCCAGTGGCGTAGAAGTTGGGGAGAAAAACACCCACTTCCCCTTCAAAATCTTCACCAATTATGACTTTGAAAAAAAATTTTTCTCGCACAGAACATAGCTTATTATGAGTAGTAAATGCTTACAAAAGCTGTTTTCTGTACGATAAACGGTTCCGGAGATATTCGCAAAAAACGAAATTTTTTTTACAATTTCAACACCCTGTATCTCGAAAATTGTGCATTTTAGAGGGTAAGTTAATACAAACTTTTTTTCAAATTTTTGGACGAGCTATTACATCCTGAAGTCCTGCTCATATATTATGAAACACCCTGTATATCGCCAAACGTCCGTAGGGACATCTTCTAGAAGTTTCTCCAGGATTTAGAGGAGGACGTGAGGACCAAAGGAGGGAAGATACTTCTGGGTGGGGATTTTAATGCTAAATCTCCGGTGTGGGGTTCCCAGGTCGAAGACGACAGAGGAGCGACGCTGCTAGAATGGGCGATGGTAAACGAAATTATAATTTCAAACAAGGGCAATACCCCCACTTTTCAAAGAGGGGCTAGTGTCTCTTTCATAGATATCACGATGGCTGGGGAGAGTGTTAGCTCAAGCGTGGAAAACTGGGAGGTTCTAGACGAAGAAACTTTTAGCCTCCATCGATACATTTTCTTCACGGTGAAATATAAGGGGAAAAAACAGACAGAGGGGCTGGTCCTCGGGGGGGTGGAGGATGGATGAGTGTAGGCGTCTTCTTAGGGAAAATGCGATATTTAATGGGGAGCTGGTGTCTGTGGAAAACGTGGTTGCGGAGTTGAAAGAAATTGCTCGGAATACGGCGGTCAACATAAGTACGGTGGGAGGAAACCCGGTATACTGGTGGACGCCGGAGCTGGCAGAAGAGAAAGCTATGTTAAACGCTGCTAGAAGGCGCGTGCAGAGAGATAGAGAGGAATTTTGGGTCCGGAGGAGATGGAAAGAAAGGATGAGGAATACAGACATTTGAAAAATGCATACAAAAAGAGCATCAAGAAGCAGGACAGGTGCTGGCAGAAGCTGTTAAAAGATTTAGATGATGACATATGGGGTGAAGGTTTTCAAATAATGAGAAACGCTCTTAAGATAAAGCCATCTAGGGTGGACATTGGAAAGGAAAAAAGGAGAGAAATTGCTAGGGCATTGTTCCCAATGAAACAACAGGAACCATGGTTGCAGCTGGACGGAGAAGAGACCCACAGGATAACGGAAGAGGAGGTTAAGGAGGCGGCGCAGAGGCTGAAAAACAAAAAGGCTCCAGGTCCAGATGGCATACCTAATGAAGTGGTTAAGGCTTTGGTTGAGGAGAGATGTGATGTGGCAGTCAAACTGATGGATGAGTTGTTCAGAGGTGGGGATTTTCCAGCAGTATGGAAGACAGCAAAACTTGTACTCCTTCCCAAGCCGGGGAGGGAACATGGGCTGTCGTCGTCTTACAGACCTATATGTCTGATAGACAGTCTCGCAA
Organism: Anoplophora glabripennis; assembly: GCF_000390285.2. Lineage (NCBI taxonomy): Eukaryota > Metazoa > Arthropoda > Insecta > Coleoptera > Cerambycidae > Anoplophora > Anoplophora glabripennis. The sequence continues at coordinate 59,325 of NW_019417033.1, forward strand.
AGCTGTACGAAGGAATCATCTTGCAGAGGGTAAGGGAGGATCTTGACAGATGTGGGGGGTTGCATCAACAACAGTACGGTTTTCGGCGTGGAAGATCGACAATCGACGCGCTCATGGAGGTGATGGAAGAAGTTAGATCGGTTAACAGGCGAAATCAATGGTGTGCATTGATACTGTTTGATGTAAAGAACGCGTTTAACACGGCAGATTGGGCCACGATTCTTGGCATTTTACAAAGGAGGGGCATGAACAGACACCTCGTGAATCTGGTGGCCTCCTACCTTCACCGGGGGAAGGTCTGCACTGATAGTAGAGAGATGGAAATATACATGGGCGTTCCACAGGGGTCAATACTTGGCCCCACTCTGTGGAATATTCTGTACGACGGAGTGCTAGAAGTGGTTACAGAGGAGACAGCTAAGTTAGTAGCTTACGCCGACGACCTGGCGGCAGTTGTTTCAGGAGTCAGCAACAAAGATCTGGAAGCAAATGGCAACAGAGTCATGAGGGCGGTGGCAGACTGGATGACAGCATTCTTTGGAGCTTGCAGCAGAGAAGACGGAGGTGGTGCTTCTGACTGGAATGAGGAGGGCGAGAGGTCTGAATTTTAAGTTGGCAGGCAAGGAGATAACACTCAAGAAGGAGGTAAAGTATTTAGGAGTAGTAATAGATAGTGGACAAACTTTTGGGGCGCATGTCAGGAAGGTATGCGAAAAGGCCGATAATACGGCCGCTGCCTTGGCGAAACTTATGCCTAATATAGGTGGGCCAGGGCAGAAGAAGATGATGGTGATGGCAGGGGTGGTTGACAGCATAATTTTGTATGCTGCAAGCGTATGGGCGGGAGCCATGAAAGTAAAGCTGCACAGAGACAGGGTGATAAGAACACAGAGAAGGATGCTTTTGAGGATTGCGCATGCATACAGGCCTGTCTCGACTAACGCGGCGAGCGTCATAGCAGGTGTAATACCAATCGATTTAAAGATAGAGGAGAGAGCGATGATACGACGACTCGTACAAACTGGGACTAACATGAAGGAGGCAAAGGTAAGGGCTCGTGGTACGGCCCACGATACGTGGCAACAGAGGTGGCAGAATTACGGAAGGTCGGCATGGACGAAGAGGATTATCCCTAACATCAGGATTTGGGCGGATAGGAGTAAAGGAGAAGTGACATATCAAATTTGCCAAGCGTTGACTGGGCATGGAAACTTTGGGTCATATTTGAAGCGCATAGGGAAGTGGGAGCAGGTTGGATGCCTGTATTGCGACAGGGTCGACACGGTGGAGCACACGGTGTTTTCATGCGGGAGATGGGAGGCCCTGAGAGCGGAGATGAGCGAGACGGCAGGACAGGAGGTAACTCCAGAAAATTGGATTGGCCTGGCCACGAGAACCGAAAGGGACTGGAGGGGTATTATGGGCGCGGTAGAGAAGATCATGACCTTAAAGGAGCAAGACCTGAGAAGGCGGGAGAGGGAGGCCGAGTAAAACCGTCTTCAACCCGAGATGAAACGGCTCACGCCGGATACCACGTGTTGCAGAGGGTAACGAGGCGAGGGGTTTTAGTAGGTTAGGTTTACCCATGCTGTGTCTGCAGCGAGACGGGTATGGAAGGCGCTGATCGGAGAAACTGCGAAGTCGGCGAGCTGAGGCCGTATTTCGGGGGAAACATGGCGGTCTCAGTCAGGCTAGATAGAACTGAGGCAGATGTGCTATTAAGCAAGGGGCGGATCAGGGTTGGCCTAAATAGGTGGCCCGTGGTTGAAAGATTGGAGGTCATGCAGTGCTACCGGTGCTGGAACTTCGGACACCGGATGAACACGAGCGGGGTTGAACTAAACCAACCCGAGTTATGCAGAAAATGCGGGAAAGAAGGGCACAAGGCTAAGGACTGTGGAGAGGATATAGCGACATGCATAAACTGCAAACGCAAAGGACATAAGGCGGGCAGCGGCAGATGCCCGGAGTTTAGGAAGGCCCTGAGCAAGGCAAGATTAAAAGCGAAAGGAAGCAAACAGAAACGTAAACCTACCTGACACAAAGGAAGTTAACTAAGCTAATCTGTGATAAATTCGGCTGATAAGCGGGATTAAAAACTGTGATATATCTGATTATTTCTAGTAGTAGTCTGTGATATCTTGGATTTGCCTGTTTGTTGTGTACGTGTTGTGAAATCATATTTGAAGATGTTGAGAGTCTTGCAGATCAACATTGATAGGAGAAGAGTTGCTCAAGACTTGGTGTTCCAAACCGCGCGGAATTTAAAAGCAGAGATTGTGTTGATCAGCGAACCTAGTAGAATGAAATCAAGAAATGAGCACTGGTATGTAGATGAGTGCGAGGATGCTGGCGTGATAGTGCTAAATAACAACGTGAAGATCTCCCAGTGTGGGAGAGGTAGAGGTTTTGCCTGGATCAAAGCTGGGGAGACGTATATACATATACAGTGTGTACATTTCTCCAAATTCGTCGGCACAATGCTTTGACTCATTTCTGCAGGAACTGGGAAACGAGGTGGACACGAAAGGCACCAGGGTGCTAATAGGAGGTGACTTTAATTCCAAGTCACCGATGTGGGGGTCTCCTCACGAAGACCGAAGGGGAAAAAATCTTGTAGATTGGATCCACAGCAGATCATTCGCCATCATGAACGCGGGTGATAAACCAACATTCACTAGAGGTGCTAGTCAATCTCACATAGACGTCACAATGGCCTCAGAGGAGATCTCACGAACGATCCGTGACTGGCGGGTCCTTGATGAGGAGACTGCCAGCCTGCATAATTACATTGCGTTCAGTGTCGGCCGCGCCGTTCGGGATAACAACGGAAGGAGATGGAAAAACGGCAAGCTAGACGGGAAAACCTTTACAAGGCTTTTGAATGAAGAGCTAAGAAACCGACAGACTCTCGACATTAAAACGCTTATGTACAGAGTAAGGAAAGCCTGCAAGGGAGCCACCCCGAGAGTAAGACTAGAACACGGACAGGATGACGTATACTGGTGGACTCTTGAGATCGAGGAAGCAAGAAAAGCCTCGCTCCAGGTTAGAAGGCAAGTGTGTAGATTGGCTGCGCGAGTCCAGGGGAACGTGGAAGAATTAACCAGACTAAAAGAAGTCTACAGGGAAAAGAAGAGAGTCCTAAGAGGACTCATACGTAACCAGAAAAGAGAATGCTGGAAGAACTTATGTATGGACGTTGACAGCGACATCTGGGGCCTGGGCTATAAGATAGTGAGGAACGGACTGAGAATACGGGCTCCGAAGATCGATCTAGATAGTGGACGCAAGATGGAGATCGCAAGGAGATTGTTTCCTGCTGACGCTCATGTCTGGGAGAGAACAGAGGTGGTATGCGAAACATGCGACAAGATAGAGTTGGAGGAAATTTTGGCTGCTGCGGACAGACTGAAACCAGGGAAGGCGCCCGGCCCTGACGGTATCCCACCAGAGGCAGTGAAGCTTCTGGTTAAAGAACATGCAAATGCCTGCCTGGAGGTGTTGAATAGGGTATATGAGTTAGGTATTTTCCCTAAAAAATGGAAAAACTCGAGGTTGATACTGGTTCCTAAGCCAGGAAAACGCCCAGAGGATCCAGGAGGGTGTAGGCCAATCTGCCTAATTGATGTAATGGGCAAATTATACGAAGCAATAATACTGGCTAGATTGAACGTGGAGATTGAGCGTAGTGGCGCGTTAAACGACAGTCAGTATGGCTTCATAAAAGGCAGGTCCTCAACTGGAGCTGCCAAAGGCATTGTAGACGCATTAAAAAGAGAAAGGAAAGAGATAACTGGTGTGCTCTTATATTGCTCGATGTGAGGAATGCCTTTAACTCTGCGAGTTGGCGCATTATTATCCGTAATCTGGAGGAGAGAGGAATCGCTGGACAGATAAGAAGGGTCATAGAAGACTACCTTAAAGACAGGACGGTGGAGGTGGACAAGGAAAACAAGTTCGACATAAGCATGAGAGTCCCACAGGGGTCCATCTTGGGCCCCACGCTATGGAATGTCCTTTATGATGGCGTCCTGAGCATAGACATGCCAGGGGGTACCCGACTCACAGCCTACGCCGATGACCTGGTGGCGTTAGTTGTAAATCCCACGGAAGAAGGGCTGGTGGAGTGCGGAAATGAAACGCTACGAAGAGTGGAGGGTTGGATGCAAGAAAATGAATTAGCACCTGCTCCGAAAAAAACCGAAGCTATCGCCATGTCAGGTATGAGGCGACCAAAGAAAGAGATTAAATTTAGGCTGGGACAGGCCACAATAAACATTCAGAACCAGGTAAAATACCTAGGGATTGTAATTGATAAGTCGCTAACATTCGGAGCCATGTTGAGGAGACCTGTATAAAGGCTGAGAGGAACATCGCAGCTCTGACCCGACTGTTACCTAACATTGGGGGGCCCAGGGAAGACAAAAGGAGAGTACTGTCAGGAGTGGTAAACTCTGTACTTTTGTACGCGGCTCCTGTGTGGGCTGACGCCATGCGAATAGATAGACACAAGAATAGGATGTTGAGCACACAGAGGAAGATTGCTCTTAGAGTGGTGCGCGGGTATCGGACTGTGTCCACGGAAGCCATCTTGGTGGTAGCAGGCATTATACCAGCACACCTCATGGCAGAGGAGAGGAAACGTTTGTTTTGCGAGGAGGGAAATCATGCAGGATTAGCTAGGGAAGCTAGGAGGAGGACCCTGGAACAGTGGCAGCGAGAGTGGAGCAATGGAGAGAAGGGGTCATGGACAAGAACACTTATCCCTGACGTAAGACCTTGGACGGACAGGAAGCATGGTTATACAGGGTATCATGTCACTCAAGCGCTGACGGGTCACGGGTCTTTCAGAAAGTATACGAACAGAATAGGCAAGGCAGAGGACGATCTTTGTATCTACTGTCACGAAGAAGATACGCCGGAACATACCCTGTTTAGATGCGTAAGATGGCAGAACATACGCCTAGAACTTGAGTTGGAGATCGGGACTGAGATAACAAAGGATAACATGGTGAAGCAGATGCTGGAAAGCGAACGGAAATGGAGAGTTATTAGCAGGGACTTAAGCGACATTATGATCAAAAAGGAGGGAGATGAGAGAACACAATAGAATAAAATCAAAACGGCCAGCGTTGCCGATGCAAGCTCTTTGCTGAGTGTTCCCGGCTCTACAAGGCCGTTTTCTGAAAGACAGAGGAGGGGTTTTAGTGTGTAAGAATCCCACAGTCCCCTGCGCAATGGAAAGTCTTCGCGCAGGGACCCTTTTGAAGGTTTCCCCTATTTTCCTCTATTAAAACTATACTTTCCACACCAGTATGAAGTCGTCACCATCAGCGAAAAAAAAAGGTTAGGTTCCCCTCCAAGGAGCTGTGAGACCTTGTCGTGGTGGAGGGGCTTAAGTAGTCACTATGATCTCTCAGGCTATGTCGGCGGGGGTCTTGCAAGTGACCCCTGGTAGGGCTACCCATGCCGAACAGGCTGAGAGGGAGCGATGAAAACAAAGGACAGCTCAACCTCAGGATCTGCCACCGAAAGGTAGGCAGTACGGGAACTGAAGCACCCGAGGTTAATCCGAGTCACGGGCTGCTGTGCCACAAACCCGACTAACACCGTACCCCTGGGCCACACCCCAAAGACCACCGCGGAAAAGAAAAAAATGGCACCGCGATGCATGTTGTGTGGGACTCGGGGCCGGGGGGCTTGCCTTCACCGGTTGGCCTGCGAGGAGTAAACCTCTATAAAAAAACCCGAGAGAGTTTCGTTAAAACCTGTGGGGCACCTGGCGCACCCCACAGTATGAATGCCTTCCCCGCCGGAATGGGCGTAACCCGAGGGTGACCGTTTGCGACCCGACTCGTGGGAACGAATATGGAAGGAAAACAAATTGAAAGTAGGACAGAAAGGGAGGACAGAACTAAGGAAAGGGCAGTAGATATTGAAATCGACTTGACGCTAGACGAGCAGCTAGTTTTTAAAGGTAGGAGGACAATTCAGAGAACGCCACCAAAACTGGGCAGGACGCTGTCAGTGGAGGTAGTAGGAAACAGGGACGTGGGATGGAAAAGGAAAGGAGGAGATGAAACGATCAAAGCTAAAGAAGTAAGCGTGTCCGACGGCGAAATCGCTAGAGAAAGCACGGAGGCAATAAGAGTTACGATTGAGAAGAAAAAGAGGAGAAGGGAGAGCGGAGATGATTACGATCCAACAAAGGAAAGGGGGACAATTATAAGGAAGCTACAAAGGCAAGGGAAAGCACTAGAGGAACTTGTGAGGGCGAACCCGAATACTAAAGTAGAGATAAAAAAAGGAATTGCTGAATTGAAACAGCTTGTGGAGAAATTGACTGCAAAGAATGCAGAATGGGACAAGGACGATGTAAGGACAAAGGTCAAGAAGAAACGAGAAAACGAGGTGGAGAGAGAAAACCTGCTGAATTCTGAGAAGAGGCGGAAAGAGGAAAATGAGGGAAAGGATAAAGGAGAGATAACTAAAGACGAAGAAATAAGGAAACTACGTCTAGAAGTTGTCCTCGGCCTTAAGAGAAGTGTACAGAAAGTAGACGGCGACAACTGGGTGACTGAGAAACAGCTGAGAGAGGCGCAGGAGTACGGAAAGTACAAAACACTAGAGTAACAACACTGGAAGGAGAATCTGTTTACGGTAGCATGGGTGGCGAAAGGAAACCCAGTCAAGAGGAACAAAGATGCAGACCTACTATTGATTGTGGATGGCACGGAGAATAAGGGGAAAATGGGCAACCTAAGGACGACGAACCTATTCGAAGAGGACGACACACAGCTGGCAGAAATAGCAGAAGAGATGGACAAGGGAGAGAAAATAGAGGACGAAAAGATGACAAGGCTCTTTGAAGAGAGATACCCGGAGTTGTTGGAAATCAATGGTAAAATGGGAACCGTAATATCAACAAGGAAGATAATGGACGATACTGAAACCCCTAGGAAGAAGGCAGAATGTATTTTCAGGAACACAAATATCAAGTGTATTATATATATACCCGAGGAAGAGAGCAAAATAAGGACGACTGAGGGGAGGAAGCCCGCACAACGGAAGAAAAGGGACACGGAGGCTATTATTATCAAGAAAGGTAGACAGACGTACGCAGAACTATTAAAAAAAGTTAAGGAAAGGATAAACCCAGAGTCGAACCTGGTTAAAAAAATTAGAACCATTAGGGAATCAAAAAGTGGGGATCTACTTATGGTGGTTAATAAAGATGACGGAAATACGACTAGGGAATTTAGGGAAAAGGTAGAAGAGGAGGACATAAGGACTGAGATAATAGGAGCCAGTAAGGAAAGGACGCTGTTCATAAAGGAAATTGATGGAATCACAACTAGGGAGGAAGTTGTGGAAAGGCACAGAGCTGGAAATGGATAGAAAGGACTGCAAGGTCGGTGAGTTGAGACCCTTTTATGGGAGGAACCAAGCCGTCACGGTGACTCTGGAGGAGAGTAAAGCGAAAAAACTGTTACAGAGAGGAAATATTAAGATAGGCCTGAGCAATTGATCGGTGAAGGAAAGAATAAATGTAATCCAGTGCTTCCGATGCTGGAAGTTTGGCCATCGGCAGATGGATTGCAAAGTAAGGGAGGCAAGGCGGGAAGTAATATGCAGAAGATGCGGAGAAGAGGGACATCTGGAAGAGACTGCAGACAGGAGACAATGAGTCTAACGTGTGAAGAAAAGGGACACATGGCAGAATAGGGTACGTGCCCGCAATTTAGAAACGCCCTGAGAAGGTCGAGGCTCCTAGCAAAAAAAAAAGAGAAGGTACTGATCCCTAGGAAATTAAAAAGGAATCTACACGGGCCAGTTAGTGCAATTACGACTGTGATATTTGGAAATAGTCTGTGATATTAGTTTGTGATACGTTGGTAAAATTCTGTGATATCTTCAACATTATGATAAAGGTTAAACAGATAAATGTGGGCAGGGGCTCAGGACTTGGTATTTCAGACGGCCTGTAGCGAAAATGCTGACATTATCTTGGTCAATGAGCCAAATAAAGGCGCTTTAAATAGGAGTACATGGTATAGAGACCAAATGGGAGATGCGTGTATAATAAGAAGAAATCCAGGCGTGAGAATCTCTAAATGGGGGAAGGGATCGGGTTTTGTGTGGATAAGTGTAGGAAATTTATACCTAACATATATTGTTCGTATATCTCTCCAAACTGTACGATGAGAGAGTATGAGGACTTTCTGCAAGAGCTACAAGATAGCATGAGACATGGCGGACAGGTGTTAATAGGGGGAGATTTCAATGCGAAATCTCTTCTATGGGGAGTTCCCCGGGAAGATGTAAGAGGTAGACAACTGGCAGAGTGGATCCAAGGCAATGACATGGTTGTGGTGAATACAGGAGACAGCCCTACTTTCATCAGAGGGCACAGCAAGTCACACATAGATGTGACCATGGCATCGGAATCCATAATCAGTTTAGTAACGGAATGGAAGGTACTAAAGGAAGAAACCCTCAGTACATAGGTACATCGTCTTTGAGCTACGTTTGGGGAGAGAATTTAAGGCAGGCAGGAGATGGAACAGAGGAGAGCTGTTGAAAGATAGATTCGCGGCAGCATGTAGGGAAAATATACTCCTGATTGATTGACCTGGAAAGCTTCATGAAAGAACTGAAGAGAGTCCATGAGAATGCAAGGTCAAGAATGAGGACGCATCCAATGGGAAATCGAATCTATTGGTGGACCGAGCAGATAGAGGAGCAGAGAAGCAAGCCTCTTAAGGCAAGAAGAAGACTGACGCGGTGCAGAGGGCAAAATGCCATATTTGAAGAGCTCAAAGAAAGATACAGGAGGGAACGGAAAAGTCTTAAGAAAATGATAGCCAAAGAAAAGGCAATGTGCTGGGATAAACTGTGCGCAGAGCTGGAAAATGACGTCTGGGGCGAAGGATATAGGATAGTAAGGAGCGCCTTGAAATGCAAGCAACCGAAGATCGATTTGGATAGCCGGAGGAAAGAAGAAATCGCAAACGTCCTTTTTCCTGTGGGCAGGCGCATTACTTGGAACCACGAGGAGGGGGTAACCGAGGTTGAGGATTTATCAAAAAAAGAGTTGGAGAGGGCGGCTGAAAGGCTGAAGTCTGGAAAAGCCCCAGGAGGCGATGGTATGACTCCGGAAGCAGTAAAGCTTCTTGTGAAGGAAAATGGTGAAGCGATAAGGGACCTAATGAATCGATTACTGAGGGAATGCTCATTTCCAGCAATGTGGAAGAAAACTGGTCTTTTGTTGATACCGAAGCCAGGTAGAGATCCAGCGGAGGAGGGTGCTTACCGCCCTATACTGGATTCGATGGCAAAACTATACGAGGCAATTATTCTCGGAAGGCTAGAGGAGGAAGTAAAAAGAAAATGCCCTATAAGCGCAAGGCAATTTGCCTTCGTTAAGGGCAAATCGGCAGTGGGGGCAATAATGGATGTCATGGGCTTTATAGGGAGGGCAGGCAAAGAGAAATGGAAAACCGTTATCCTTCTCGATGTCAAAAATGCTTTTAACACGGCAGATTGGGAGTGCATAGTCAACAAATTGGCAAGAGGGGGAGTGAGGGAGTCGCTGATAAGATTAGTATGCGACTATTTCCGGGATAGGGCGATAAGGATATGTAGTGGAAGTATCAGAGAGGTGAACGTGGGGGTGCCGCAAGGATCAGTACTGGGCCCCACGTTGTGGAACATCTTATATGATGGGATCCTGAGATTGGATACACCAGAGAAGACTATTATTATCGCGTATGCCGATGACTTAGCCGTAGTGGTGAGTGACGAGAAGGAAGAGGGCCTAATACAGAGGAGCAATGAGGTTATGGAAAGAATAGACGGGTGGATGACAACGAATGGTCTTGAATTGGCTGAAGACAGAGATAGTGGTTTTCTGCGGCAGTAGAAAGAGGAGAAGAGGAGGATTTCGGATGAGAGGCGTAGACATTGAAGAAACGGCGAATACAAAGTACTTGGGTGTGACGCTGGACAAGTACATGTCCTTCGGGCATTACATAGAGGAAGCGTGCGTCAGGGCTGAAAGGGTGGCATCGACATTCGAGGCTTCTGCCAAACGTGAGGGGCCCAAGTGCAGCCAAAAGAAGAGTTATGGCACAGGCAGTAGACTCGATATTACTCTACGGAGCACCGGTTTGATATGAGGGCCTACGAATGGACAAATATAAGCAGCGGATGCTTTCGGTCCAAAGAAAGATGGCTATAGAACTACGTCAACAGACGCAGTTTTGGTGGTAGCGGGTATGGTTCCGATACACCTGGTCGCTGCGGAGAGGGCAAGGCTGTTTGGAATGGAGGGTGATAAAGTCTAAAAACTAGATAAAGAGGTAGGACCGTTGGCATGTGGCAGGAGGAGTTTAGCAGCAGCGCAAATGGGGCGTGGACGAGGAAATTAATAAAGGATATAAGTGCTTGGATCGGGAGGAAGCACGGCGAGGTTAACTACTTCCTGACGCAATTCCTGACGGGACACGGGAGTTTCGGTAGCTATCTAATGAGGATAAAGAAGAAACGCAGAGACGAATGCGTCTTCTGCGATGCACAGGACACACCGGAACACGCCGTGTTTGAGTATCCGAGGTTCAAGGCGGCAAGGCTGCAGGCGGAAGTGGAGATAGGCTCTCAGATAACTCCGGATAATATAATCGAGTTGGCCCTCAGGGGTAAACGAGAGTGGAGGGTGGTCATGGGAATGGGGGAGAGGATAATCAGTACTAGAGAGGACTGCATGAGACAGGAGGAGCCCGAAGGGTGATGCGGGAGACGGACGGTGAACACATCTAGTATGGAAGACCAGTTGTCGGTCTCTGTTTTGTTGTTAAGTGTTTTTATCGTATAGATAATGATATAATTTTTTATGTTGCCTTGACTTGTTATGAATGGTTATATTGTGTAAATTAGGGCATGTATGTGTCCTCATGAAAAAACGGAAACTGTCGGTTTCTCGATCGTGAAGTAAAGCCTGTAAAAGGCGGTTCCATGAACGAGGAACTGCGGCGGAGGGAAGAGGGGAAAAAAGGTTAGGTTAGGTTGAGTCCGGCGCGAATGCTGCATGCGTGCACACGTGAACGCGATTGCAGTGTAGAGTCAGGGCGAAATTAGTGTTTTTTTTCCGAGTTTCGGGAAAAAGCGGTATAAACTGTGTAGGTGGAAGTGCTGGTAATCTTGCTCTTGGGGTACTCAGCCGCTACAGCCGTTGGGAACTTCGGCGGGGTGAGCACGTGGGGATAACCCTCGCAAGTGGATGCCCCTTGGATTTTTGGCAAACTGTGAGTACCTTGATTGCAGTAGTGCTAGTGTGCTAGGTGTGCGAGTGTCGGTAGGGCCTAACTGGCCGAGACAGCTTTTCAGGGTCACCTGGCGTGTCGTGCGTTTTGTGGTGCCGCGTGCCTGGGAACGCGTCGCGTTCGGTGGTGCTGTGTGCTTGGGAACGCGTGCGTTTTGTGGTGTCGCGTGTCTGGGAACGCGTGCGTTTCGTGGTGCCGCGTGCCTGGGAACGTGTGCGTTCCGTGGAGTCGCCCCTAGAAGGTGGGCAGGACTGGACTGCGGTAGTCGACTGTTGACTGGTGCGCGTAGTTTTCAGTTCGCGGACCACTGATAGTCGCATATAGAGTGGATTGCGCGAAAGGACGGGCTGGACCGCCAGTGATCGTGCAGGATGGCAGCAAAAAATATCGCGGTGATTGAAAACGGACGATGAGAGACCGGCAAAAATGGCGATGAAGCACAGCAGGTTAAATGTAATTAGCCAGCTAAAAAGGTGCGACTCGCTTAATACGGGGCGGAAGAGAAAGGTGATGGATACTTCCATAGAATGTGGGCAGCTGGACACGGAGGTGGTGAAGAGGATAGAGGACCCAGTCGCCTTTGTCTTGGGAGAGGCCATGCAGATGGTGATTAAGTGCAGTAGGGAGTTGGACAAGAGGATAGCCGAGAATCCAAATACCAAAAGGGAAATCAAGGATCTGGCCATAAACCTGAAGAAAGGTGCAGAGGTTTTAGGCAGGGAGACGACCAGGACCTGGCTAGAATCTCACAGATGGCAGTTGGTAGAAACGCCAAAGTACGAGGTGGAGTGCCAAACTCCAGCATGGGGCGGTAAAGAAGTGGGCTGCCAAACGAATATGTCGGAGGCCGCAAGGATCGAGGAGATTAAGCGGAGAAAAGGGCAGAATCTGGGACCGTCTGAACTAAAGGACGTGTTGGATATGAAATGGCCGGAGGAGGCCTTCGAGATATGCAAATTGGGAAGTGCCGAAAAGGAGGATTGGAGGAGAGGGAACCTAATCCTCATATGCAGGAGGCAGGAAGACCAGGAGCACCCCTGGGTAAGGAAGATCAGGGGGCTAAATTCCCTAGTCGAGGAGGCATTCGTTAGTGATGCGAATGGAAATCCTTTGATTGGGGTTAGAACGGTCTCGGAGCTGCTGGAGGAGCAGGAGGGAGAAATTAAAGACCGTTATATGTTCGTGTTGAGGATAAACGGGAAAACGGAGGAGGAAGATGACAATATAATTCAGGAGGGACTGAAGAAAATCTCCAGAATGACCAAGGGGAAAGGCGAGCAGGGAATAAAATGCTATGCAACGATGGAGAAGAGTTTGTATAGGATTAGGAAGCACGTGGAGCTTGCTTTCGAGGAGGGTGACAAGGATATAACCTTGATCACAATGGGAAAAGATGGACATGCGCAGAAGGCAGAGGAAAGGATGAAACCAGTCCAAAAAAGGAAGAGCGAGGTGTTTGTGGTGAGACCAACGCAGGGGACCTACACGGAGATCCTGAAGAAAGTGAAGAAAGACGTGCCTGCAGGAGAAGTAAACATCGACAGGGTGACGAAAGATGAGGATAGGAGCCTGAGGATCTCCATAATATCAAAGAAAGAGGAGGGCAAGGAGACCTTCAGAAGGGCACTGACAGATACTGTAAATAGAGCGGGAAAGAAGTCAGCCTTCTTGACAATGCCAGCTGAGGTTGCAGCTCTGCTCCTCAACCTGAAAAGAGTGGGCGAATGATGGGACAGGTGGAGGGTCCGGGATGTGGTGAGCCCTGGCAGATGCTTCACCTGCAGGAAGGTCGGACATGAAGCGAGGGAATGCAATGAGAAAGGGAAGGGCGAAATATGCCATAACTGTGACGATTTCGGCCATCTTAAGAGGGACTGCAAGAATGATACAGCTTGTTATCTGTGCAGAAGGAGTGGGCACAGAGCAGAGTCCATGAACTGCCCAAAGTATAGGGACATGGTACAGAATCTGAGGAAGAAGGGTGAGGCTGACCCTGCAAATGGTTAAGGTGCTGCAGATAAATGTAGATAGGAGGAAGGCGGCACACGAGCTAATGTTCCAAACTGCCGCGAGGGAAGGTGCGGACCTAATAATGGTCTGTGAGCCAAACAAAGCACTTGTGGAGAGGAGGGGATGGTTCACTGATGATGCAAAGGATGTGTGCATCATAAGAAGGAACGCTGCTGTAAGGATTAGCGAATGGGGCAGGGGCAGAGGACATGTCTGGGTGAGGATTGAGGACCTGCACGTATTCTGCGTGTATGTGTCTCCAAATGTGTCGGAAGAGACATACGGGGCATACCTGCAGGATATTCAGAGCAATATGAGAGGGAAAGGAGGGGGCATAATCCTGGGTGGGGATTTTAACGCGAAGTCACCACTCTGGGGCTCACCAGCGGAGGACAGGAGAGGGAGTCTTCTGGAGTAGTGGATAGCAAGTCTGAATTTAACAGTGGTCAATGTAAGGAACAAACCTACATTTCAGAGGGATGCCAGTCAGTCAATCCTGGATTTGACTCTTGCGACGGAGGATGCAGGCAGCAGAGTTAGGGGATGGAGCGTTCTGGAGGAAGAATCTCTTAGCCTACATAACTACATCAGATACGAGATCGCCATGAGGGCAGGGCCACATGTTGGCGACCGGAGCAGGAAAAGCGTGTTCATGGGTGAGAAGTTTAGGGAGGTCGTAAGAGGATACTCTGGGTTTACGGAAGTCCACACAAATGTAGATCGACTCACTGATCTCTTAAAAAAGGCACAAGCCAGGGCAATGCGGACAATAAGGAACGATGTACATGGGAGGAATGTGTATTGGTGGACGGAGGACATAGAGGTGTTAAGAAGCAGGGCAGTTACTGCTAGAAGACGATACACTAGGGCCAGAGCTAGAAGTCCAGCGGAAGAAGGGGAGGTGGAGGAATTACGTTCTGCATATAAGGAGGCTAGGAGAGCACTGAGGAACGCAATAACCAGGAGTAAGGCAGATCAGTGGAGCAAAGTCTGTGAGGAATTGGAGCAGGATATATGGGGAGAAGGATACAAGATCGTAATGAGGGCCTTGCATCAGAACCCTCCCAGGATAGAGATGGACAGGGAAAAGAGAACTGTTATCGCTAACGCGCTATTCCCGGAAGCGGAGGTGGTTCTGTGGGAAACAGAGGGACCAGAGGAGGCTGCGTTAGAAAGCTTCACGATGCAGGAGGTGGAGGAGGCCGTGGGAAGGCTGAAAAGTAACAGGGCTCCGGGACCGGATGGGGTCTTGCCAGAGGCGGTGAAGGCACTAATGAAGGAGAAATGTGATCTGTTCCTGCAAGTGTTTAACAAGGAACTAATGCAGGGCAGGTTCCCCACGGCATGGAAAAGAGCGAGGTTGGTGCTCCTCCCTAAGCCAGGCAGGGACCAGAATGAGGCTAGTGGGTTTCGACCTATATGCCTGCTGGACACAATGGGGAAGGTATACGAAGCCTTAATCCGCAGGAGAGTGGAATTAGAATTGGAAAGAAGGGCACCTCTGGATGAGATGCAATTCGGTTTCAGAAGGGGCAGATCGACGGTGGGAGCCATACAAGAGGCGATTGATAGCATCAGGGCGGCTGGCCAGGGAAAATGGAGAGCGTTGATTCTTCTGGACGTGAAAAAGGCGTTTAACACGGCGAACTGGGAACGTATACTCGAAGAGTTGACGGCGAGGCAGGTAAACAGAAGGTTGGTGGACCTAGTGGCGGACTATCTAAGGGACAGAAGGCTGGAGATTTGTTCGGGTACCTGCAGGGAGATCAACATCGGTGTCCCACAAGGCTCAGTGATGGGGCCTTTGCTCTGGAACGTTCTGTACGACGGAGTTCTCCGGATCGAGAGGCCGGAGGGGACGAAGATCTTGGCGTATGCTGACGATCTGGCAATCGTAGTGACGGTGTTGCGGCTTAAAGGGGACATGGAGGAGGAGGACGATTCGACTCTACAGGAGGGGCCCGGATCGAGAGGCCGGAGGGGACGAAGATCTTGGAGAAAACGGAAGCGGTTGTGTTTACCACCAGAAGGGCGAGAAGTGCGGATTTCAGTCTGAGAGGGACGATAATACCGTTTAGTCCTACGGTTAAATACCTAGGCGTGTGGATCGACCGGCATTTGAACTTCGGGCGGCATGTAGAGGAGGCGTGCAGGAAAGCAGAAAGAACGGCGATGGCATTGGCGAGGATTATGCCCAACATAGGAGGACCATCATCAAAGAAAAGAAGGGTCCTGGGGAACGTGGTAGATTCGGTACTGTTGTATGCTGCCCCTATATGGGCGACAGCACTAGGTATGAAGAAGAGCATGAACAGGCTCAGCTCAGTTCAAAGGAGGGTGGCGCTCAGGATCGCAATGGCATACAGGACTGTATCGACGGTCGCAGCGCAGGTAGTGGCTGGTGTGATTCCCATCCATCTGGTGGTGGACGAGAGGAGAAGGATTTATGAGTCGGAGGGACCGCGAGAGGAGGTGAAAAGGGCGGAAAGGGAGATAACGTGGCTAAGTGGCAGCGAGAATTCGAAGGGAGCGTTAAGGGCAGGTGGACGAGGGCTCTGGTGGCGGACGTCAAGGAATGGACGGGAAGGAAGCACGGGGAGGTTACGTACTTCATCACACAGTTCCTCACGGGACACGGGAGCTTCGGGAGTTACCTGCTGCGTATTCAGAAGAACCCAAATAACGAGTGCATTTATTGCGGTGAGACGGATACAGCGGAGTACACTGTTTTCGAGTGCCCAAGACAAAGTCCGATGAGTTCACCATATATAGTTGCTATATATCCCCGAATTGCTCAAGAGAGGATTTTGAGGCTTACTGCCATGACATCATGCTAGATGTCCTCGGAGGGCAACATAAGAACGTCATCATGACCGGCGACTTTAATGCTAAAGCTACGGAATGGGGAGGACTAGGCGTGGGGGATGAAAGGGGAAATATTCGCCAGGAGTTGTTTTCCACCCTGGATGTAACCGTTATCAATATAAGGGGTACCTGGATCTTCGAGCGAAGAGGTGGCGGCTCGGCCATTGATCTAACTGCGGTGTCGAGGGACATGCTGGGGTCAACATCTGGATGGGAGGTATGGAGGAAGAATCTCTAAGTCCCCACAAATATGTATGTTTCCAAATCGGTCGAGTAACTAGCAGACGGGAGTGCAGATGGATCTATGGTCCCACAGACAAGAGAAGGTTCCTGGAGCTACTACAAGAGAAAACGGCAGGGGATACCGACCCCGGGTATCAAAACTTTGTTAGCATAGTAGATAACATCTACAAGGCGACAACTCCCCGAGTACGAACGGTAGACGGCGTCCTCCCATACTGGTGGGGAGAAGGTATCTCGGAACTCCGTGAAGATGCTGTTAGGAAGAGAAGAAGGCTCATGAGATTTAGACGTCAAAACACCCAAGATCAAAACTTCGTACTTGGAGCTGAAACAGAGTACAGAGACGCAAAGAAGGCCCTTAAGATTGCCATCTATGAAGCAAAGAAAAAGTCCTGGGAGCAGGTCCTAAGAACCGTCGAAGATGATGTATTTGGTGACGGATACAAAATCGTCACCAAAATGATGGGGATAAAGCCCCCAGCTCTCAAGCTGACAACTGAGGACAGAGACAGGAGGATTGATGAACTGTTCCCCAAAAAACCAACAAGAACGTGGGTAATGAAGGAAGTACTCGACATGGTTGAGTTTTCGGAGATCGAGAAAAGGGAAGTCATCGATAAGCTGAAGACAAAGAGAGCCCCGGGTCTGGATGGTATCCCGGCTGAGTGCATCAAGCTCATGGTCGAGGGAAATGTCAAATATGTCAAGAGGGTGGACTAATTAGGGCCCAGATATTCCCGACCGAATGGAAAACGGCAAAACTGCTGCTGATAGAGAATCCGAGGAAAACGGCAGCGGACGCGGTGGCTTTTAGACCAATCTGCCTCATTGACGCAGCCGCCAAGCTGTACGAGCATCTTGTGAAGAGGAGGCTAATGGAGGGTTCTCTCAGAGGCAATATGGCTTCAGAAAGGGGCCACTCCACCATACATGCCATAAATAGGGTACTGCAAGTAGCCAAAGAGGCAAACAGGAGAACGGCAAGGAAATGGTGCATACTCATTACCCTAGATGTCAGAAACGCATTCAACTCGGCGAGCTGGGGTAAGATTGAAGAAGCATCCCAGATAAGGGGATTTCGGCCCATCTGTTGAATGTCCTAAATAATTACATGACCGACAGGCGCATAAGGGTCAGTAGAAATGAAGTGCGTAGTGCGGTTGCGTACTCAGTAATACTTTATGGAGCCCCAGGATGGGCGAGGGCCATGGAGGTAGCCAGCTACAGGAAGATCCTCCAGAGAGTACAGAGGAAAATGCTTCTACGCGCCTGATCTGCTTATAGAACGGTATCGTATGAAGCAGTGACGGTGGTGGCCTCTACCCCACCCATCCACCTTATGGTGTGGGAGAGTAGCCAGATCTTTGAAAGGCGAGGTGAGGAAAACTCAAAGAGAATGGTGCACGAGGAAATGTTGGACAAGTGGCAGGAGGAATGGGAAGCATCAGGAAATGGCGCATGGACCAGATCCCTGATTAGAAACATCAGGCCATGGATAAAGAGGAGACATGGTAGTATAAGCTTCAACTTGACACAGGCAATGACGGGACATGGGTGTTTCAGACACAGGATTAAAAAGGCCCGTGATGAAGTTTGTATGTACTGCCAAGAAATAGACACAGCAGACCACACGCTGTTTTCGTGCCCGAGGTGGGAGATGGAAAGGTTTGAAGCCGAGGTAAGGCTGGGCAGGAGGCTAACTGCTGAAAGTATGGTTGAGGACATGCTTGAGAGCATGCAAAAGTGGAGAGCAGTTGAGACCTATATCAACAAGGTCATGAATCGTAAACAAGTAGATGAGAGGGCCCAACAAGCTGGAGATGTTTAACATAGGGTGAAATGAGCTGAGGTATACCGCAGAGGTGATTCCAGTTCCATCACTGGAAATGGGAAGGGTTTTAGCCGGTAGGAGTCCGGCACTCTCGGGGACGATAGAACCTAAGCCCCGAGGTCCATGATGGATTTCCCCTCCCGTATTAAAAAAAAGGTTAGGTTAGGTTCCCCCGCTCCCTCCGCTCCCTCCGCGGTGCTGCTACGTTGTCGTCGTCGGGGGCTCAGTAAGAGTACACTCGATGAATCCAAGGGCGACTCCAGTATTTTCTGGTCTCGACTGAGGAGGAGAGTGGAAATGAAGCTAAGGGCAGCACACGAACACCCTTATCTGCACTTCAGTCTTTCTTCCTGTCTGTCTCTTTTTTCTGCCTTGTTTCTACTTGTCTGTCCTCCTTCTAGGGTGTCTTTTCCTCTGGGTCTAGCTTTTCTTCATTCTGTGCTTATCTTGGGCGGGACTCCTGTTTTCTAAACCTACCTGTCTGTCGGCCTCTCTTGTCACCCTCTTATTTTTCCGGTCCCGACGCTATTAGGGGATCCGAGGGCTAGGGGCCTTCTTTTAAATACTATTTTTCTTCTTTCCACACAAAAAAATAAAAATGAGTGATAAAACAAAGGATATGGCACCCCAGGTGGGTTTTAGTCCCACCACCGGTTCCGATCGGGTGAGAGCCCCGGTGGCCGGTGCTGATCCCTACGGTTCTGGGGGGGGATCAACCACTCATTGCGGACCTCATGGGTGAGGGAAATAAGATTGTCAGCCG
Source organism: Anoplophora glabripennis (assembly GCF_000390285.2). NCBI lineage: Eukaryota > Metazoa > Arthropoda > Insecta > Coleoptera > Cerambycidae > Anoplophora > Anoplophora glabripennis. The sequence goes on from NW_019417033.1 coordinate 78,361, forward strand.
ACATAAGATTATGCGTACGCCGCCACAGAGGCGGGGTTCCTTTCCGGAAACTAATAGAGAGCGGAAAGACATGGAATGGGCATCGGCGGATGAGGATGTAAGAAGAATCAAAAGGAAGAGGGAGGAAAAAGTGAGTCTGGGAGAAACGGAATCAGACCCGTGGGAGGCAAAACAGACAGTGGGGGCAGATCAACCCACGGACGAGAGACTGGTAATGGCATTTAGGAAAACGCCGAAAGGAATTGTCGAGGAGTCGAAGAAGCTTGCTGAATGGGGTAAAGAACGGAATACTAAAAAAGAAATAAAGGAAATCGCAATAAAGCTGAGGCATCTCACGAGTTCGATAATGACGGATAAGAATTTGGAGCTCATTAAGCGCCTGGGTAGGCCGACGGACCAGGCAGCACAACTGGGAGGCAGGACAAGAATGTAACAGTGAATGTAGGGATTCAGGTGGAGCCTACGGCTTCAAGCGAGGATCTGAAATCTCTGAGAGACGCAAATTACAAGCTCACCGCTGAGAACGAGGAGCTCAAGAAGGAAATCGCGAAGTTAAGGATGGCTAATAACAAGGTGCGACAAACAGCGAGCAGGGAAGCTATCACGGATTCAGAGATTAGCGAAGTAAAAGCATATAGTGACTTCCAAAAGGTTGTAAATAAAGGATGGCCGGAGAAAGAATTTAAGAAAGCATTCCTGGCGGAAGGGAACCCTGTCAAGGTTGATAAAAACTCGGATTTGGTAGCATTGTACGACTCGGTTCCTGGACTGGCAAATGTTTGCAGTTTACGAATGGGAAACATGTTTTCTAGGAGATTCCCGGATTTGGAGGATTTAGTTGGTAAAGTAGATACAATGACTATAACAACCAAAAGAATTACGGAAGGACACGAAATAGTTACAGAGAAGTGGGTAACTAGAATGGAAGTGAGTAACGATGGAGAGGACCTTTTTGATACTTTGGTCACCTTGCGGGATAGGTTAGTCAGAGGAGGTAGAACCAAGGTGGCATTATACCCTACGCTGAGTGACCCACAGGGCAGAAGTATGCGCAGAATGCTGGAATGTATTCTTAGGAATACAAACATTAAGTGTCTGGTTATGTGCAGGATAAACAAGTGAGATGAAGAAGAGTGAGAGGAAAGAGACACCTAGGGATACGGAGGTTATTACGGTCAGAGAGGAGGGAAAGTCTTATGCAGACCTCCTTAGAATGGTAAAGGAAAAGATTCCTGTGGAATCCGCAGCAGCTAGAGGAATACGCACTATCAGAGAAGGCAGGAAAGGCCAAATGGTGATAGTTATGGAGAAAGGTGATCAGGAGAGTATGAAGGAAATTAGAGACAGGCTCGGGGAGGACGATAAGGCGGAGGTCGGTGTAGCGCGGAAGCTAACTGACGAAATTTATATTAAGGCAATTGATGCGGTCACAACTAAAGAGGAAGTGATAGCAGCGCTCTCCAAGGAATTGGGCATTGAGCCAGAAAATTGTCAGGTGGGAAACCTGAGGCCTTACTTTGGGGGAAAACAGGCAGTTACTGCCTACATTGAGAACGGGAAGCTGACAGACTGTTGGAGCGGGGGAATATCAAGATAGGGCTAAGTGCATGCAGTGTGGTTGAGAGGGTGGCAGTTACCCAATGTTACAGATGTTGGGAGTATGGCCACACTAGTAAGGACTGTAATGCGGAAGACAGGAGTAATGTTTGCCGCAGGTGTACGAGGATAGGACATAAGGAGGGAATGTCAGCAGAGGATCCCGATATGCCTAAACTGCAAGGTGCAGGGGTATAAGGCAGGAAGCGGGCAGTGCCCGGAGTTCAGAAAAGCGCTGGGAAGGTCCAGGAGAGTTAAAAAAAGGCGTTCGTGATAACTGTTCTCCCGATAAACTTTTGTTGTTCGTTCTAGTGTTTTATTATTAAATAACAATATGATCATCCTGCAGTCAAATGTAAATAGATCTCGGGCTTCGACGAATCTGGTATTCGCAAATTCGGTGAAGGAAAACGCTGACATCGTCATTATGTCGGAGCCAAATAGGAAGTTGACTAGGGACAGAGGTTGGATAGTAGATCTCAGGCTGGATGTGGCGGTGGTCCTTACAAATCGTAACATTCAGGTAACTACGGTGGATCCGGGCCCTGGTTTCATCAGAATATCACTGAAGGAGATAGATCTGGTCTGTGTCTATCTGTCTCCGAATAAAGGATTACGTATGTTTGAGGAGGACTTGGCTGGTTGCCTAAGCGGTATCTGTCCAGATGGCTCTACGATTATTATGGGAGACTTCAACGCTAAGTCCCCGGAATGGGGCGCACCGGATGGATAGCGTCTATGGGTCTAGTGATCCATAACACAGGCGCTCCCACATTTCGAAGGGGAACTACACGATCCCACATCGATGTGACCTGCTCCACTCGCAAAATGGCTAGGCATATTCGGGAATGGAAAGTTTTAGAGGACGAAGAACTTTCGGATCACCTTAATATTGTGATAAAAATCACTGCAAAAAATTGTAACAAGCATCAAACATGGAGAACTCAGACTAGTTACGATAGAGGCAAGTTTATCAGATTGTTTGGCGAATTTGTGGATCTGCCTGTGAGGGGAAATGATGTTTCATCCTGGGTCGAGGGCATTAGCAGATGTTACCAAAGAAGCTGTGCACGACTAGCCAATGGAGCACCGGGTGCTCCATACTGGTGGAACGAGGAAATAGCGGGTAAAAGACATCAGTGCAGAATGATGAGGAGGCGGTACACGAGGCAGAGAAGGACACAACGAGACATCGACGAGGTCAGACGGGCGTATAATGACGCTAAAAAAGAACTGAAAAAGTTGATCAGAAAATCTAAACGGCTCGCTTGGAATAGTTTATGCGATAGGCTGAATGAGGATATTTGGGGAGAGGGGTATAGGATTGTGAAAAAGAAACTGGGCGGTCCCCCCCTTCAGTATGCGCTGGCGGACAGTTTTAAAGAGGACATATTGATAACTCTTTTCCCTGATGGGGAGGACCAATGGGTAGTACCACGGGTGGAGGCGGTACCGCCAAGTTTTAGTATTGAAGAACTAGAGGAGGCCGCTAGTAGGATAAAATTGGGCACTGCCCCTGGCCCCGACCAAATACCTCCTGAGGTAATTAAAGAGGTAGTAAGTAAGTTTACCCGCCCTATTCTTGACGTTTTAAATAACGTAATGGCTCGTTTTGAATTTCCATCTAAGTGGAAAAAACTAAGCTGGTCCTCCTTCCGAAAGGGGGGAAAAACTTTTAAGACCCTAGGTCCTATCGGCCCATTTGCTTGGTAGATGTTATTGCCAAAGTAGAATGAATAGTAGAATAGTAGTAGAATGAGACACTCATTCGGGACAGAATAGTGAAAGAAATCGAGGAAGGCAGAGGTTTCAGTGAAAATCAGTTTGGTTTTAGAAGGGGTCGCTCTACGATGCAAGCAATCAATAAAGTTATGGAATGGGCAAGAAGTGCGGAGACAAAATTCTGTCTGTTGATCACATTAGATGTTAGAAACGCTTTTAACTGCGCGTGTTGGAGTAACATCCTGAGTAAAATGAGTGAATGGGGTATCTCTACGTATCTTATTAAAATCATAAGTAATTATTTTAAAGGTAGAGAAATTAGAATTGGCAATATATCCCGGACTATGAAGATGGGGGTTCCTCAGGGGTCGGTATTAGGACCGACCCTTTGGAATATTCACTACGACGAGGTGTTGAGATTAGACCATCCACCGGAGATGTTCACCTTAGCGTTCGCGGACGACTTGGCTGTAATGGTTAGAGCAAACGACCTACAAACTTTGGAGGATATGGCGAATAGTGCTTTAAACCGCATTAGTACTTGGATGGACGATACTAAGCTCATCCTCGCTCCGGATAAATCAGAAGCCGTCTTTTTGAAGGGGCCAAAAAACGTCCCTACGCAGGACACGGAGATAGCAGTTAGGAGGAAGATCAAATACCTGGGGGTCATCATTGATTGGCAGACTACGTTCGGGGAGCACGTTAGATAGGCGTGCGCAAAGATGGAGACGCGTGTGGCAGGTCTAAGTAGGCTGATGCCTAATGTGGGCGGTCCATCGTCGTGCAAGAGGCGTTTGTTAGCACTGGTGGCGCATTCCATAATATTTTACGCTGCCCCTGTTTGGGCAGGTGTTTTGAGGATAAAGAGATATCGGGACATGCTGATAAGCGCTCAAAGGATGTCGCTGATCAGAGTTATCAGCGCGTATAGAACTATTTCGGCATCGGCCGCGCAAGTCATAGCAGGGGTTCCCCCAATACACCTTCTAGTTGAGGAAAGGGCTAAAATGTACGAGGAGCAAAGCCCGAGTCCGGATAGGGAGGCCACTATAAGAGCGTGGCAGTTAGAGTGGACGGAAAATGAGGACGTGGCCATTTGGACGCGGAGTCTGATCAAGGAGGTGGGTCCTTGGATGGGGTGTGCCCACAGAAATGTGGACTATTATTTAACACAGATTTTGTCGGCGCATGGTACGTTTGGTAGCTACCTCAAGAGAATCGGGAAGAAACCTGACGATCAATGTATGTACTGGCAGGAGGTTGACGATGTACGGCATACTTTGTTTCATTGCCCTAGATGGCACGTAGCTCGGGAAAGGGTATATATATATATATATATATCTAGGCACGGAGCTTGATGTGGAAAATCTAATCCCGATTATGCTGGGATCAAAGGAAAATTGGAAGGTAATACACACCATGATTAGGAACGTTATGAAACAAAAGGAGGAGGATGATCGTAGCATGCGATAAAGAGAAAGAGAAAGTATGTGTGTATTATGGGCAATGCGCGGATGCTGTTTCGATTTAATGCAGTTGCGTGTTTGCTTATTGCTTTATTGTTTGCCGTTTATTGCAATTTGTTCATTTATTTATTCATTCGATTTAATTTTTTTTTTAATTTTTTTTAAATCATTTTGTTTTTTGTTTGTTATATTTATTATATTTGATGTAATTTTTATCTCTTTGATGGTTTTGATAATGGTTTAGGTTAGTACATATTGTATATGTAGGACACGGTAACTGTCAGCTCCTCGATCCTGAAGTAAAACCTCGAACAGGTAGTTCCGGGATTAAGGGGCTGAGGAGGTGAAAAAAAAAGTAAGAGTATGCTCGATGATTCCGACAGCGATGCCGGTTGGGTGTGACCTGCTGGCCTCGGTCGAGGTTGAGTGCAGAAATGAAACTGAAGACACCACACACTCACCCCTAATCTTCTTTCTCTTTTCCTTATCATCGCTTTTCTTCTTTTCTCTCTTGTACCTACCTACTCTTTCTTCCTTCCAGGGGTGTCTATCTTTTTTGGATCCTGATCTGTTTCAGCGCTTGCTCTCACCTTGGGCAGGATCCCTATCTTCTTGAGCTATCTTTCTATCGGCCTTCCTTGGCCATTTCTTGTTTTTCCGGTCCCGACGCTATTAGGTTACCCGAGGGTTAGGGATCTCTATTTTCTTGCTTCTTTCTTCTCATTGGATGGATTTAACTTTGACGACCTGGCTATGGACAAGGGCGTTTTTCTTTTTTGAAAAAATGGAAGGTTCGAAAAGGAAAGGCGCGTTTACGGCGCAAGGGATGGATCCCCGGTCGGAGATGGGGAATGTAGGGCGGGTCCCTACCGACCGTCACCCAGTGACCGTCATGGGTATGAGGTGCTTCACCGAGCTTCTACCCTGGGAAAAACTATTGGCGACGTTGACGACCAAGGCTATGGACATGGACAACGAGAACTGGAGGAGTATAGGAGTATAGACCCCTTGTCAAGAAAAGTTTCAATAGGGAATAGTCCTTCAATTAAAAAAGCAGTAGGCTTAAAAGAAAAAGGGAAAGGAGAAAATAGTAACATTGTAACTATAGACATCACTGCGGATAAGTCCAAAAAGGTAATACCAACAAGAATTATGTCTCAACATCGGAGATCCTTCTCTTTTACGGAGAGCAAAAAGAGAAAAGTGGGTGATACTTCCTTCTCAAGAACTGAGAAAGATGTGGAAGCAGTAAAGAAGGTTGAAGATCCGATAACCTTCGTAATACTTGAGACTCTGGAAGCGTTAAAAAAGCAATGTGGGGAGCTAGAGAAGAGGATTGAGGAAAACCCAAATACGAAGCGGGAAATAAAGGAGATATCGGCCAAGATGAGGAGGAATACGGATATATTCAAAAGGCAATCTATAAGTGAATGGCTTAAAGCGCATAGATTTATGGAAGCTGAAATCCCAAAATATGATGTAGACGTACAAACGGAGCATAAGAAGGTCCGAGAGTGTGGTACACAAACACATGGAGAGGGGGATAGGCAAACGGAGTTGGGGGAATTGAAGACGATCGAGGAATGGCTGGAAGTGAGAGACAAGGAGTGGGACGACGAAATCTTTCAGAACACAACACTAGCGTTGGGTGAATTATACGAGGCAGAGGAAAAGGTAAAATGCATCTTATGTAAAGCAGGAGTAACCCAGGAAGTAGTAGATAAGAGGTGGAGAGAGGAATACCCTGACATCTTTGAATAAGAAGAGGAAATGGAAGTGCTAGAACAGTCAACAAAGATTAGATCGGCCGGTAGGGAAAAAAAGGAATCAAAGAAGATTGTGAGATTGAGATGGGACGGAACGGAGTGCTCTGAGCACATTAAAGGATGAAGTTAAATCGGATGGTAACGTAGCTATTAACGTACCTACGGCCCTCGATTTGACTATTTATCGGAAAATGATAGAGGCTACGTTCCATGGAACGGAATGTAGAATAGGATTATATAAAAGAAGGGAGCGGAAAAAGGAAAGGAGGAAAACGGAAGAGGGAACAGGAGCGAAGATAAAATTAAGAGAAAGGAAAACGTACGCTTTAGTGACCGAAGTGGGTGAAAGCACATATGAGGGAACATTGGGGAAAGTTAAAAAAGCGGTGGAGCCCACGTAGGATGGGAAAATTATAGAGAATCAGAAGTGCAAAGGAAGGAAATGTATTGATCATTACTGAAAAAAATGAGGAAGAGCTAGAGAAGCTACGAAAGACTATAGAAGGGGCAAACCTAAATGTCAGGAAGGCTTGAACCAGACAAAAAAAGGAGTATTACACATCAGTGGACTAGATGAGTTAGCTAGTAAAGAGGAGGTATTGAGGGTCATCCAAGAAAAATTCGAAGACGTAAAAGAAACAGACATAATTGTAAGCGAACCGAGACCGAAGATGAATAAGATGAAATCCACGACGGTGACGATTCCCAGGGACAAGATGGAGACTCTGCTGGCAACGGGACCGATGAGGGTAGGCATGGTGAACTGCATGACGGAGAAGAGGGTGGAGGTGCCAAAATGCTATAGATGCTGGGAGTTCGATCATAAGGCTAAAGACTGCAAGGGCCCGGACAGAGCAAAAAATGCTATAATTGTGGGGGAGATGACCATATACATAATGATTGCAAAAATGAAACTAGATGTGTCATTTGCAATCAGAACGGGCACAAAATGGGAAGTAGTAGATGCGGCAAATTTCGAAAGGCCCTGTTTGAAGCTAAACGAAGGGGGAGGACCTTACTTGAAAAAACGACAATATGATCATTTTGCAGACAAATTTGAACAGATCAAGGTCAGCACATGATCTGGCGTACCTGACAGCAACGGATGTAAGAGCAGATCTAATAGTAGCCTGCGAACCTAACCTAGCCTTAATAAAAAAGGAGGGGTGGGTAACTGACCAGAGATCAGATGTCGCTGTGTATTTTAGAAATAAAAATATCCAGGTGAGGAGAGTGAGAAAGGAAAACGGTTATTTAATATCAATATGGTCTATTTTACAATGGTCTGCGGATACATATCTCCGAATATAGGTATAGATAATTACGAAATTCTGCTGACTGGTATGATGAATGCCGTAGAGAGGGGTGCTAAAGTTTTAATTATGGGTGATCTAAACTCGAAAGCCCCGGAGTGGGGATCGCCAGTGTGCGATAAGAGAGGGGAAATCTTGTTAGAGTGGATGACAGCGTTGGATCTGGTTGTTCACAATACGGGAGAGCCAACCTTTATTAGGGGAACAACGAAATCACACATAGATGTAACGTGCTCGTCCCAAAAACTGGCGCAGCAGGTTAAGAAATGGAGAATTGTCTCAAAGGAAGGGCTAACAGATCACCAATACATCTGTTTTGAGATTGAAGACCATACGCCCAAAAGAGCTGCGGTCCACCCAAGAGTTCCCTTGGAGGCGGTAGTCGTAAGGAGAGAAATTAGAGCACGGATAGAGAGACTAAACATGGAAGAGGAAGTAAATCCTGAGACATGTTTCGATGTGCTAAAAGCAGTGCATTATAAATGCACAAACAGGAGGAGGCGTGAGAGGGGTAGTTGTCCTTACTGGTGGTCTGAGGAGGTCGAAGAGGCTAGAGACGAGTGCACGGCAATGAGAAGAACCATCACCAGAAATAGGGGTGGAAAAGAGAGAATAAGAGAAGAATATAAAGATATGAGGAAAAGGCTGAAGAAACTTATTAGGAAAGCGAAAGCAAAGGCATGGGAAGACATCTGCGACAAACTGGAGGATGATATCTGGGGAGACGGCTATCGAATAATCAAAAAAGTCTGAAAGGATCGGGCGTCCCTTACTCATTAGAGAAAGATTTTCAGCTGGAGATATTAAACACACTTTTCCCCACCCGCAATGACAGCTGGCTTCCATCGCACATCGAACAACCCACACTGTTCACAACAGAGGAGCTGCGAATAGCGGGGGAAAGGGTTGGCACGGCTCCGGGACCGGATAAAATCCCACCGGAGCTGATTAAGGAAGTGATCTTACAAGCTCCAAGATACATTTTAAAACTGTTAAACTTGCTTCTAACAGCACAGACTTTTCCATTAAGATGGAAGAGAGCAAATGTGATTCTAATAAGTAAACAAGGTGAAGATCATTTAGATCCGAGAGGTTATCGACCTATTTGTCTCCTGGACGTAATAGGCAAACTCTATGAAACTCTGATCAGAAATAGGCTGGTGAAGGAAATAGAAGCAGATGGCGGTTTTTCCGTGTATCAGCACGCCTTTAGGAAAGGGAAATCAACCCTCCAGGCAATGGAGAGGATTCTTAATTTTGTTAAAGAAACCAATGAGAAGTACTGCCTTCTGGTTACGCTTGACATCAGAAATGCCTTTAATTCGGCAGCATGGGGTATGATAATGAACAAGTTACAAGAGCGCCGAACATCGGCGTATCTTAAGAATATTATAGGCTCCTATCTTAGTGAGAGGGAGGTAGTACTCGGTACCATTCGTAAGAAAATGACGGCAGGAGTTTCGCAGGGATCGGTGTTAGGACCCACCCTGTGGAACATCCTATATGATGACATTTTTAAAATTCCTCTCTTAGAGGGTTCAATCCTGGTAGGATTTGCGGACGACATCGCCTTGGTTACAAAGGCACAGAATCTGAATACCCTAGACAGCAAAGTAAACGACTCTCTACGAAAGATAGACGAATGGTTACTAACACATTACTTAGAGTTAGCGCCAGAGAAGACCGAGGCAGTATTCCTGAGATGCCCGAAGAATATACGTTCGGAAACAAACGTGTTTGTCAGGGAGCAACAAATTATTCCTAAAAAGGAGATTAAATATTTGGGTGTGTATATAGACTGGCAGGGGACATTCGGCGCACACGTAAAATATGTGTGCAACAAAGCCGCCTCAAGGATATCAGCTCTAAACAGATTACTCCCGAATACAATAATCGATTTTACTATATGCCGCACCCATATGGCAAGGGGCGTTAAGGATAAAAAAATATGAAAACCTCTTGATCAGCACGCAGAGGAAAATGCTCTTAAGAACGATTAGTGCATATCGCACAATCTCGGCCATAGCGGCACAGGCAATAGCAGGAAACCCGCCTATTAACTTGCTAATATTAGAGAGGGAAATATTATATCATCGGGAGGATGGTAATGTGGAGTCGAGGAAAAGAGAAGAAAGAGAAGTGACGCTAGAGAGTTGGCAGCAATGCTGGATATCAAACGGGGATAAGGCTCGATGGACCAAGAAAATAATTCCAAACCTCGTAAGTTGGACGAAATGTGCTCACAGAAGAACAGACTACTACTTGACCCAGGCGCTCTCAGGGCACGGGTGTTTTGGCACATACTTACTAAGAATTGGGAAAAAGAATAACGATACATGCTTCTACTGCCCGGACTCAGATTCACCAGAGCACACTCTGTTTCAATGTGACAGGTGGCAGGATAAAAGAAATCATTGTGAAAATGCGTTGGGTCAACGCCTAAGCTCGGAGAATCTGATAGAAACGATGACAGCATCAAAGCGAGCATGGGATGTCATACACAAAATGATAATATAGATCATGAGAGAAAAGCTGCATGACGAAAGAAATAGGAGGAACTCATTCTCCAATTTTGACGTATGCCAGAAATGGTGATCCCGGAGATGGAGAAATGGATGATATCTGATGACGTAGGGAGGGGTTTTAGTGGGTAAGAATCCCCACCCTTCGTATTCGTATTACTTATTTACCTACTTATTCGTTACCACCAGCGGAAAAAAAAAGGTTAGGTTAGGTTAGATTGGGGAGACAGGTTCGGTTCGCGAGAGAGTACGGGTGTGGCGTATCCTAATCTGTCGGTTTTGATGAATTTTTCCAAGTGTTAGTAGTGCAAAGGGTAGCAGAGTACCGGGGGAAGTGAGTAGTATGGTGTTTAGCTGGAGGTGTTAAAGTCTGTCCAACCGTTCGCAGACTACACCTGGTGCTGAGCCCCTCTGAGGAGACCGCGTGGTGGTATAACCTCGCGAGTGGACCGGAAGCAGTCATTTTGCGTTTCGGTACCGGACGGGTGTGCTGTGGTACAGCGTTGCCAACCGCGCGAAAGGAGCGTTTGTTTCGTGCACCACGAACAATAAACAACAGATTGGAGTGCATATAAGGACGGGGTGGTCCGCCTTGTGGGACCGGTGAGGTCTATTTACGGGAGTGTTTAAGACATAGGGGAATTTGTGATGGCGTCGGGAAGGCGAAAAGGTTATCTCCCCGACGAAAGTGCTAAACACTTTAGAGTCGCCGAGGCCGCTGCCAAATCAGGCGACTTTTGAGTGGTCATGGAGTGAAGAAGAAGCAAGGTCTGTTAGGCGTCTAAGAGAGGAGAGGGGTGGCAGTGTAAGCTCATGCCCAGATATAAACCAAGCCTCGTTGACGGCAGAGGCAATTACTGCGACAATGGTCAGGAGAACCATAGTAGCAATAGAAAAGGAGGTAAAAAGGCTAGCCAAACTGATTGGTGAGACCCCAAACACGAAAGTTGACATAAAGGAGGTAGCGGGGGTGCTGAGGTCATTAGTCAGTAAGCTGGCCACGGACAAGGCAAAGGAGGTTCTTCAAACTTTAGGCAGGACAAACAAAGCAGTGGTTGCGTCGACAAAGGATGTTCTGACCATCGAGACGGAGACACAGACTGAGAATACTATTAGGACAGATGCAGGCGTCCAAGTGGGCTCTAGTGGTCGGCAGCAATCGCAGCAGGAGTTGGTGGACATGATAAAACTGAGATTGAAGGAAGCCAGGACGGAGGAGGAGCAGAAGGAGGTCATAGAATATAAATGGCCGAAGGAAGCGTATACAAAGACGGTAATTAAACAGGGAAATCCTTTTGTGGATGGAGGGAAAAATATCCTGCTAATAAATAACGATAGAGGAAGAGATAATGCATGGAAGAAGTTTATAATGGAGAAATGTCAGGATCTGTTTGAGGAAAATGATGAGAGTGGGGGACCACTGTCGATTATAGAAAACACAGTTAGGAAAGTAAGGAAAAGTGGCGAATGTCCTGTTGCCACACAGAGAGTGATGAAAATAGATGTTCCAGAGGAAAAAGAGGGAAATCTCGTGGAGGCTCTTTGGATAGCTTTCAAGGAGGCTAAGGAGGTCTGCGGAAGTGGAACAAGCTTGGAATTTGCGTTCGTGGATGGCAGTAACATGCTGGACTTGATCAGGAAAGTGTTAGAATGCATTTATGCGAGAGAGGATGCGATACATTATATATATCTGCTTAAAGGGAAACAGACGAGGAGGACTGGGCCAAATAATGAAAGGCACCGGGAGGAAGATACGGTGGTTGTAAAATCATCGGGGGCTTATGCTGAGGTCCTCAAAAACGTAAAAGCAGAAGTGATGAGAGCGGGATGCTTAGACGATATAAGGTTTGTAAATAAAACTAGAAAAGGGGATTTGAGGATAGTTACAAGAACAAACTCGCAGGCAATAAAGAACATCATAACGGCAGGCATCCCAGGAGCAAGGATAGAAGAGAGAGGTGAGAAGACAGAGGTGATCCAAATTAAGGATATGGACGCCATAACGACAGAGGAGGAGGTAAAGGAGGCACTTGGTGGAGTTTTGGGAGAAAATGCTCATTTTAAGATAAAAACGATTATGCCGGCGTACGGGTCGTCTCAAACGGCGGTAGTGGAAGCATGGCAGAGAGATGCAAAAAAACTCCCTTGAGATGGAAAGGATTAGAGTGAGTATCGTTTTATGCAGAGTCTGGGAGAGGATTGAACTTACTAGATGTTTTAATTGTTGGCAATATGGTCATATGGCCAGAAACTGTAAAGGCGAAACCAGGGCCAAGCTCTGCTATAGGTGCACTGGGGCAGACCATCTAGTAAAAGATTGCGTCGCGAACCCGCGATGTCCGCTGTGCAGTATGGATGGGCATAGAGCAGGGGACAGTGAGTGCAAGACCCGGTGGGAAGCCCTTCAAGTGGAGAGGGCTAGAAGGGGGCAAAGGACCTAAAAATGGATATGATAAGCTTCATACAAATAAACGTGGACAGGTGCAGAGTTGCACATGACAACCTCACGCAAACAACACAAGAGAGAGAAATTGACATAGTGTTAGTTAGTGAACCAAACCGGGCTCTGGCGAGTAAAAGCGGATGGCACGTGGACAGCGAGAGTGATGCTTGCATTATTGTGAGGAACAGAAATCTGAAGGTGACCTCCTGGGGAAAGGGCAGAGGTTTTGTATGGGTGAATATAGACGAGCTTTTCATTTATGCTTGTTATATATCGCCAAACGTCCGTAGGGACATCTTCGAGAAGTTTCTCCAGGATTTAGAGGAGGACGTGAGGACCAAAGGAGGGAAGATACTTCTGGGTGGGGATTTTAATGCTAAATCTCCGGTGTGGGGTTCCCAGGTCGAAGATGACAGAGGAGCGACGCTGCTGGAATGGACGATGGTAAACGAAATTATAATTTCAAACAAGGGCAATACTCCCACTTTTCAAAGAGGGGCTAGTGTCTCTTTCATAGATATCACGATGGCTGGGGAGTGTCAGCTCAAGCGTGGAAAATTGGGAGGTTCTAGACGAAGAAACTTTTAGCCTCCATCGATACATTTTCTTCACGGTGAAATATAAGGGGAAAAAACAGACAGAGGGGCTGGTCCTCGGGGGGGTGGAGGATGGATGAGTGTAGGCGTCTTCTTAGGGAAAATGCGATATTTAATGGGGAGCTGGTGTCTGTGGAAAACGTGGTTACGGAGCTGAAAGAAATTGCTCGGAATACGGCGGTCAACATAAGTACGGTGGGAGGAAACCCGGTATACTGGTGGACGCCGGAGCTGGCAGAAGAGAAAGATATGTTAAATGCGGCTAGAAGGCGTGTGCAGAGAGATAGAGAGAGAGGAACTCTGGGTCCGGAGGAGATGGAAAGAAAGGATGAGGAATACAGACATTTGAAAAATGCATACAAAAAGAGCATCAAGAATCAGAAGGACAGGTGCTGGCAGAAGCTGTTAAAAGATTTAGATGATGACATATGGGGTGAAGGTTTTCAAATAATGAGAAACGCTCTGAAGATAAAGCCACCTAGGGTGGACATTGGAAAGGAAAAAAGGAGAGAAATTGCTAGAGCATTGTTCCCAATGAAACAACAGGAACCATGGTTGCAGCTGGACGGAGAAGAGATCCAAAAGATAACGGAAGCGGAGGTAAAGGAGGCGGCGCAGAGGCTGAAAAACAAAAAGGCTCCAGGTCCAGATGGCATACCTAATGAAGTGGTCAAGGCTTTGGTTGAGGAGAGATGCGATGTGGCAGTTAAACTGATGGATGAGTTGTTCAGAGGTGGGGACTTCCCAGCGGTATGGAAGACAGCAAAACTTGTACTCCTTCCCAAGCCGGGGAGGGAACATGGGCTGTCGTCGTCTTACAGACCTATTTGTCTGATAGACAGTCTCGCAAAGCTGTACGAGGGAATCATCTTGCAGAGGGTAGGGGAGGATCTTGACAGATGTGGGGGGTTGCATCAACAACAGTACGGTTTTCGGAGTGGAAGATCGACAATCGACGCGCTTATGGAGGTGATGGAAGAAGTTAGATCGGTTAACAGGCGAAATCAATGGTGTGCACTGATACTGTTTGATGTAAAGAACGCGTCCAACACGGCAGATTGGGCCACGAATCTTGGCATTTTGGAAAGGAGGGGCATGAATAGACACCTCGTGAATCTGGTGGCCTCCTACCTTCACCGGAGGAAGGTCTGCACTGATAGTAGAGAGATGGAAATATACATGGGCGTTCCACAGGGGTCAATACTTGGCCCCACACTGTGGAATATTCTGTACGACGGAGTGCTGGATGTGGTCACAGAGGAGACAGCTAAGTTAGTAGCTTACGCCGACGACTTGGCGGCAGTCGTTTCAGGAGTTACTAAAAAAGATCTGGAAGCAAATGGCAACAGAGTCATGAGGGCGGTGGCAGACTGGATGACGCAACATTCATTGGAGCTTGCAGCAGAGAAGACGGAGGTGGTGCTTCTGACTGGAATGAGGAGGGCGAGAGGTCTGAATTTTAAGTTGGCAGGCAAGGAGATAACACTCAAGAAGGAGTTAAAGTATTTAGGATTAGTAATAGATAGTGGTCAAACTTTTGGGGCGCATGTCAGGAAGGTACGCGAAAAGGCCGATAATACGGCCGCTGCCTTGGCGAAACTTATGCCTAATATAGGCGGGCCAGGGCAGAAGAAGAGGATGGTGATGGCAGGGGTGGTTGACAACATAATTTTGTATGCTGCAAGCGTATGGGCGGGAGCCATGAAAGTAAAGCTGCACAGAGACAGGGTGATAAGAACACAGAGAAGGATGCTTTTGAGGAATGCGCATGCATATAGGACTGTCTCGACCAACGCGGCGAGCGTCATAGCAGGTGTAATACCAATCGATTTAAATATAGAGGAGAGAGCGATGATACGACGACTCGTACAAACTGGGACTAACATGAAAGAGGCAAAGGTAAGGGCTCGTGGTACGGTAGGTAAGTCGTCAACATCAGCGACAAAAAAAAAGGTTAGGTTAGGTTCCCCCCGCTGTGCTGATACGTTGTTGTCGTCGGGGGGCCCAGAAGAGTATATCCAATGAATCCAAAGGCGAGCCTGGTGGGAAATACCATTGCACTCGGCTGAGGAGGAGGGTGGAAATGAAGAAAAAGGCAGCATACAACACCCTTATCTAAACTTCATTTCTTCTTTCAGGATCTTTTTCTTTCTCTGTCTCCGCACTCTCCACCATTCTACCATTCTTCCTTCAAGGGTGTCTGTTATTCTTAGGTTCTACTTTGCTTCCTGCTGCGCTCGTCTAGGGTAGAACCTCTATTATTTCAAACCTTCTTTCAGCCTCCCTTGGCAAACTCTTCTTTTTTCGCCCCGATGCTAGTGGGAAATCCCAGGGCAAGAGGCTTACTATATTTCCTACTTTTGCTTCTTACTTCCAAAATAAGCACTATGGACGGTAAACTGATGGAAATGGCACCCCAGGTGGGTACAAATCCCACCGTGGACTCCGATCGGGTGAGAACCCCGGTGGTCGGCGCTGATCCCTACGGTTCTGGGGGGATCGATCGTGCATACAGCGAAAAGGGTCGCGGGATGGTAAAGGCGACCAGGGGAAAACCAAAGGAAGAAACGTAGGACAACCAAATATCCTTACAATTGATATTACATCCGAGGAACCTAAAAAGAAAATACCTACAAGGCTAATAGAGCAACAACATCGCCGCTCATTATCCTTCTCTGAAGGAAGGAAACGGAAACTAGTTGATATATCCTTCACGGGGGAACTACAGACAGATGCTGTAAGAAAAGTGGAGGATCCTATAGCTTTTGTTATCATGGAAGCACTGGAAGGATTATAAAAACACTGTAGCGATTTAGAAAGGAAGGTAGAAGAGAATCCGAATACGAAAAGAGAAATAAAGGAGTTATCGGCAAAAATCAGGAGGGGAATGGATACCTTTAAAAGGCAATCAGTAAATGATTGGTTGCAAATGCACAAGTGGACACCTGTGGACACAATAAAATGCAGACGTACAAACGGACATGAAAACAGGCAGCTGCGATGCCTCCACGCAGGTATGAAGCGAAGACACCGTGTATCGTTTGGATCCCCAAGACTCATGGGATGAATATACAGCTTTGGCTACAGCTGTTAAATATGATGCAACATACATACTTGTGAGCGAGCCGCACGTGGCATCTATGAAGGGATCGAGGTGGTTCGTGGATAGCAGGAAAGATGCCGCAATAAGTTTTATAGGGACAGCTTCCGGAGTCACGGCCACAGGTTCTGGTGACGGTTTTGTATGGGATGTTATCTCGTATAGCTGCTATATTTCCCCTAACATAAGTGAAAATGACTTTGATAGATATGTTAGAGAGTTAGAGGAAGATATTAGACGAAGAGGAAACAATAGTATTATTCTCACTGGCGACTTCAATTCAAAATCGCCAATGTGGGGTGCAAGTATAGAGGATAATAGAGGATACTTCCTAAGTGCTATGTTTCACACCCTGGACCTGTTGCCAGTTAATGAAGGAGGAACTTTTACCTTTGTGAGGGGTGAGGCGGGTTCGGCCATCGACCTTACAGCGGTCACCAGAAATTTGAGGGAGCATGTATTAGGCTGGAAGGTCTTAGAGGAAGAGTACTCCTACAGCCCGCATAGATATATACTGTTTGAGATAGCAAGCTTAAACAAGGCAAGAAAGTCGACATGCACGTATGGACCGAGAAATGAGCATAGGTTGGGGGAGGAATTAATTAAACTGGTGGAGGGCGTGGAGTACCTCACAATGGAACAACTGTCCAGTCATACAAGACGGATACAAACAAACCACTATAAAAGTAAGATGCAAAGATGGAAAAGCTCCTTATTGGTGGAAGAGTAATATTGCAGAACTGAGGAAAGAAGTAGTAAAAAAAGAAGATTGCTCACGAGAGCTCGGGCGAGTAGGGGGACTAATCTAGAGGTAGTAACACGGAAAGTACAGGAATTTAACTGTGCGAAGAAGGAGTTGAAAAGGGCCATAAATAAAAGCAAAAGGGACTCGTGGCGGGCGTTGATCGAGGACATCGATAACAATCCTTTTGGGGACGGATACAAGATAGCGATAAGATCTACGAATGTAAGACAACCAGCAGTGGAGCTGTGCCCGGAAGATAAAGTAGTTGGAAAGCTGTTTCCGGTGGCAAACGAGATTGAATGGACGAAGGAAGATAACAGCAATAACTCTTCACGGAAGAAGAAATGAACGCGGCCGCGCACAGGCTTACAAAGAAGAAAGCTCCGGGAATGGATGGAATACCAGCAGAGGCGATCAAGGTCGCTGTGAAGAAAATAGGGCCACAAATATTGAACGTCCTGAACGAATTATTCATGGAGGGGGTGTTTCCCGATGAATGGAAGGTCGCCAAGCTTATTTTGATCCCGAAACCTAAAGCGGACCAGACTCACATGCAATACAGACCAATCTGTTTGATTAACAGCATGGGAAAACTGTACGAACAGCTGATCAATACGAGGTTAGTCAACGACCTGGAAGGCAGAAATCTACTGTTTGGTAGGCAGTACGGGTTTCGGAAGGGCCATCGGAAGCTGTGGACGAAGTCTTACGTATTTCTGGAAAGCAAACCGGGGACAGCCCAGAAAATGGTGTCTGATGACGCTTCTAGACATTAGAAATGCATTTAACACGGCAAGGTGGGAAAGGATTGTAGAATCTTTGGGGACGATGGGAATATCAAACGACATCATAAATGTGGTGAAAGACTTCTTGTCCAACAGAAACCTGGTGTACGATAAGGGTTGCACTAGAAAAGTCAACGTGGGTGTTCCACAGGGGTCTGTTCTGGGACCAACACTCTGGAACGCAATGTACGATCCCATGTTCAGAATGGAGTTGACAACTGGAGTAGGAATGATTGGCTTTGCCGATAACGTAGCGGTGATTGGTACAGATCCGTCAATGGAGGAGTTGATACATAAGATGGAGACGGCAATAGATATGATTGGAGAATGGTTGGGGAGCCGGGGCCTGGAACTAGCTCCGGAAAAAAACGGAGGCGATACTATTAAAGTATGCGCGCCGCAACCAGCAGATAACATTGAGGTACAGAAGAACCGATATACGGACAAACAGAAGAGTGAAATACCTCGGAGTCCTAATAGACTCCTCAGTTACCTTCGGTCTACATACCGAGATGGCAGCAAGTAAAGCAGAAATAGCGGTAAATGCGCTGAGTAAGATCATACCAAACATTGGCGGACCAGACGAAAGAAGAAGGAGAGTTCTAGGGACAGTGGCACACTCGATAATGTTGTATGGGGCTGCCATATGGGCGGATGCTATGCAAATCGCAAAATATAGAAATGCCTTACAGAAGATTCAGAGGAAATTAGCTTTAAAAATAGCAAGGGCATATAGAACAGTGTCTATCGAAGCAGCTACAGTGGTGGCTGGTGTAATTCCTATCCATTTGTTGGCCAAGGAAAGAAAGGAGGTACATCAGAGTGCAGAATTGCGGAGCGAGACAAAAAAGCGAGTAAGGGGAAACACGATGGCGAATTGGCAAGAAAAATGGAATAACACAGATAAAGGAGTTTAGACAAGGAGGCTAATCCCCCAGATAGAACCGTGGCTTAATAGGGGACACGGTACTCTGGATTTCTATGTTACTCACACATGCCGGTACTGTGGATTGGAAGATACGCCGGAACACACTTTGTTTACGTGTGGAAGATGGGACAGAGAGAGAAGGCTTCTAGAAATCGACGTGGAAGAAGAACTGACCGTGGAGAATATGGTGCGGCTGATGCTTGAGTCTGCAATGAAGTGGAATATGATAACTAAATTTATTAAAGATATAATGAAAATCAAGGAACGGGATGACAGGGAACGGTTTGGATAAACCTTGTGATCGCTCATCTTGTGTGTGCTAGATGTTTACCTGCTAATCAAATAATTATTATTCAAAATTATTTTAATTGTATATAGCGAAATAACGGTTTAATCTGTTAAATCACCTTTATTGTAGCAATCGATCTAGTCATTTACTGTTTTAGCTGTTATTTATGCATTGTTTTTATTTGTCACTTCTATTTCTTTAAAAAAAAAAACAACAGATACAGAAACGGTCAGTCTCCTGGTTTGGATGATAAGGTTAAGTTCCTAAACCAGGTGAACTGAGGAGGAGGGAGGAGGGAATAAAAAAAAGGTTAGGTTAGGTTAGGTTGGGTCCGGCGCGAATACTGCATGTGTGCACACGTGAACACGATTGCAGTGTAGAGTCAGGGCGAAATTAGTGTTTTTTTTCCGGGTTTCGGGAAAAAGCGGTATAAACTGTGTAGGTGGAAGTGCTGTGAGCGTGTGTGACTGGAGGCATAAGAATCTGTTGGGGTATTCAGCCGCTACGGCCGTTGGGAACTTCGGCGGGGTGAGCACGTGGGGATAACCCTTGCAAGTGGATGCCCCTTCGGATTTTCGGCAAACTGTGAGTACCTTGATTGCAGTAGTGCTTGTGTGCTAGGTGTGTGAGTGTCGGTAGGGCCTAATTGGCCGAGACAGCTTTTCAGTGTCACCGGGTGGTCGCCGCGTTGGAAGCCGCGTGGAGGCACCTGGCGTGTCGTGTGTTTTGTGGTGCCGCGTGCCTGGGAACGCGTCGCGTTCGGTGGTGCTGTGTGCTTGGGAACGCGTGCGTTTCGTGGTGCCGCGTGCCTGGGAGCGCGCGCGTTCTGTGGTGTCGCGTACCCTAGGAGGTGTGCAGGAGTGGACTGCGGTGGTCGACTGCTGACTGGTGCGCGTAGTTCTCAGTTCGCGGACCACTGATAGTCGCATATAGTGGATTGCGCGAAAGGACGAGCTGGACCGCCAGTGATCGTGCAGGATGGCTGCAAAAAATATCGCGGTGTTTGAAATCACGGACGATGAGAGACCGGCTAAAATGGCGATGAAGCACAGCAGGTTAAATGTAATTAGCCAGTTAAAAAGGTGCGACTCGCTTAATACGGGGCGGAAGAGAAAGGTGATGGATACTTCCATAGAATGTGGGCAGCTGGACACGGAGGTGGTGAAGAGGGTAGAGGACCCAAACGCGTTTGTCATGGGAGAGGCCATGCAGATGGTGATTAGGTGTAGTAGGGAGTTGGATAAAAGGATAGCCGAGAATCCTAATACCAAAAGGGAAATTAAGGACCTGGCCATAAACCTGAAGAAGAGTGCAGAGGTTTTAGGTAGGGAAACGACCAGGACCTGGCTGGAATCCCATAGATGGCAGCTGGCAGAAACGCCAAAGTATGAGGTGGAGTGCCAAACTCCAGCATGGGGCGGTAAGGAGGTGGGCTGCCAAACTAATATGTCGGAGGCCGCAAAGATCGAGGAGATTAAGCGGAGAAAAGGGCAGAATCTGGGACCGTCTGAACTAAAGGACGTATTGGACATGAAATGGCCGGAGGAGACTTTCGAGATATGCAGACTGGGAAGTGCAGAAAAGGAGGATTGGAGGAGAGGGAACCTAATCCTCATATGCAGAAGGGAGGAAGACCAGGAGCACCCCTGGGTAAAGAAGATTAGGGGGCTAAATTCCCTAGTTGAGGAGGCTTTCGTCAGTGACGCGAATGGAAATCCATTGATTGGGGTTAGAACGGTTTCGGAGCTATTGGAGGAGCAGGAGGGAGAAATTAAAGACCGTTATATGTTCGTGCTGAGGATAAACGGGAAAACGGAGGAAGAAGACGACAGTACAATTCAGGAGGGACTGAAGAAAATCTCCAGAATGACCAAGGGCAAAGGAGAGCAGAGAATAAAATGCTATTCAACGATGGAGAAGAGACTGTATAGGATCAGGAAGCACGTGGAGCTTGCTTTCGAGGAGGGTGATAAGGATATAACCTTGATCACAATGGGAAAAGATGGACCTGCGCAGAAGGTAGAGGAAAGGATGAAACCAGTCCAAAAAAGGAGGAGCGAGGTGTTTGTGGTGAGACCAACGCAGGGGACCTACACGGAGATCCTGAAGAAAGTGAAGAAAGACGTGCCCGTAGGAGAAGTAAAGATCGACAGGGTGACGAAAGGTGAGGATGGGAGCCTGAGGATCTCCATAAAATCAAAGAAAGAGGAGGGCAAGGAGACCTTCAGAAGGGCATTGACGGATACGGTCTCGGGGCTGGCACAGGTGAAGTGCAGATAGAACGTGCGGAGGGTAATGCTGCTGGAACTGGATCCTGAGGTAGTAGAAGACGAGGTCAGGGAGGTGCTAGGAAAGGCGCTTAACAGAGACCTAAAAGCGGTGGGATCAGTCAGAGTACTAGGGAATGTAAATAGAGCGGGGAAGAAGTCAGCCTTCTTGACAATGCCAGCTGAGGTTGCAGCTCTGCTCCTCAACATGAAAAGAGTGGGAGAAGGATGGGACAGGTGGAGGGTCCGGGACGTGGTGAGCCCTGGCAGATGCTTCACCTGCAGGAAGGTCGGACATGAAGCGAAGGAATGCAATGAGAAAGGGAAGGGCGAAATATGCCATAACTGTGGCGATTTCGGCCATCTTAAGAGGGACTGCAAGAATGATACAGCTTGCTATCTGTGCAGAAGGAGTGGGCACAGAGCAGAGTCCATGAATTGCCCAAAATATAGGGACATGGTACAGAATATGAGGAAGAAGGGTGAGACTGACCCTGCAAATGGTTAAGGTGTTGCAGATAAACGTAGACAGAAGGAAGGCGGCACACGAGCTTATGTTCCAAACTGCCGCGAGGGAAGGTGCAGACCTAATATTGGTCTGTGAGCCAAACAAAGCACTTGTAGAGAGGAGGGGATGGTTCACTGATGACGCCAAGGATGTGTGCATCATAAGAAGGAACGCTGCTGTATGGATTAGCGAATGGGGCAGGGACAGAGGACATGTCTGGGTGAGGATGGAGTACCTGCACGTCTTCTGCGTGTATGTGTCTCCGAATGTGTCGGAAGAGACATACGGGGCATACCTGCAGGATATTCAGGGTAATATGAGAGGGAATGGCGGGGGCATAATCCTGGGTTGGGATTTTAACGCGAAGTCACCACTCTGGGGCTCACCAGCGGAGGACAGGAGAGAGAGTCTTCTGGCGGAGTGGATAGCAAGTCTGAATTTAACAGTGGTCAATGTAGGGAACAAACCTACATTCCATAGGGATGCCAGCCAGTCAATCCTGGATTTGACTCTTGCGACGGAGGGAGCAGGCAGCAGGGTAAGGGGGTGGAGCGTTCTGGAGGAAGAATCTCTCAGCCTTCATAACTACATCAGATACGAGATCGCCACGAGGGCAGGGCCACACGTTGGCGACCGGAGCAGGAAAAGCGTGTTCATGGGTGAGAAGTTTAGGGAGGTCGTAAGGGGAGACTCTGGGTTTGACGAAGTCCACACAAATGTGGACCGACTCACTGACCTCTTAAAAAAGGCACAAGCCATGGCAATGCGTACAATAAGGAACGATGTACTCGGGGGAAATGTGTATTGGTGGACGGAGGACATAGAGGTGTTAATAGGCAGGGCAGTTACTGCCAGAAGACGATACACTAGGGCCAGAGCTAGAAGTCCAGCGGAAGAAGGGGAGGTGGAGGAATTACGTTCTGCATATAAGGAGGCCAGGAGAGCACTGAGGAGCGCAATAACCAGGAGCAAGGCAGATCAGTGGAGAAAAGTCTGTGAGGAACTGGAGCAGGACATATGGGGGGAAGGATACAAGATCGTAATGAGGGCTTTGCACCAGAACCCTCCCAGGATAGAGATGGACAGGGAAAAGAGAACCGTTATCGCTAACGCGCTATTCCCGGAAGCGGAGGTGGTTCTGTGGGAAACAGAGGGACCAGAGGAGGCTACGCTAGAAAGTTTCACGATGCAGGAGGTGGAGGAGGCCGTGGGAAGGCTGAAAATTAATAGGGTTCCGGGACCGGATGGGGTCTTGCCAGAGGCGGTGAAGTCACTAATGAAGGAGAAAGGTGATCTGCTCCTGCAGGCGTTTAACAAGGAACTATTGCAGGGCAGGTTCCCCACGGTATGGAAAAGAGCGAGGCTGGCGCTCATCCCTAAGCCAGGCAGGGACCAGAATGAGGCTAGTGGGTTTCGACCTATATGTCTGTTGGACACAATGGGTAAGGTATACGAAGCCTTAATCAGCAGGAGGGTGGATCAAGAACTGGAAGGAAGGGCACCTCTGGACGAGATGCAGTTCGGCTTCATAAGTGGTAGATCGACGGTGGGAGCCATGCAAGAGGCGATCGATAGCATCAGGGCGGCCGGACAGGGAAAATGGAGAGCGTTGATTCTTCTGGATGTGAAAAACGCGTTCAACACGGCGAACTGGGAACGTATACTCGAAGAGTTGACGGCGAGGCAGGTAAACAGAAGTTTGGTGGACCTAGTGGCGGACTATCTAAGTGACAGAAGGCTGGAGATTTGTCCGGGTACCTGCAGGGAGATTAACATCGGTGTCCCACAAGGCTCAGTGATGGGGCCTCTGTTATGGAACGTGCTGTACGACGGAGTTCTTCGGATCGAGAGGCCGGAGGGGACGAAGATCCTGGCGTACGCTGACAATCTGGCAATCGTGGTGACGGACGAAACAGAAGCAGGGATGGTGGAGAAGGGGAATAGGGTAATGTACACCGTGGATAGATGGCTAGGCGGACGCGGTCTGGAACTCGCACCTGAGAAAACGGAAGCGGTTGTGTTTACCACCAGAAAGGCAAGAAGTGCGGGTTTCAGTCTGAGAGGGACGATAATACCGTTTAGCCCTACGGTTAAATACCTAGGTGTGTGGATCGACCGACATTTGAACTTCGGGCGGCATGTAGAGGAGGCGTGCAGGAAGGCAGAAAGAACGGCGATGGCTTTGGCGAGGATTATGCCCAACATAGGAGGACCATCATCAAAGAAAAGAAGGGTCCTGGGGAACGTGGTAGATTCGGTGTTGCTGTACGCCGCCCCTATATGGGCGACAGCACTAGGCATGAAGAAGAGCATGAACAGGCTCAACTCAGTTCAAAGGAGGGTGGCGCTCAGGATCGCAATGGCATACAGGACTGTATCGACGGTCGCAGCGCAGGTGGTGGCTGGTGTGATTCCCATCCATCTGTTGGTGGACGTGAGGAGAATTTATGAGGCGGAGGGACCGCGAGAGGAGGTGAAAAGGGCGGAAAGGGAGATAACGATGGCTAAGTGGAAGCGAGAATTCGAAGGGAGCGACAAGGGCAGGTGGACGAGGGCTCTGGTGGCGGACGTCAAGGAATGGACGGGAAGGAAGCACGGAGAGGTTACGTACTTCATCACGCAGTTCCTCACAGGACACGGGAGCTTCGGGAGTTACCTGCTGCGTATTCAGAAGAACCCAAATGACGAGTGCATTTATTGCGGTGAGGCGGATACAGCGGAGCACACTGTTTTCGAGTGCCCAAGGTCCTTACGAGAAAGAATGGACATGGAGGTGGCAGCGGGATTTCCCATTACTACGGGAAATCTCATAGCAACGGCGCTGTCCAGCAAGGCGGCGTGGGATCACACATTGGGGGTGATCCATTCGATTATGAGAAGAAAGGAGGAGGACATGCGAAGGACGCAACAGCAATAGAACGCTGCTGTTGAGTCACGAAGCGGAAACCTAGAATGACGCAAGGAACACCGGCGTGGAGGTGAGATGCTGCGGATCTAACGGGGTACATAATGGGTAGTATGTAGCATAGGTCGTAGTAGCTTTGGACGGTTGTCAGTTTTGTACGGTTGTTTTAATAGTATAGTATTTGGCAATACTATAAATTTTGTATGTAAGTATTTGGCTATCTGATCTACATACATAGGTGCAGGCTAATCCGCATCGGTAGTGGATCAGATAGCCAAGATACGGTAACTGTCATCTTCCCGGTCGTGATGCAAAGCCGATAAGGTAGTTCCGTGACCGCGAGGCTGAGGTGGAGGGAGGAGGGTTAAAAAAAAGAGGTTAGGTTAGGTTCCCTCATCAGGTGCTGACACGTTGACGTCGTATGAGGGCCTAGTAACGGAGTCCAATGATTCACGAGGACGGGGGCGAGCTTGTCTCGGTCTCGGTCTTGGATGAGGATGAAGTGAAGCTAAGGGCAGCACAATGCACACGCCCCCAGACCCACTTTCACTATCCCTTTTCGGTGAGCAACTTTGTTATCACTTTTCCTTTACCCTCTTGGGGGGCGAACTGTGCGCTAATCCTTGGATGTAGCCTTTCTTCAAATCCAGGCGAAATCCGCTCTTTAAACACATACTGTATCCTGTAACTGTCGTCCTCTCTTGGACAACTCTTGTTTTTTTTCCGATCCTGACGATATTAGGGTACCCGAGGGCTAGAGATCTCTATTTTCACTCTGCTCCTCTCTTCGCCGGACGGGAAGTAAGATGACGACTTTTGGCACGGAATTGGACCCTTTATTCTTTGAAAAAAAAATGGATTGTACAAACAAAGAAGAAAGGATTACGGAGCAGGGGAGGGAGACCCCAGTTCCGGTAGGTGAGGGTGGCGGAAGGCCAGGCTCCCCCCGACCGTTATCTGGTTACTGGTCGGCGTCCTCGGTGGCAAACCAGGCTGAGGGGCCAAGTAGAGGCCTGGTGAAAAAAGTCCAGGGGGACAGGGTAAAAAGTCGGAGACACCCGGAGAGGTTACGTTGGATCCTTTTAAAAGGAAGTCACTTATAGGAAGGTCTCCACCAGCAAAACAAAGATCGAGTTCGATGCCAGGCCTTACGGGAATACAAGATACCCCTTCAGTGGAGGAACAGGGTAGTGGAGACAAGAGAAAGAGAGGTGGGGAGTTAGAGGCTCTTGAACAATTTAAGAAAGGGAAGGTGAGTACAGGGTATATAACCACCATCGATCTTAGTGAAGATGACAAAGGGACTTCAATGTTGGATGAAGTCTTGAAAAAAGTTAATAGAGATGTAAATGAGTTGGCCACATGGGCCAAAGAACGAAACACTAAAAAAGAAATAAAAGACATCTCAAGCAGACTGAATTTCCTGATGAGAGATCTTAGGAGATTAAATGAATCTCAGGAAGAGACGGTGTCCAGTAGAAAACGGGAAATAGAAAAATTAAAAAAGGAAAATAGATATCTTAGGGAAAAAATGCAAGCTCACCGGAATGAGGCAGCGGTCGGAGGGAGTAGGGATGTTGGCAACCAGGAAATCGGTAAACTAAAGGAAGAAAACAAACGTCTGAAAGACGAGTTGCATAAATATAAACAGCTAATGGAGGAAGTCACAGAGGAGGATCTATCGGAAGCGGGCACTTATGAGACCTTTGAACCACTCGTGGCGAAAACATGGCCCAAGGAGATTTATAAGTCCGCATTCGTGACAGTGGGTTCTCCCCTGGAAGAAAACAAGGAGGGAGATTTGCTATATTGGGAGGAGAACCTCAATTCGGAGAAAATAAATGTGGGGATGCGCAGGGTCTTTCGGGACAGATTTCCGGAGATTGATGGCATGGAGGGCAAACTGACGGTGATCACTGTCCGAACCTACATCGAGGATAAGGAGGGAAACAAAACGGGACATGAAAGGAACGTTTATAGAGAAATCGATGAATGTCCGGAGGATTATATCGATATTCTCCGCTCCGTGAAGGAAAATATGCTAAGGGGGAAAAGAAGCAAATTAAGTTTGTACCCTCCATATGGTGATGAGAAAGGCATCCTAATCAGGAAAATATCAGAAGTAATCTTCAGAGGCACGGGTATTAAATGTATAATTTTCACCATAAGCCGTAACACCGAAACAGAAAAGAAACCCAAAGAGAAGAAAGAGCAGAAAAATAGGGAGAGGGATACGGATGTGCTCTTCATCAAACAACAAGGTAATTCCTATGCTGATTTACTAAAAACCGTAAAAGAGAGGGTTGAAGTTAAATCAGTCGCCGCGAGCGGCATTAGAACCATCAGAGAGGCCAGAGATGGAAGGATGATTATTGTCGTAGAAAAGAATAAAACAGAGGCCGTGTCAGCACTTACAAACGAGCTGGCCGGTGTTGGCAACCTGGAGATCTCCAAGGGTGGTGGACCTAAAAAAGTGACTCTCATTATCAGAGACATCGACAGCGCTACGTCAAGGGAGGAGGTTAGAGCTGTTGTATGTAAGGAGGTGGAAAACAACGCAGAGGACACAGATTGTGATGTGAGCGAACTCATACCCTGCTTTGGAGGGAACAAGGCTGCTACGATTAAACTAGAGAGGCAGAAGGCCAAGGTACTGACCGATATGAGGAAGATCAGGATCGGTTTAAATTGGTGTCCGGTCAGTGAAAGGGTTGTTGTACTGCAATGTTTCAAGTGTTGGCAATACGGTCACACAATGGACGTCTGTAAGGCGGGCCAAGACGTACCTGACAGGTGCAGAAACTGTGGCCAGGAGGGGCACAAGGCTAAAGATTGTAGCAGGGGGGGCGACCTGCATAAACTGAGGGACAGTAGGACATAGAGCAGGCAGCGGACGATGCCCAGAGTTCCAGAAGACCCTTAGAAGGGCGAAATTTAAAAGAAGGAAAGGGGGAGGCATGCCAGCCCAAACAGTAACTTCCACTCGATCACGATAATGATAAAAATCCTGCAGATCAATGTAGATAGACGCAAGGTGGCGCATGATAACCTAGCGCAGGTAACGCAAGAAAGAAACGTTAATTTTGTTTTAATTAGCGAGCCAAACAGGATCCTGGCGGGAAAACAGGGCTGGTATACGGACAGGGATGGTGACGCCTGTATCATCAGGAGAAACAAGAACATAAAGGTACACGATTGGGGCAGAGGGAATGGTTTTGTTTAGATAGAACTAGGAAACTTATGTATCTTCGGATGTTATCCCCAAATGTTCGGATGGAAAGGTTTCATCAATTCTTAGATGATTTGGAAACGGAGGTGCAATCCAAGGGAGATAAAGTCCTCCTGGGGGGAGACTTTAACGCTAAATCCCCGGCGTGGGGATCGCCAATTGCGGAGTAGCAGTCACAAATTAAGGCAGCACACCTACTTTCCAAAGAGGTGTTTCCTCCTCGTATATAGATATTACTCTGGCAGGGGAGGGTGTAAGCGGACGTATTGAAAATTGGCAGGTCTTAGAAGAGGAAACTTTCAGTTTACACCGGTATATTACCTTTAACATCAAGCACGGTGGTGGCACTACAAAGAGGAATACTCAACGAGGACCAAGACTCTGGAGGTTGGCGGACTGTAAACGCTTCGTTAGAGAAAGCGTTCAGTTAAAGGGAGATAGGATCACTCTGGAAAATTTGATCAGGGAGCTGAAGAAAGTGAGCCGAAAAACTGTATTTTACCAGAGGGCTGATAACGCTGGTAACGCAGTGTACTGGTGGACCCCAGAACTGGCGGAGGAAAGGGCTAACATAAACGCGGTTAGGAGAAGATTACAGAGACTACGGGCACGGAGAGCCGTCGGATTTGCTGAGATCAACAGTCTAGAAGAGGAATACAGAATCGCCAGGAACGCATATAAAAAAAGCATAATGGCCGCCAAGGACCGCTGCTGGCGGAAGATACTTACAGACCTGGAAGATAACATTTGGGGGGAGGGATTCCGAATCGTAAAGGAATCCTTGAATATCAGCAAACCAAGAGTAGATTTGGATTTACCTAACAGGTTAGAGGTTGTCCGGGCGCTGTTCCCTGTCAAGGATAACGGGGAATGGATAAATAGGGCCGTGGATAATACGGCACATTTAACGACGGTAGAGGTCAAGGCGGCAGCGATCAGACTAAAGAACAGAAAGGCTCCCGGTCCAGACGGCATTCCGGCAGAAATGATTAAGGCCATCGTGGAGGAGAACGCTGAGGCCATAAGAAACCTGCTGAACGATTTGTTCTGCGGGGGAGAATTCCCATCGGCATGGAAGGACACTGGACTGGTAATGATACCTAAACCGGGGAAGACGGACCTTACACCATCGTCCTTTAGACCCATTTGCCTGGTCGATACTCTGGCCAAACTGTACGAAGGAGTTATACTTCAGAGATTAAAGAAGGAGGTGGTAAGATGCGGGGACTTGCACCCGAATCAATTCGGTTTTCGTCAGGGAAGATCGACAATAGACGCTCTTACGTTGGTGGTGGATGAGATCAAAAGGGCAAACTCCCAGAACCTTTGGTGTGCTTTGATTTTATTTGACGTTAAGAATGCCTTTAACACGGCGGACTGGAAAAAGATTTTGGATACTTTGGAGAACCGGGGAATAAATAACCACCTGCTCAACTTGGTAGCTGCATACCTACACCATAGGAGGATAGTCGTAGACAGGGATACATACATGGAAATGTATATGGGAGTTCCACAGGGGTCAATCTTGGGACCTACTCTGTGGAACGTCCTCTATGACAGCGTGCTGGCGGTGGCAACAGACGGGAGTGCTAAGCTGGTGGCCTATGCCGATGATTTGGCCGCGGTGGTTACGGGCACAACCAAGCGTGGTTTGGTGAGTAACGTGAACAATGCAATCGCGCTCGTGGACGAATGGATGACGCAGCATCTTCTGGAGCTGGCGGTCGACAAGACGGAGGTCGTGGTAGTCACGGGCATGAGAAGATCGGGAGGCCTGAGATTCGACTTTAGGAACTCGGAGATTGCCCCCAAGAAAGAAGTAAAATACTTGGGGGTGGTTATAGATAGTGCCATGACATTCGGTGGACACGTGCGAAAAGCCTGCGATAAAGCGGATAAGACCGCTGCCGCTTTGGCTAGGCTTATGCCCAACATAGGGGGCCCCGGACAGAAGAAAAGAGCCGTGATGGTTAGCACGGTGGAATCAGTCGTTTTGTACGCTGCCAGCATATGGGCTCAAGCGCTCAGAATAAACAGGCACAGAGACAGGGTGCTAAAGACGCAAAGAAAGATGACCCTGAGGATCGCGCATGCGTACCGGACCGTGTCCACTGTCGCGGCTAACGTGATCGCCGGCGTGATACCGCTCGACCTGAAAGTCGAAGAGAGAAAAGAAACCCAGGCCCTAATAAGTAGGGGGCTTCATGTAGAAGAGGCAAAAAAACTGGCTAGAAGGGATACCATGTTAAAATGGCAAGACAGATAGCGGCTAACAATCAACGCGGAGTAGACGAGAAGATTAATTCCGGAGTTGAAGATCTGGGTAGATAGGAGGGGAGGAGACGTAACTTATCATATCTGTCAGATGTTATCGGGCCACGGAAATTTCGGAAGTTACTTGAAGAGAATAGGGAAGCGGACAAATGACGATTGTTTTTATTGCGGATATGAGGATTCCCCAGAGCATACACTCTTCCAATGCGGCAGATGGGAGGCAGATAGACAGCGGATGTTTATACAAGTAGGCGAGGAGGTGACGCCTGAAAACTTAATACGTCTGGCCGTGAGGACAGAGACAGATTGGAAGAGCGTGATGGGTATGATCAATAGTATAATGGGGAAGAAAGAGGAAGACCTGAGAAGGGCAGAGGTGGAGGTAGAAAGAGTAAGGGCTGTAACCTAAACCTTCTTCTTTTCTTCATTTTAATGATGTTAGTCTCGTGTTGCATTTGTATGTGTGGTTTACAATTTTATTTAGTCTGTAGCTATCGGTATAGCATTTTTTGTATATTTGTATATAAAATGTTTTTATTTACATAATTGTAGTGTAGACACGCAGTTTTTGCGTAGATACGGAAACCGTCAGTTCTCAGGTTCAGATGTAAGGCCTTATAGGTTGATTCCTGAACCTGGGAACTGAGGAGGAGGGAGGCGGGTAAAAAAAAAGGTTAGGTTAGGTTAGTCTATTTTATGTTATGTTAGGTTAGGTTGGAGGTTGGGTTGAGGTTCGAGTACGCACACGGTTGTGGTACCTGTCCTTGGCGTAGGCGATTTACACAGATTTTTGAAATCGTGTGTGACTCAAACTAGGTGAGTGGCCGGTTAAGGGTTTCGCCTAAGTGTGGTAGTGAAGGCAGCAAAGTCTGGACTCGCGTGCGAAAGTTATTGGGGCTGAAAGAAGTCTCCACGTGGTGACTGAGGGGATACCGGAAGCAGCCATTTTGGTTCCTGGAGGTATTGAGCTAAGGTATTTGCGGGAAGTGTTCGGTGGTTTCGGTGGTCGTGCGGCCATTATTTTGGTTCTCGCAGCGGAGTGCAGACGGCGGGCATTTTGGTTCCACCAGTTGAGGACGAGTTGGGCCGCCAGTGGTGGAGTGCCGGAGTGCGTGCGGTGCATTTCGGGAGTGCGAGATGTCGGCACGCGGGACGGACAGGGCCGCTGAAGAGAGAGAGTTAACGGTGGATTTGACAAAAATGGACTTCGAAATTCTGGAGAGCGAAAACAGCAAGGGGGTAATTGAGAGCAGGCATAAGTTGGCGAGAACGCCTCCACAGAGACGTGGACCATGTCCCGAAAAGATGTGGCAGGGAGGAAGGGAGTAGTCTCAAGGTCAGAAGGATGAAGAGGGA
Source organism: Anoplophora glabripennis (assembly GCF_000390285.2). Classification (NCBI taxonomy): domain Eukaryota; kingdom Metazoa; phylum Arthropoda; class Insecta; order Coleoptera; family Cerambycidae; genus Anoplophora; species Anoplophora glabripennis. Next base: position 110,174 of record NW_019417033.1, read on the forward strand.
CGCAAGGCAAAGAGGAAGAGGGAAGAAGAGACCCGTCGCAAAGAGAAGGGTGTAGAGTTAGAGACCTTGGATGTTAAGGCCATAGCGTTAACCCTAAGGGAAGAAATACAGAAGGTCGAAAGGGAGCTCCAGACTATCGCACGAGTATGCGAGGAGCGGAATACTAAAAGTATAATAAAAGAGTCATCGTCCAGGCTGAAGATTACTAGAATGAAGCTACAATCTCATGAGGTCCAAATGTTCCTAAAAAGGCTGGCGGAGGGAACACTGAGATGTGATAACAGTGAAAAAGAAAAGGTAAATACGCAAAGGCTAGTTTCAGAGAACGAGAGCTTAAAGAAGGACGTCTGCAGACTGAGCGCGGAAATAGAGGGTCTTAAGAAGGAGAGGGAGCTAGGTCCAAGCGAGAGCCGGAACAGGAGCTCAGTTATGGACGAAAAGACGCTGGAGGGGGCAAAATGTTTGGAGGACATTCGCCGCCTGAAAGACAAAGAGTGGAAGGAGGAGTTTTTCAAAGCGGCCTTCATGGAGGTGGGATCACCTCTTATGGCGGACAAAGAAGCGGAACTGGTAGTTCTGCAGGAGAGGGATGTTGGGGCAGGAAGAAACGCAAGCATCAGCAAGGTGCTCTTGGATAGATATCCGGAGGTTCTGGAGATGGAGGGTAGGGTAACTGCACTGTCTGTTAACACCAGGGTAGAAACGAAGGAGGGGGAGATAGAAAGGATTAAGAATATATATAAAGCAGAGATCAATGAACCGCAGGATTGGTACGACGCGCTAGGGGATATTAGGGACCGTATGATCCGAAACAGAAGGAGTACTGTGGCGTTGTATCCGCCAACACCCAGCAGAAGAGGGGCATTAACAAGAAAGGTGGCGGAGAAGATTTTCAGGGGCTCAGGAATAAGATGCTTGATATACGTGAATAATGAGATGCATCAGAACAAGGTGAGAGCTAAGAAAACGGAGGCGGTAATGATCAGCCATGAGGGAAAGTCGTACGCCGATCTATTAAAAGAAGTGAAAGAGAAGGTTGCGCCGAAATCGGACGCGGCAAAAGGAATTAGGGCAATAAGAAAAAAGACGGTAAGATGATTATTGTCATGGACAAAAGTCAGACGAGCGCGATGGAAACGCTACGGACAGGATTAAGGGACATGGTAGGAGAACGGCAAATGAAGGTGCTGGGGGGGATGAAAGAAAAAGTAGTGGTCATCAAGGATATGGATGAGCTGGTAACTAAAGAGGACGTGATGGAGGCCATTAGGGACGAATTGGGTATCCGAGGCGAGGAGTACAAAATGGGGGAGTTGCGACCATGCTACGGTGGAAATCAAGCGGTGTCGTTGAGGCTTCCCCAAGATAAGGCAGAGCAACTGTTGGGGGCGGGCAGACTGAGGGTCGGGCTAAACTCCTGCTCGGTGACAGAGAGGCTGAGGGTAATACAGTGTTATAGGTGTTGGGGGTATGGTCACACAAGAAAGGAATGCAGAGGAGAGGATCGCAGCCTATGCTGTAGAAGATGCGGGATCGAGGGGCATAAGGCGGAGACCTGTGGGGAGGAAGCAAAATGTTTGAACTGTAAGGAGTCGGGCCACGTGGCAGGCTCGGGGTCGTGTATTGAGTTCCGTAGGGCTTTGGCGGGAGCAAGGGCAATGGCTAATGATCGGGGGAAAGCTTTAAGTGGTTCTACTTAAATAAATAAATGAACACTCAGGATATTAGGATAATCCAATCAAATCTGGGTAGAGACAGGGTAGCCCACGACGTAGCGCTCGCCACCGCAGCAGAGTTGCGCGTGGACTTATTAGTGATAGGTGAGCCAAATAAGGCATTGACGGCTAAAGGCAGGTGGATTGCAGACAAAAATGTTGACGTGGCGGTCTTCATACGAAATAGAAACATTAAGGTGACCAATGTGAAGATAAAATCGGGTTTTTTAGTTCTGCGGCTCGCGGAAATGAGCCTAATATGCTGTTATATTTCCCCTAATTTACATCAGAGGTTTTTTGAGAAGAAGGTGGATGAAATCCTCAGAGCATGTGCGGAAGAAAACGGGAAATACATTTTACTAGGGGACGTCAACGCTAAGTCTGGCTGCTGGGGTTCCCCGGTGACTGACAGAAGAGGCTCATATCTGGCGGAGGGGATGGCCGCTCTGGATTTGGTCATTTTAAATAATGGAGAGAAACCGACTTTCGTCAGGGGACGGTGGATGTCTTACATCGACATAACGTGTGCTTCGCAGAGTTTGGCACGCCAGATAAGAGACTGGGAGGTCCTGGACCAGGAGACAGGGACCAATCACCAGTATATTTTCTTCACGGTGAAGGGACAAAAGGTGCCATACACAAGGACACAGCCCAGAGGCAAAGATTGGGAGGTGTTCAAGACTTTGATGGGGATAAGCGATCTCAGGCGCGGACAAGCGAGTTCGGTCAGCAGTTTCACAAAAGCGATGCAAGACGCTTATAGAGAGTGCTTGGGCCCTAAGACAGTCAGTCGGGACGGGGAAATGCCATACTGGTGGGACCAGGCCATCGCGGAGGCTAGGAAAAACTATGGCAGACGGAGGAGAGCGCTAGGGAGAGCCAGGACAAGAGACACAAACAGGGAGGAAATAGACAGTCTGGAAGAGAAGTACAAGAACTCGAGAAGGGAGCTCAAGAATTTAATCAAGAGATCCAAAAGGACACATTGGAAGAGTGTGATCGAGGAAACGGAAAATAACATTTGGGGCGATGCATTTAAAATCGTTATGGGCAAGTTGGGTGGCAAGCCATATGAGATAGATGGGGAGACTAAACAGGAGATTGCCAGACAGCTCTTTGCGGTGGTAGCAGAAAACAGGTGGGAGAGGCTGCCAAGGGGGGAGCGGGTGGAGTTCTCAGCGGAGGAGCTGTTCCTAGCCCTCGAAGACCTGAAGGTGGGAAAAGCACTGGGCCCAGACGGTCTACCGACGGAGGCATTGAGAGAAGCAGGGAAAGCCGCGGGAAACTGGATGCTTGATATACTAAAGAGGTGCATAGGCGACCGGAGGTTCCAAATAACTGGAAAATGGCTCAATTGGTGCTTATTCCTAAAGGTGAACGGGGAAGGAACAAGTACAGACAATTTGCTTGCTAAACACCATTAGCAAGTTATATGAAGCGCTGCTGAGACGCAGGCTAGAGGTAGAGATCGAAGAGAGGGGAGGATTGTCTAATAGACAGTACGGCTTTAGGAAGGGCAGGTCGACCATCCACGCGATAAGGGACGTCCTGGATGTGCCCAGAAGAACGAAATGGGCGGTGGTGGTAGCCCTGGACGTGAAGAACGCTTTCAAATCGGTCAGGTGGGGCGTCATAAGGGAGGAGTTAGCCAGGAGGGAGATCTCAGCATACCTCCAAGACGTGATTGGGGACTATCTCAGCAATAGGAAACTCATCATAGAGAAAGGGAGGGTCATTGAGGTGTATGCTGGCGTTTCCCAGGGATCCATATTGGGGCCCACCCTGTGGAACATCGCTTATGATGGGGTTCTGGGCTTAAACTGGCTAGAAGGAATTAAAGCGGTCGGCTTTGCCGACGATCTGGCACTGGTACCAGAGGCTGATACAGAAGTAGAACTCGAATCCAAGATGGACAGGGCGTTATTTATGGTCAGCGGTTGGCTGAGAACCAGAGGGCTTGAGTTGGCGCCAGAAAAAACCGAGGCTGTCATGATAAGGGGGTCTAGAGGGAAGAGAAACGAGGCTAGTTTTAGCCTAGGAGAAGTCACTATTAGACCAAAAAGAGCCATTAAATATCTCGGCGTGTGGCTTGATGACAACAGAAATTTTGGTACGCACGCAACTGAGTCAGCCGCCAAGGCCGAAAGGAGGGCGGCATTGTTGGCAAGAATTATGCCAAATGTGGATGGTCCCTCCCTCTCTAAGAGGGTGTTGCTGTACAACGTGGCGGCTTCTACATTGTTATACGAGGCGCCGGTGTGGCACGAGGTAACGAAGTTGGGGAAATACAGGGGTATCCTCGAAAAAGCGCAAAGGAAGGCCCTACTTAGAATAGGTTCAGCGTATAGGACTGTATCAACCGTGGCAATCCAGGTACTTACAGGCATAGTCCCCGATGGTGGAGGAGAGGAGGAGGCTGTTTGAAAGAGAAGATGGAGGGTCTAGGGCTGCAAAAAAAAGAGGAGAGACGTAGCACTATGCAGAGGTGACAAATGGAGTGGGATGGAAACGAAAGTACGGGAATGTGGACCAAGAGACTCATTAGAAATCTGGAGACATGGGTGGGGTGCGACCATAGAAATAGTTCGTACTTCCTGACTCAAGCCCTGACTGGTCACGGTGCCTTTGGGGTATATACAAAAAGGATTGGGAAAACCGCGGATGACAGCCATACTGCAGTGAAGTCGACGACGCCTTGCATGCCCTAGATGGAGCAGGGAGAGGAGACGAGCCGAGTTGATGGTGGGAGAAGAGATCACAGCGGACAACCTGATAGCAGTAATGACGGGGAGCTAAGCAGGATGGACTGCTATAGAAAACTTTCTCACCAGTGTTATGAGGAAAAAGTGTGAGGATGAGTTAAGGAGGCAGGCAACCGAGGAGGATGAGGACTAGGGGGAGTAGAAGATAGGGACAACGAGTAGATGTTCTCAGCGAATCCGATGAAAGCCAATAGCAGTTCCGGATTCGCTGAAGTCCAATAGAATGGGTGAAGAAAGGGTTTTTTTGGCCGGTAGGAGTCCGGCAGTATCGGGTGTGATAGAGCATAGGCACCCGATCTCCATGATGGATTTTTCCCCCGCAACAAAAAAAAAGGTTAGGTTACCCCTCCAAGGAGCTGTGAGACCTTGTCGTGGTGAAGGGGCTTAAGTAGTTGCTACGATCTCTCAGGCTATGTCGGCGGGGGTCGTGCAAGTGACCCCTGGCAGGGTTACCCATGCCGAACAGGTTGGGAGGGAGCGATGAAAACAAAGGACAGCTCAACCTCAGGATCTACCACCGAAAGGTGATACCACGGGAACTGACGCACCCGAGGTTAATCCGAGTTACGGGCTGCTGTGCCACCAACCCGTTAAGTACCGTAACCCTGGGCCACACTTCAGAGACCACCGTGGAAAAAACAGGGGGCACCGCGATGCATGTTGTGTGGGACCTGGGGCCGAGGAGCTTGCCTTTACCGGCCGGCCTGCGAGGAGTAAACCTCTATAAAAGAAACCGAGAGAGACTCGTTAAAACCTGCGGGGTACCAGGCGCACCCCGCAGTAGGCAGCCTTCCCCCGGATAAGGGCCCACTGCCCGGGGTGACCTGTTTTGGTCCCGACTCGTGGGAACGGAATGGAACCACAGAAAAAACCCAAAATGTGCAGGGGGGTAACCCCAGCACCGGTTGGGGAGGGTGAAGGAGCAGCATTCACTCCCCGACCGTCAGTATTCTTCTGCTCCAAAGATAGCCCAGGGGGGGCAAACTAGAAATAAACGTAAGGAGGAAGAAAGGGAAGAATTGAATTCAAATCCCTTTGGAAAATCTACAAGGATTTCGAGAACTCCACCGAGGGGTCCTACGAGTCTGCTTTCAAGCTTGGTACGGGAAGGTTTAGACCAAATGAAAATGAGCGAATATGGACCCTCACCTCTATCGCTAAATGAGAGCACCAGTGCAAATAAGACAGGTATGGAGAATCCGGCAGTAGGGGAAAAAAGGAAAAGGACACCTAGTTCATCTAAGGAATCTATACTGATAACATCGAGCGAACCTAGCCAAGAGAGTCGATCGAAGGCCCAGGTATCTCACACTGATAAAATGTCCATCGGGGAAATTAGGAAAATAATAAAGGGAATAGATGTGGAGACCAGGAACATCGCTGTATTCGCTGAAGAAAGAAATACAAAGAGGGAAATAAAGGACGCTCCGAGGAAACTAAAGAGACATTTGACTAGATTAATGTCAAAAGATGCTCAGGAGATGTTACAAAATCTAGAACAAGCAAATATCTCAAATACCTTCAGGGAAGAAGGAAGCAGAGAGACAGTCAAGAAGGCAGGAATCCCGGATGGATAAACTAAGACAGGAAAAACTGAAACTAGAGGAAGAAAATAGACGACTTAGGAAGGAACTACAGAGATACAAGTCACAGGGTAGTGAGGTAACGGCTGATAAGATAGAGGGGGTGGAGTCCTATGATGAATTCTCAGGACTCATGGAACACAAATGGCCAACGGAAATATTTAAATCTGCTTTCATAGCAGAGGGAACGCCGTTTGACCATAAAGAAGGTGATCTTATATTTTGGGAGGAGTATGGGAGACCCTCTGAAGAGAACGTGGGACTTAGGAAAAATTTTCTTGAGAGGTATCCGGAACTAAGAACAATGGAAGGTAGGGTAACAGTCATAACTATATGCACTAGTATCGAGGACAGTGAAGGAACAAGAAAAGGGTGCGAAAGTGTTTAGGGCCGAAATAGACGAAAGTCTCGAGGACTTCTTCGAGGCCTTATGGAGAGTTAAGCAGAAAATGGATACGAGTAAGGCAAGGAAACTTATTATTTATCCCCCATACGGAGAAGAAAATGCTGGATTGGTTAGAAAAATGTCAGAAATCATTTTCAGAAAAACAGCCATAAAGTGTATAATTCACACTAAGAACCAGGTTTCACAGATGGGTCAGCGAATAACGAAACAAAAAGCACAGAGAGAAAAGAGGGACACGGATGCGATCCTCGTTAGGATGGAGGGTAAAACTTATGTTGACCTTCTGAAAATTGTAAGAGAAAAAGTCAAGATAGATTCAACGGCGGCAAGAAGCATCAGGAAGATAAGGGAATCAAAAGACGGTAGAATGATAATAGTCATGGAAAAAGGGGAAAGGAAGCGGCAGAACAGCTCAAAAAGGAACTGGAAAGGCAGGAAAATGTTGAGATTTGTAAGGGTGGGAAAGGGAAGAAGGTGTCCCTGACCATCAAGGACCTAGACAGTCTAACGACTAGGGAGGAGATTAGAGACTGTGTCTGCAGCGAGACGGGTATGGAAGGCGCTGATCGGAGAAACTGCGAAGTCGGCGAGCTGAGGCCGTATTTCGGGGGAAACATGGCGGTCTCAGTCAGGCTGGATAGAACTGAGGCATATGTGCTATTAAGAAAGGGGCGGATCAGGGTTGGCTTAAATTGGTGTCCCGTGGTTGAAAGAGTAGAGGTCATGCAGTGCTACCGGTGCTGGAACTTCGGACACCGGATGAACACGTGCGGGGTTGAACTAAACCAATCCGAGTTATGCAGAAAATGGGGGAAAGAAGGGCACAAGGCTAAGGACTGTGGAGAGGATATAGCGACATGCATAAACTGCAAACGCAGAGGACATAAGGCGGGCAGTGGCAGATGCCCGGAGTTTAGGAAGGCCCTGAGCAAGGCAAGATTAAAAGCGAAAGGGAGCAAACAGAAACGTAAACCTACCTGACACAAAGGAAGTTAACTAAGCTAATCTGTGATAAATTCGGCTGATAAGCGGGATTAAAAACTGTGATATATCTGATTATTTCTAGTAGTAGTCTGTGATATCTTGGATTTGCCTGTTTGTTGTGTACGTGTTGTGAAATTATATTTGAAGATGTTGAGTCTTGCAGATCAACATTGATAGGAGAAGAGTTGCTCAAGACTTGGTGTTCCAAACCGCGCGGAATTTAAAAGCAGACATTGTGTTGATCAGCGAACCTAGTAGAATGAAATCAAGAAATGAGCACTGGTATGTAGATGAGTGCGAGGATGCTGGCGTGATAGTGCTAAATAACAACGTGAAGATCTCCCAGTGGGGGAGAGGTAGAGGTTTTGCCTGGATCAAAGCTGGGGAGACGTATATATATACAGTGTGTACATTTCTCCAAACGCGTCGGCACAATGCTTTGACTCATTTCTGCAGGAACTGGGAAACGAGGTGGACACGAAAGGCACCAGGGTGCTAATAGGAGGTGACTTTAATTCCAAGTCACCGATGTGGGGGTCTCCTCACGAAGGCCGAAGGGGAAAAAATCTTGTAGATTGGATCCACAGCAGATCATTCGCCATCATGAACGCGGGTGATAAACCAACATTCACTAGAGGTGCTAGTCAATCTCACATAGACGTCACAATGGCCTCAGAGGAGATCTCACGAACGATCCGCGACTGGCGGGTCCTTGATGAGGAGACTGCCAGCCTGCATAATTACATTGCGTTCAGTGTCGGCCGCGCCGTTCGGGATAGCAACGGAAGGAGATGGAAAAATGGCAAGCTAGATGGAAAAACCTTTACAAGGCTTTTGAATGAAGAGCTAAGAAACCGACAGACTCTCGACATTAAAACGCTTATGTACAGAGTAAGGAAAGCCTGCAGGGGAGCCACCCCGAGAGTAAGACTAGAACACGGACAGGATGACGTATACTGATGGACTCTTGAGATCGAGGAAGCAAGAAAAGCCTCGCTCCAGGTTAGAAGGCAAGTGTGTAGATTGGCTGCGCGAGCCCAGGGGAACGTGGAAGAATTAACCAGACTAAAAGAAGTCTACTGGGAAAAGAAGAGAGTCCTAAGAGAACTCATACGTAAACAGAAAAGAGATGGAAGAACTTATGTATGGACGTTGACAGCGACATCTGGGGCCTGGGCTATAAGATATTGAGGGACAAAGTGAGAATAAGGGCTCCGAAGATCGACCTAGATAGTGGACGCAAGATGGAGATCGCAAGGAGATTGTTTCCTGCTGACGCTCATGTCTGGAAGAGAACAGAGGTGGTATGCGAAACATGCGACAAGATAGAGTTGGAGGAAATTTTGGCTGCTGCGGACAGACTGAAACCAGGGAAGGCGCCCGGACCTGACGGTATCCCACCAGAGGCAGTGAAGCTTCTGGTTAAAGAACATGCAAATGCCTGCCTGGAGGTGTTGAATAGGGTATATGAGTTAGGTATTTTCCCTAAAAGATGGAAAAACTCGAGGTTGATACTGGTTCCTAAGCCAGGAAAACGCCCAGAGGATCCAGGAGGGTGTAGGCCAATCTGCCTAATTGATGTAATGGGCAAATTAAACGAAGCAATAATACTGGCTAGATTGAACGTGGAGATTGAGCGTAGTGGCGCGTTAAACGACAGTCAGTATGGCTTTATAAAAGGCAGGTCCTCAACTGGGGCTGCCAAACGCATTGTAGATGCATTAAAAAGAGAAGGAAGAAATAACTGGTGTGCTCTTATATTGCTCGATGTGAGGAATGCCTTTAACTCTGCAAGTGGGCGCATTATTATCCGTAATCTGGACAGATAAGAAGGGTCATAGAAGACTACCTTAAAGACAGGACGGTGGAGGTGGACAAGGAAAACAAGTTCGACATAAGCATGGGAGTCCCACAGGGGTCCATCTTGGGCCCCACGCTATGGAATGTCCTTTATGATGGCGTCCTGAGCATAGACATGCCAGGGGGTGCCCGACTCACAGCCTACGCCAATGACCTGGTGGCGTTAGTTGTAAATCCCACGGAAGAAGGGCTGGTGGAGTGCGGAAATGAAACGCTACGAAGAGTGGAGGGTTGGATGCAAGAAAATGAATTAGCACTTGCTCCGGAAAAAACCGAAGCTATCGCCATGTCAGGTATGAGGCGACCAAAGAAAGAGATTAAATTTAAGCTGGGACAGGCCACAATAAACATTCAGAACCGGGTAAAATACCTAGGGATTGTAATTGATAAGTCGCTAACATTCGGAGCACATGTTGAGGAGACCTGTATAAAGGCTGAGAGGACCATCGCGGCTCTGACCCGACTGTTACTTAACATTGGGAGGCCCAGGGAAGACAAAAGGAGAGTACTGTCAGGAGTGGTAAACTCTGTACTTTTGTACGCGGCTCCTGTGTGGGCTGACGCCATGCGAATAGATAGACACAAGAATAGGATGTTGAGCACACAGAGGAAGATTGCTCTTAGAGTGGTGCGCGCGTATCGGACTGTGTCCACGGAGGCCCTCTTGGTGGTAGCCAAGCACCAGATACCAGCACACCTAATGGCAGAGGAGAGGAAACGTTTGTTTTGCGAGGAGGGAAATGATGCAGGATTAGCTAGGAGGAGGACCCTGGAACAGTGGCAGCGAGAGTGAAGCAATGGAGAGAAGGGGTCATGGACAAGAACACTTATCCCCGACGTAAGACCTTGGACGGACAGGAAGCATGGTTATACAGGGTATCATGTCACTCAAGCGCTGACGGGTCACGGGTCTTTCAGAAAGTATACGAACAGAATAGGCAAGGCAGAGGACGATCTTTGTATCTACTGTCACGAAGAAGATACGCCGGAACATACCCTGTTTAGATGCATAAGATGGCAGAACATACGCCTAGAACTTGAGTTGGAGATCGGGACTGAGATAACAAAGGATAACATGGTGAAGCAGATGCTGGAAAGCGAACGGAAATGGAGAGTTATTAACAGGGACTTAAGCGACATTATGATCGGAAAGGAGGGAGATGAGAGAACACAATAGAATAAAATCAAAACGGCCAGCGTTGCCGATGCAAGCTCTTTGCTGAGTGTTCCCGGCTCTACAAGGCCGTTTTCTGAAAGACAGAGGAGGGGTTTTAGTGGGTAAGAATCCCACAGTCCCCTGCGTAATGGAAAGTATTCGCGCAGGGACCCTTTTGAAGGTTTCCCCTCCTCTATTAAAACTATACTTTCCACACCAGTATGAAGTCGTCACCATCAGCGAAAAAAAAAACAAAAAGTTAGGTTAGGTTAGGTGGCCAAGGAGCTGTGAGACCTTGTCGTGGTGGAGGGGCTTAAGTAGTCGCTATGACCTCTCAGGCTAAGTCGGCGGGGGTCTTGCAAGTGACCCCTGGCAGGGCTACCCATGCCGAACAGGCTGGGAGAGTGTGATGAAAACAAAGGACAGCTCAACCTCAGGATCTACCATCGAAAGATGGTAGTACGGGAACTGACGCACCCGAGGTTAATCCGAGTTACGGGCTTGTGTGCCACAAGCCCGCTAAATACCGTAACCCTGGGCCACACTTCAAAGACCGCCGTGGAGAGAAAAGGGCACCGCGGCGCATGTTGTGTGGGACCCGGGGCCGGGGGGCTCGCCTTGATTGGCCGGCCTACGAGAAGTAAACCTCTATAAAATAACCCGAGAGAGCCTCGTTAAAACCTGTGGGGCACCTGGCGCACCCCATAGTATCAATGCCTTCCCTCCGGTAAGGGCCCACTGCCGGGGGGCGACGCACCGTTGGTCCCTGCTCGTGGGAACGAAATGGAGTCCCAGGAAAAAACACTTACGGTGCAGGGGGGGAGCCCCCAGTACCGGTTGGGGAGGATGGCGATAGGACAGGCCACCCCCAATCGTCAACACACGAGTGTCTTAAGCAAAGTGGCCCAGGGGGACAAAGAAAACACCCAGACCCGGCAAGCATGAAATTCGAGACACCATGGGCCCGATCGTAAGCCGGCATAAAATAAAGAGGACACCTCCGCAGAGGAGAGACTCCTGCCCGGAATGGTCTAGGTTATGGACAGACAATGGCCCTGATTGTACAAATCGGGACAACGAGAAGGAAAGGGCACTCAAAAGGAAAAGGGGAGAGGAACTAAGCCTTCAAAAGAATGAAGAAGGAGCCAGCGGGATGGACGCAAAGGCTCTAGCGACGCGCATCAGAAAGACAGTCAGGGGAATTGAAAGGGAATGCAAGTCAATTTCGCTGGTGGCCACAGAGAGGAATACTAAAAGGGAAGTCAAGGATGCCTCGGCAAAACTTAAGACCCTACTAATGCAAATAAATTCCAGCGACATACAGGAATTCCTCCAGTCGCTGGAAGAGGGATGCTGGACCTGCGACGGAGGCACGCAAGATTTTTCCTCCCTAGCAAAGGCAAATCAAGAGTTAAAAGATGAAATTAAAAAACTGAGAAACGAAAATGAGGCACTCAAGAGAGATGCCCGTTCAGGGACAAATCAGGTCATGGACGAAGATCGGCTCGAGAAGATCAAGTGTTACGATGACATTTGTCAACAGAAAGGCGTGAAATGGAGGGAAGAGTTCTTTAGGGCGACCTCCATGGTAAAAGGCTCCCCCCAAAAAGCGGAGAGAGAGGCGGACCTCATCGTCCTCATGGAAAAAGAGAGTAGCGGATACGTGAGGGACACCACCAGAGCGTTATTAGATAGATATCCAGAAGTTTAAGGGCAGGGTAAATGCCCTCTCGGTGAAAATTCGATTAGAAACTAGGGAAGGTGTGAGCGAAAGGGAGAGATACATCTACAGGACGGAGATAGATGATCTACAATCACTATATGAAGCTCTGGGGGAGATTAGAGACCGCATGGTCCGGAACGAGAGGAAAACGTTGGCAGTGTACCCGCCAAAACCCGATAAGAACGGCATGGACACGAGGAAGATCGCCGAAAAAATCTTCAGGGGATCGGACATTAAATGCCGGATCTATACCGAGGAGACAGCTCCTGAGGTCAGGGAAAGACCTAAGGACACGGAGGCAATGTTAATTAAACAAGAAGGAAGGTCGTATGCAGACCTCCTGAAAGAGGTTAAAGCTAAGGTCGCCTCCAAGCCCGAGGTCGTCCAAGGCATTAGGACCATTAGGAAGTCCAAGGATGGAAATATGATTGTTATGATGGACAAGAATTAGTCGGAGGAAAAAATGTAAGGTCGCTCGGGGGCAGCAGGCGAAAACATTGACAATTAAAGACATGGATGAGCTAGTCACGAAGGATGACGTGATTAAGGCGGTAAGGGAAGTGACGAGCACTTCTAACGATGATTTCAAAGTGGGGGATCTGCGGCCATATTATGGGGGAAACCAAGCGGCCACGACAAGTCTCCCCCCAGGACAAAGCTGAGTCCCTGCTAAGGACGGGGAAGATTAGGGTAGGCATAAACTCTTGTACAGTGGTCGAGAGGGTAAACGTTACCCAATGTTTTCGCTGCTGGGGATACGGCCATTATAGGAAAGAGTGCAAAGAGGAAGACCGTAGTATAAATTGCAGGAAATGTGGAAGGATCGGGCACAAGGCGGAAGAGTGTGGAGAAGAACTCTGTTGCCTGACTTGTAAAAGGACGGGACATGCTGCCGGATCGGGTGCATGCCCGGAATTTCGAAAAGCCCTTGCATGGGTTAGGGCTAAGGCCAAAGCGAAAAGGAGATATTAATTCTCTCTAGACGTCTAATTAGTACACAAAATCTGTGATACAAGGCTACAAGGCTGTGATATATATAGATTTTATTTACCAATCGTTGTATATAGGGTTTGTAATTAATTTAATTAATTTATTTAACTGTTTGTCCTCGCGGTGTTATATTTACTCTGTCCGTCCCCTTTAACACGGAAGATTCGTATAATATGAGTAAGATTAAGTATATACACTAATGCAGGAAGGGACAGGATGGTCATGGACCTTCTAGAACAGACAGTGGTAGAACAAAATATTGACATCATGGCAATAGCAGAACCAAATAAAAGCAAGGTGTCGACCCAGAGTTGGCTCACAGACACCGAAAGAGATGCAGCAGTCAGGATATGCGGCAGGGACATAAAATCTGGTAGCACGGGATATGGAAGAGGTTTTGTACGGTTGTCCTGTGACAGCACGGATATATACGTTTGCTACGCCAGCCCAAATAAGGGACTGGACGAATTTGAAAATTTCCTACGTACACTAGACAGAGATATCAGGAGAAGAAACCCTCATAAGCTAGTCATTATGGGGGACTTTAATGCCAAGTCCCCCAGCTGGGGATCACCAAGGTCATGCCCTAGAGGTATTATCCTCGAAGAATGGATAGCACAGAGAGATTTGAGAATACTGAACAACGGGGCGCCGACCTTCGTAAGAGACGAAAGCGTTAGTCATATTGATTTAACTCTGTGCAGTATGAACTTAATGGGTAAAATAATCAATTGGGAGGTAGAAAACTTAAGTTTACACAAAAATATCCACTTCGAACTATGCATGGATAGGACCCGAGAAGTCGTTGCGAATGCGGATGGTGAGGTGGGATGGAGCTTCCACGCCTCGCAAATGGAAGTAGCTAGGACCAGACTGGCAGTAGAGTTCTGCGGGGTGGCCCCAAATACGATGACCCCTGACAATCTCCACGAAATATTAAAAAGGGTATGCGATAACACATTCTCAAAAAGGAAAGGAAGAAGAGGGAAACAGACTAAATATTGGTGGAATCAGGAAATTGCAGAACAAAGGAAGATTTGCATAGGATTGAGAAGAGTTGTTACCAGAACAAGGAGAAGGCCCGGCGAAGCCGCAGTTGCCAAGGAGGTGTATAAACAAGCTAGGAAAGAACTGAAGAGACGAATTAGGAAATCTAAGGAAAAGTGCTGGAAGGGACTCCTCAAAGAATTAAATGAGGACACTTGGGGAGACGCCTACAAGATAGCCGTGAAAAGGGTTGGTAGTAACACCCGCCACAGATCGAAGATGACAAAAGGCTGGAAATTGCCAGAAAACTGTTCCCGGATGTAGGCGAGAAAGTATGGGACAGAAGGGGATGTAGCAGAGAAGAGGTGCCCGCATTCAAAATGGAAGAACTACAAAACACTACAAAAAAAAAGGTTAGGTTAGGTTAGGTTTTTTCCCGAGAATATGGAAAATAAATAGGGTAGTTTTGATAGAGAAACCGGCGAAAAATGGGAATCAAGGTAAGGCATACAGACCTATATGTTAGATTAATTCCTTAGGTAAGCTATATGGACATACTGGTGTTAAATACCAGGTTACAGGAAGATATGAGTCCAGTGGGGGATATTCACCAAGGCAATACGGTTTTCGTAAAGGTCGATCCACCATCAATGCTGTGAAGCAGGTTTTAGAAACCTCTTGGAGAGCACATCGACAGACTGTCGATGAATAAGTCCTGAAAATATCATACCAATAATGCTAGTTAGTGAAGCAAACAGGAACGTAGTGGAGGCGGCAATAACAAAAATTATCAGTGAAAAAGAAAAAGAGGAAAGACGCAGATAGAGGGCGGAACAAGTTGGACAAGTAGGACTGGATGAATAGACAGAATACTCTGATCCGATGTATACTCTAGGAGTGATTCCGGATTCCGGTTAGGGCAGAGGGAGGGGTTTGTGTCGGAGTAGCGCCCGACACTACCAGGGATGATAGAACGAAGTCCCTGGTGTCATGCGGTTTCCCCTCTCAAAAAAAAAAAGTTTAGGTTAGGTTAGGTGCATTCCTCCAGTAATCTCCTTTAGTAATCTTTCATACACCTTACTAAAATTATCCAGCAAATATATTGGCCTATATGATCGTTCCTCTTGGTCTATATTTTTACTTTTCTCTATCAGGACCAATTTGGCTTCTTTCCATTCTCGGGGGAAACTTAGGTTTCGCAGACACTTATTATATGTATAAGCCTAACATATATTCCGGAACAGGCCCTATTACTATTTTGACGAATTCCGAAGTAAAACCGTCTTTTCCTGGCGCTATTATCATTTTTATTTTCCCCACCGCCTCGTGCATTGTGAATAAAGAGATTTGATTTACCCCCACAATTTCTCTATCCAAGTCATTTGCACACCCAATATGGTTTTAGAAAGGGAAAAGATACGGTAGATGCTATGGAGAAAATAATGGACATAGCTAAATATGTTAACAGCGGAGCGTATGCGCGAAGGGGGTTCTGCGTGTTGGTGTCCCTGGATGTGCGCAACGCCTTCAACACGGCCAGATGAGACGTATTGGTGGAGGACTTAGAAGTAAAAGGAATAAGCCAATATCTGGTCGAGATAATAAAAAACTACCTGGAGGAGAGGACGATTTGGGTGGACGAGAGAAGCCGCATATGTATGAGAATGGGTGTCCCTCAGGGTTCGGTTCTTGGCCCAACGATATGGAACATCTACTATGATGAAGTCCTGAGATTACCATTACAGGCTTCGGTAAATACCATCGGGTACGTGGACGACCTAGCGTTAGTCGCGAAAGGACGAAATATCTATAGGAGCTAACATCAGAGCTGCTATGAGCATTATCAGCGCTTCGATGAGAAGAAGGGGATTCCAGCTGGCAATACCAAAGACGGAGGCGGTGGTGCTTGTGGGCTGCAGAAAAATTAGAGAGTTAAGATTAGATATCGAGGGTGTGGAAATCAGAAGTAGTGAAGAGGCAAAGTATCTCGGAGTGATGTTTGGTCAAAATATGAGATGCAATGGTCATTTCAATAAAATAGAGAAAAAGATAGAAGGCATCAGAAGAGGCCTAAATGGCGTGCTCCCCAACATTGGAGCCCCAGTAGCGGGAAGCGAAAGGTGACGGCGGCAGCGGTATACTCGAGTATATTCTACACACCATCCGTGTGGGGGGAAGCTCTTCGCTTTAGAACATACGAAGACAGGTGAGTCAGAATCCAGAGGCAACTGGACCTAAAAATAACGAGCCGGGGATATGCCAATCGACCTGAAAATTTTAGATGTCGACTGGCAAAGGACGTGGCCTGAGTTGGCAGAAGCGGAGGGAAAAAGATTACTGCTGAATAGATGGCAAGACAGGTGGGAAGCGGATGATAGGGTGGCCTCCTGGACTAGGAGGATAATACCAGTGTGAATATATGGATTCACAGGAACTTTGGCGATGTAAATTATTATTTGACGCAGTTCGTTTCGGGCCACGGATGTTTCAAGGCCTACCTCTTTAGATTTCTTAGACCCGAAAATGACAGCTGCGTGTACTGCGAGCACGTGGATGACGTGGAGCACACAATTTTTGCATCCCTTAGATGGGACAGGCAGAGGAGTCTGTATACGGATCTGGGAGAGGAGTTAACTCCAAAAACATTATACGGACCATGACTAGGAGTAAGGAGAAGTGGAAAAAGATCAATGGAGTACTGATAAATATTATAAAGATTAAAGAGGAGGAGGAGGAGGAGGAGGAAAGGAGACTCTAGAAGAAAGCCGTGGTAGGCGGCTTTGAGGTTGGAGCTATGTATTTTTGTTTTATTAATACAACTGTTTTATCTATTTATTTATTCATTAATGTTGGGTTTGTTGAGATTTGTAGAGTCTATATATTCTAGTCACTTATTTTTTTGTATTTATTGTTAAAGAGAAAAAGAAGGAACGGAAACTATCAGCTTGCAGGTTGTGATGAGATGTTGAAAAAACAGTTCTATAACCTGTGAGTTGAGGAGATGCGAGACCTTGACGTTGGTGGGGGGCCACAGTACTACTTGCGTCTCTCCGAGCTGCGCCGGCGGGAGTCTTGCAAGTGACTCCTGGCAGGGTCACCCTTGCTGGATTGGTTGAGGAGACGCGGGGGGGAAGCGAAGGGCATCTCGTTTCGTTTCGTCCGCGATGCGTTTGGCCCGCAGCGGGCGGCATCGCGGACAAAAATCCGGGGGGTGTCTGACCCAGAATGGGCGGCCCTCCGGTCGGCGTCTGATCCGGAGCGGGCGGCTGTCTTTCTTGGCGGACGGAACATTATGACGACAATGACTATAGACTCGGGTCGTTTTCTTTTCGAAAAACATGGAGGCACAACGAAGGGAAAACGAGTTTACTGAGCAGGGGAGGGTGACCCCAGCTCCGGTCGGTGAGGGTGGCAGCAGGCCAGGCTTCCCCCGACGGTCATCTAGTTACTGGTCGGCGGCCTCGGTAGGCAACCAGGCTGGGGTGCCAAGTAGAGCGACTGGAGGGACACACGGTGACGACCTTAGCAAGAAAAATACGGACATGACCTATGATACTGATGGATTAGAGGTGTTATGCAATATCAAGTGTCTCCTTTATATCGGAGATAACAAGTTGATCAAAGTAAGGAATAGAAAGAGGGTTGTATCGAAGGCGGTAGTGGTAAAACACGATGGAAAGGAGTATAGCAATCTTCTGCGAATGGTCAAAAATAAGTTGATTAACGATCCCCAGAACTCAGCTATGGTTTCGGGGCTGAGGCGATCTAGGGAGGGGGATGTGGTGATATCTATGAAGGAAGGTACCAAGGGAGCGGCAGAGGAGGTTAAAAAGATACTGAGTACCGAAAAAAATCTTAATGCTGTGGTATCTAAGAGAGAAGGAGATCATGTTACCCTTTATATTAAAAATATCTATCCACTGGCCACTAAGGAGGATGTGAAGGCAGCTATTGAGGAGGGGGTAGAAGGGAAAGATCAGTTAGTGCACCTAGGGGAGTTTCGAGTTTTCTGCGATGGCAATCAAGCAGTTACCGTTAAGATAGAAAGGAAGGGTGCGAAAATCCTTATTCAGAAAAGAGAAATCAGAGTTGGAGTGAATTGGTGTTCAATCTGGGAAAGCCAGGAGGTAGCGAAATGTTACAAATGCTGGGAATATGGTCACTTGAGGAAGGATTGCAAGGGGGTGGTAGATAATAGTAGAGCTTACAGAAATTGCTGTAGCCAAGAACATGAAGAAAAGGAATGTAAAAAAGAAAGCGTAGTCCTCAACTGCAAGAAGGCGGGTCACAGAGCTGAAGGCGGCTTATTGGTGGAATAGCGATCTGGAGAAATTAAGGAAGGAGGTACTGGACCTAAGGAGAGTTCCAGGGCTAGGAAAAGAAGACAAGGAGATACAATTATAACAGATCTGGAAAACGAGTACAAAGAGAGAAGGAAGGTGTTTAGGAGGAAAATTAGAGCCTGCAAAAGAAATTGCTGGAGGAGTTTATGTGCTAGTCTGGAAGAAGATATCTTTGGAGACGCCTATAAGATAGTCAAGAGAGAATTAAGGGTGTGTCACCCCAAGGTGACAAGACAGGAAAAGATGGATCTCGTGTCTGCATTGTTCCCAGCAGACCCGGAGGAGAGATGGGTACTAAATGTACCTGATACGCTAGTGCATATTATAGGGGAAGAGGAGATGGCGATTGCGGCCGAAATGTTGAAAGAGAATAGGGTCCCGGGACCGGATGGGATCCAAACAGAAGCCGTGAAAATCCTGGTTAAGGAAAAGATAAGCTATGAGTCATCAATGGTTTATAGTGCCGCCTCTTTCCCGAAGATATCGAAGAAGGCCTTGATCTAGTTCCGAAACAAGGGAAGGATGGGGACCTCCCGTCATCTCACAGACTGATTTGCTTGTTAGACTAGCGGTTTTTGCAAGGGTTGGGGGACCAGGACAAGGCAAGAGAAAAGTATTGGCTCAGGTTGCTAACTCAATTTTATTATACGGGGCGCCTATATGGGTGCCGGCAATGAGGATAAATAGGCACAGACAAAGGATGTTGTCCACCCAGCGGAAGATGGCGCTTAGAGTCGCACATGCTTATAGAACCGTCTCTACGGAAGCGGCATTGATGGTAGCAGGACTCCCGATAACGTTGAAAGAGAATAGGGTCCCGGGACCGGATGGGATCCAAACAGAAGCCGTGAAAATCCTGGTTAAGGAAAAGATAAGCTATGAGTCATCAATGGTTTATAGTGCCGCCTCTTTCCCGAAGATATCGAAGAAGGCCTTGATCTAGTTCCGAAACAAGGGAAGGATGGGGACCTCCCGTCATCTCACAGACTGATTTGCTTGTTAGACTCGCTAGGAAAATTATACGAGGCAGTGATCCTGGGGAGACTAGAGAGGGAGTTAGTTAGAATTGGTGGACTACATAAGGACCAATTTGGCTTTCGCAAAGGTAGGTTCACGGTGGATGCCGCTCATGAACTTGTAGGGTTCACTAGAGAGGCTAATTTCCAAGGTGACTGGGCAGCAGTGATATGTCTCAACGTCCGAAACGCCTTCAACTCTGCACCGTGGAGCAGAATAATGGAGGCACTTATGAACAGATTCTCAACTTCTAAGGGTGGTCGGAAGCTACCTATAGGAGAGAGAAATTGGTATCGAGAGAGGGGTATGGAGGAGGATTAATAGAGGTGTTCTCTAAGGTTCGATCTTGGTCCTACGCTTTGGAACATCCTTTATGACGGCCTACTTAGACTGGAAGTTGTCGTCCACAGGTGCGATTCGTTGTCTATGCAGACGACCTCGCTTTGTTGGTCAGATCTAAGGATGAACGAAGACTGTGTAGGAGTGCCGACCGGGTCCTGCCTAAGGTAGACAGGTGCATGGTAGAGAACGGGTTGGAGCTGGCCCCGGGAAAAACTGAAGCACTGATTTTAGCAGGCATGAGAAGGCCCAGAAACGTGAACTTCAGACTCCGAGAGACGACAACTCCCGGAAGTCATTAAATATTTGGGAATCATGCTGGATAGGTGTTTAACATTTGGCCCGCATGTATTAGAGACCTGCCAGAAGGCAGAGAAAACGATTGGGGTTTTTGCAAGGGTTGGGGGACCAGGACAAGGCAAGAGAAAAGTATTGGCTCAGGTTGCTAACTCAATTTTATTATACGGGGCGCCTATATGGGTGCCGGCAATGAGGATAAATAGGCACAGACAAAGGATGTTGTCCACCCAGCGGAAGATGGCGCTTAGAGTCGCACATGCTTATAGAACCGTCTCTACGGAAGCGGCATTGATGGTAGCAGGACTCCCGATAACGTTACTGGCGGAAGAGCGCAAGAGGCTTTACGAGGCCGGGGGATTAAAAACGGATGGACAAAAACGGGAGGTCAGACGAGATACAATGGAAGCATGGCAGACGGAATGGGATAGGTGCGTTAAGGGAAGATGGACACATAGCGAACGACCGTCATGGGTCTGGGGCGGCACACCAAGGCTCTGGTAAGTGTTATTGGTGACAAAGGGAGCCAAGGGTGGCAAAGAAATAAGTTAGACTTATTTTCGTAATTAAAGGAAGCACATAGGAGACCTCAATCAGCTTCTACATCGCCAAATTTGGGCAAACTGAATTTGACATGGAATGAAAAACTTGGTAGATCAATTAACAGAAAAAGGGATGAGACACGGGGGATACAACAGCAACAGGTAGAGGAAGGACAACATGAGAAAACCGTGGCCTCTACAGTTAGGCACGTCATTAGAAGTGTAGATAAAGAGGTGAGATCCTTATTTAGAGTGGTCCAGGATGCCATTTCCAGGAAATACAAAAAGGGTAATAACAGAAATAACGAATACCTAAGTATTATATCTAAATCCCTGGCAAGCAGACTGATGGCCACCGAGAAACAGGCGCTGTTGGCGACATTGGGCACCGCATCAAAGGAAAACGATATAGAACTAGTAATCATGGCAGAGGATAAGTCCTGTAAGGTGAGGGTGGAAACGACATCGGTTGCATGTCAAACTGACGAACTTCCCGAGATGAATATGATAAAAGATGTAAATAGAGGTCATATAGAACTTATGAAGATTTCTCCAAAATCGAAAAAATCTAGAAAGTCGCACATCCGGTAGCTGCCAATTTACTGGATGCAAATAGAGATACGGATTTGGTGTATTTGGACGAAGATAGGAGTGACCCAGAAATTGCAGAGACCCTAGGGGTAATCGAAAAAAGATTTCCTGAATTAAAAGAGGCTACAGGCAGAATAAGCCAAGTGATAACGACCACTAAGATGGTAGGAAGTGAGGGTATAGCGGCTAGTCGCGACGTGTTAGTTACAAAATTGGAACCTGGAAAATCAAAACAGGAATGGTTTGATACTCTGTTAACATTAAAAGGAAGTTTGATAATGAACAAACGGAAAAGTTTGGTATAAACTGGCGAGGTGGCAAGGAAAATACTGGAATGCATATTTGACGGTTGTGACATTAAATGTTTAGTGTATTCGTATAAGAAGATCAAGCATAAGACTGAAACGGAAGCGGTAGTGGTTAAAAATACCGGCGGTGCGAATTATTTCGATTTCCTTCGTGTCGTAAAGAATACATTGTCAAAAGATAAGGAAAAAACAGAAATGATCAAGGGATTAAGAAGATCCAGAAAGGGAGACATTGTAATAATAATGAAAAAAGGTTCACAGGGAACTGCAGATAATGTGCAAAGGGCCCTTAAAGAAAGCGATAATTTGGAGAAAGTAGTTAAAAGCCAAAGGGGAGACGCTGTCACACTCCACATAAAGAATATAGACCCCTTGACTACTAGGGAGGAAGTAAAAGCAGCCAACGAGGAGGACTTAAATGGACAAAATGACTTGGTATATTTAGGAGAGTTCCGGGTATTTTTCGGCGGTAACCAGATGATTACTGTGAAAATGAAAAGGGAAGGGGCAGAGGCTCTGCTAAAGAATAGAGAATTGAATTGGGAAATGTGGAAGTTTGAACCACAAGGAGAAGGAGTGCAGAGAGGGAAGCAAGTGTCTAACCTGCAAAGAGCTAGAGCATAGGGCGGGCACCACAAATAGATGTCCGGCCTTTAGGAAGGCACTACAACAAATAGGACTCAACGCTAAAAAAAGGAGAGCTTATTAAGTCTCTGTGTATACTACTTTTATTGATTCGTCTGTGTATTTTGTAAATTGTAGTCCATTGTATATTTATTGCGATATAATCATCTGTGATATTTGATAAAAGCGTACTAATTTATCTCCATTCCGATCATGCTAAGTGTTATGCAGATATTACAAGTTAATTTATGTAGAGACAAGGGGGCTAGTGATTTACTAGAACAAGCTATAAACGAAAGGGATATAGATATCGCGGTAATAGCGGAGCCAAATGTTAATTATGTAAAGAGGAGGCAGTGGCTGGTTGATGATAGGACAGATGTTGCCATATGGTTACGAAGTCCCAGGATCAGGATAAACAGTGTAAGTAAAGGACATGGATTTGTACGGATAAAGGTGGATGACCTACAATTATATGGATGTTACTTCAGTCCTAACAGGGATATGGAGGAGTTTGATGGCTTCCTCAACATATTGAGGGATGAGACGAGGAGATACTATGGACATAAAATTGTCATGATGGGAGATTTTAATGCTAAGTCTCCGGCGTGGGGTTCACCAAGGATATGCCTGAGGGTTGAAATTTTTTGCAGAAATAAATCTGCAGGTGCTTAATGGGGGAGCCCCAACTTTTATCAAAGGAGCCAGTCAATCGCACATTGACGTAACAGCGTGTAGTGGGCAAATCTTCAGTAATGTGAGAAATTGGAGAGTATGAGGAGGAAAATTTAAGCCTACATAAAACCATCCTATACGAGATAAGTTTAGGACTAGTTCGGGCCGAAAGATTAGCGACCACATGTTGGGAATGGCCATAGTTAAATTGGAGCAGGCGTTTCGGGGCACTACTGCTGAACGAAAGATTGCTGGAGGAAATAAGAAATAAAGGTGGTTTAAATCACTTCCAATTCGGATTTAGCAAGGGTAAGGACACTATTTAATTTAATAAATTCTGCATCGACCAGGGAATCGAATGGCGCATGTCGATGTAAGGCATTGCCAATAAATTCTGGTTTCCTAAAATGAGGAAGTTTATAAAGAAATATGTTCAAGCTTGCACCAATTGTATGTATTTTAAATCACCAAGGTAAACGACATGGTTATCTTCATACAATCTCAAAAATCCCACGTCCATTCCATACGATTCATATTAACCACTTAGGTCCCATGAGCAAAAGTAAACAGGGCAATCAATATATCCTAACTATTGTCAATGCTTTTACCAAATTCTGCTTCATAAGAACTGTTTGGAATACAAAAGCCATATGTCGTGGAGGAACTCAATACAATAGTCCAAAACTTTGGGGTTCCTAAACGTATAATCATTGATAGAGGTAAAGCTTTCATTTCAAGAAAATTTAAAGAATTTTGTGGATCTAAAAACATAACACACCATCTTAAAGCCGTGGGGATGCCCCGTGGGAATGGCCAAGTTGAAAGATATAATAAGACCATTCTAGATGCATTATCGACGATGGGCGCTAATAAAGATGACCACGAGTAGAACGATAACATTCTGAACATTCAATTGGGCATTAACAACACAGTAAATAGGGCAATAGATACTACCCCATCTGAAGTAGTACTGGGGTATCGATCTGGCCCAAGTAATGTTGGCACTCTGAATGATCATGAAGATCATGAGACAGTTGACGTAACCGCTTTGCGAACCAAAATTAAGGACAAGGTGGAAGCTATGCAGGCCTATCAAAAGAGCAGTTTTGATGCACATCGAGCCCAACCAGGAGCTATTCTGTACGTGATTTGGTGTTGGTGAAGATATCATCCATCGTTAGTACCGGGCAGAGTAAAAATTTGGTTCCTAAGTGGAAAGGGCCTTTCAAAATATCGCAGGTTCTTGAGAATGACCGATACGAAGTGAAAGGGTTGTTTGGATCAGAAAGATCTAAGATACCATATACTGGAGTCTATGCTACTGAGCATATTAAGAAATGGATAGCAGTCAGGATGGTCGAATGTGAAGGTTCGTCGTATCAGCTGACCGTAGTATGGGTAGGAACAAAAGGGCGCTGTTCAAAAGGATAAACAAATCTGTGGCTGATATCGTCACCGCCTGTGTTTTATAAACATACAGCGATAGGTTTAAAAAGGGAGAGACTTCTCAGTGCCTTATTAGCTTTGATAGACGTAGCTTACTATTGAATAATTATATCGATTTATAAAGTGGAGATTTGTAGAATATATTAATATTGAAAAGTTATTATTAGAAGTGTTCTGTTTATGATTGTATCTTAATAGTTTTGATGCAGGCAACCAGAATTACAAAATTGTATGCAACCAACACAACGTTTTTACAGTTGCATAGTGGTATATGGTACTTACACTCTGTTAACCTCAAGAATTTTATTATCTTTGGGAAACAAAATTGTATGTATCACATACAACTTTGTTATTTTAAATATTTGAGTACTCATAATGTAAACATGCACATACAATTATGTTATTCGTTAATATGCTAAAAATCCGCTAAACACGAGAATGTGATTGATGCAATTTAAGTAATAAAATTAGAGTTTTTTATAAGAAAATGTTAGAAAGAAGGTTAGTTTTTGCTTTAATAAGTATTTTTTTAAACTTTTATCGGTTTATGTTTTAGAAATTATATTTTTATAAAAAAAATGGATACTATGCAGTCTGAGTCTGAGTCGGAAAACGAAAAGCTTGCAGATTTAAGGTATAATTAAACTAAAATTCTATATAAGTTCTAAATTAACTTTTTTTTAGAAGGAAACTTCTCAGCCAAAAACAAGACAATGATTGTTCAAGCAGGATGTTTGCCGGGTAAGAAGTTTTTTAATGTTATCTAATATTAGGTAAACCTAATTGTTGGAAAAATAGTTAAGTTTACTTTTAAAGTAATTTACTTTTAATTCTGTGTTTAGAAATGCTCTACCAGAAATTTTGAACCGTGATGGCTATGACTCTAACGAAGATGGGTCCTACATACCTTCAAGTTCTAGTAGTGAGTCCGGTGGTTCTGAGATTCATGAAGGGGTCGAACACATTTCTGCTGAGACTGACGGTAGCTCTAGTTCTAACTCACAGCGAGAGTCAACACAATCAAGAAAAAGACATCGAAATCCAACTAACTGGATGTGTAATATTAGAAAGGCAGCTCGTGAAGCCGGAAAAGAGTACAAATCGGTAACAAACAAAATTGTGCCAGCAAAGGCGAATTAAAACAATAAAGGATTGTCAAAATAAATGTATTTATAACTGCCAGAAGCTGATTTCTGAAAATGAGACACAGAATATTTTTTAACGGTATTATACTCTAAATGAGCATGCAAAAAAAATGTTTTTATTGGCTACTACAAAACAATTCAATGTTGAGCGTCATAGAAAGAATAAAACAGATTTAAATAGCAGAAGAAAGCAAACTTTTAGTTATTATTTCGAGATTCGCGGTCAACAAATTCAAATCTGTAAGTCATATTACCTTACCACTTTATCTATAAGTCAAACTCATGTTTGAAGAAAGACGCTATAAATATACCGGATATCCCTGTCCAAGGGAAACAGACGTTAATTTGGTAAAAACGCATATCGAATCTTTCCCTCACGTAGAATCGCATTACTGCCGAGCAAACACGAAACGCAAATACTTAGATTCCTCACTGAACATTAAAAAAATGTATAACCTTTACGTAGAAGTCTGTCAATCATCAGGAAAAAAACCAGTAAAGGAATCATTTTACCGAAACGTACCTACAATGGAATTTCCAAATATACCTGCCCATACATTCAACTTCTGGGGGTGTTGGGAGTGTGTCTCATGGAAAATCCTTGGATTGGTATCAGCCCAGTAACGACAATTATGGCGATTCACTAAACCATTCAATTCATTTGAAGACAACCTGTATCATTGTATACAAGTTGGCGGACAACATTTTCAGCATTTACTTGACTAATACCGTAAGTTTTGAAGTAAAATTAAATCGATTTTCGCATTTCTCGTCAAAAATATTGTTCGTATATTCAAAGCTGCATATTTTCTAAAATAATGAATCGATTTTCAAAAAGTAAGAATCGATGTATAGAGAATTAAAAGCCCTTTCTAATGACACCCCACTTGACACCCATTCCCATTAGAAAAAATTTAGGGGATAGCACCCCCACTTAGGGGGTTGAAGATTTTGTTATGCTTTTTGAGCCAAAAGTTGTCCCCCTCAGAAACTTGCCTATTTTTGGAATTTGCCGAAAAGTTCTTTACTACCCTGTAATGCCTTGCGGTACGTTTTCGATGGGCTACCCTGTATAATGATGATTCATGCAATAAAACTGGTATATAAACAAAGCAGAATATACCTGTGACCAGAATGTATGTGTGGAATTAAACCTTTGCATCTGTGAAAACTTTTATATATCATTTAAATGTTGACATTTGTTGTACCGTTAGAATTTGTAAATTTTTAATTGAATAAGTGTAGTAGGACTGCAAAATCATATGTGCAAAATGTAAAAGACCCTCATAACTTCATAAGCTGTGTTTAAACTCCAACCAAAGTTCAAATTGTTGTGTAGACTTTATAATACTTGATGGACCGGAGTACTTTGAAATTTTCTGTTGTTTACATCTGAAAAACGAGGAAAGAGTATAAAAGGCGTTATAAAGGTTGTACTAAAGACATTGAAACGACAGACATGCTGAGAATTAAGCTATTTATCAAAATTTAGTTGAAATTTGTAAATAAGTAAAATTTTGGCATGACTTTTAACTTACACTAGAAACGTGCAATTGGTGTCAAAAGATGCAAAAAATTCAAGGAAGCTGAAAATGTAAATTTCATGCATTATAATTCAGTCCAATAGTCAGTATTTGCTTAAATAAAATTTCAAACATGTTTGTTATTGTTGCTATAGAAACTTTCACTTGTTTTTTCACGTTTATTAAAACTAATATCCGGGCTCGAGGTAGCCAGTCTTCCATGTTTACCTGTAGCAGCAACATCGCTAGTTTGCTCCTAGAATAAACAATTGCTATCAATAAAATCAACAAGTGAAAAAAATTATACTTATCAAGCCATCTTGGTTGTGAAATGTCATGGACAGATACAGCTGTTAAAAGTCTAAAAGTCACATTAGTTGAAGCTACATAAGTTCGAAAATTCGTTGAGCAACATCAACATAAGTAATTGTAAAATAACAAATTTGAACAAGGTTAACAAGCATAAATAAAAAGTGATAAGTGAAATATATTAAAAGAATAGTACAGTTCAGTTTTCATCTGTAAGAATTCCAGAAAAAAATATCCAAGAAAACTTCGGAAATCTTCGTGGCGTGACGGCGTTTCAACGAGGAAACTTCAGACCAATACGATTACATGCAGGAGGATTTACAGTGCAGCGCGGTTACATGCAGATTAAATAACCAGCAATAATTCTACGATTGTCAGTGTCGACAAAATTAGCTAAACAAATTTGCAAATTTGAAACTAAAGCGCTATAAAAATTTCTACATTAAAAATTTCACTGTATTTATGTATAATTAATGCACAATTTCATTGTCAACCAGTTGAACGAACTACTTACAGTATAAACCACTATTATGCACTGTAACAGTAAACTTTAGGGGGGAATTTTTTTGTTTTATTGATCTAGTGTAAAAAGTATAACAGTTGTCAATTGTAAAAAAACTTATGACCCATAAAATCATGTAATATATCGATTTTTGTAACATACAACATATCTTTCATTTAAAGAAATTAGAGTAAGGAAACAATATATAAAATTTTAAACCAGATAAAAATAAATAAAAATGGAACCCACACGCTGAGTGAATCTCATATCAATAACAACAACATATAAAAAAATAAAGGCGTTCACATAATAATATAGATATATTAGCATGTGTATGAATATACATGAAATACTTAGAAGACTCAATGTTTATAGAGGGTTTATTTTAGAAAAGAGACGAATTGAATAAAATTGAATGTTTTGATTTTTGATGTCATTTAACACTTTGCCATAGTAACAATCGTGATTTGTTTACCATAATTTTTTTAAATACATGACACAATTGTACTTAAATTAAATAAAGGCCTGTACCTAATTTATCATATACAATAGTAAATATAATATAAGATTTAATACAAGACAGAATATTTACTTCTATATTTTCTTTTTCATGGGACAAAAATTGCGAAACACACCACCCCCCAAACACCATACCGCAGACACTTTTCAACCACGAGCTTAATGAGGCATGGCATTTCACTACCAACGAGGTACAAATCATCTCGAATGCAAAACAATGCTCCAGTAGAGGAAAACCAGTAGCAGATGCAGATCTCATACATATGGGTCCAATGTTCATCCAGCAGAGTGAAGCCCAATCAAGAAATCCAGAAAGGCTGAGTTAGAATATACAAATATAATGTACTCAGTCATCCATAATAATCACCTAGTCCACCCATTGACTTCAACAATTACGTATAATGCTGAAAGGTTCTTCGAAATAGTCTTCAAATACGTAACACTCTTCCTATATGACAAGATTAAATCCAGTAAGAGGAAAAACAGCCATCCCAGTTTTAACCAATATGAGAAATATCGTATCAACAACAAGAAATGTTTCAATGTCCAGTTCATTTGTCCTCGTTTCCTCTTCTTCAATCGTAAAATGGTGCCAACCAGACAAACATGTGAATGAGACATTTATCTTTCCAAAAACTTGATTAAAATATAACACATATTATTTTTGTAAAATTTATTTTTACATCATTTGTTTATGTAATTTTATATAGCCTGTATTTTGTTTTCTTCAAAGCTGCGAGGCCAGCTTTTTCGAGTGGAAGGGGAAATGTCAACTATAAGTATTTTAGAGAGAGGAAGAGTAATATTCAAAATTTAAATAATCTCCCTGTAAATATAGTCAAAACTTTGAAAGATAAATATATATGGACATATGGCAATACTTTATTGGGACACATTTTACTTTAGAAGATTTTTACAAAAATACCCTCGGTACAAATACATATTTATTTAACTCATTTCATATAATTGTAAACAATTACATGTCAGTATTACACAATAGATTTAAAAGCAACGAAAAGTGTCCAGTTGCAAATTAAATGCATATTGAACTGACCCTTGCACTATGTCCATCTCACTCACTGTCTATAAACTGGTGAACTGATTCAGACATTGTTCCCGATTCTTCTACCGGTTGTTTAATTCTAATGCACTCGGCATTTTGTAAAGAATATTTAAACCCTGGAAATTTGGTGAATCAGGGCCAGACCGGCGCCAGTTTGGGCGCCAGTTTGGGGGCCAGTCCGGGGGCCAGTCCGGGGGCCAGTCCGGAGCGACTTTGAGAGCCAGTCGATGGCCAGGAGGCAGTTCACCATTTTTGTCCTTCACTTGATAAGCAACCCCTCAGAGGTGTACGTATGTTTTATATAATAAACTGTAAAAATTAATGGATTTGTCTGTTTCTACCTTCTTAGCAGCGAAGCGAGTAGCCCGGGATAATAATATCTTTTTTACCGTTATTTTTAGTATTTTAAATAGGAAACGTGACAATATTATTGTTTTGGATGTAGCCTTAAACATCATAATACAAATCTTATTAATGTTTTTGAAAGACATAGAAATAACTGAAGAATTTAATAATTATTTCACACAAATAGGGAAAAAAAATGGCGAAAACTGTTACTAATACAAAAAAGGCTAAGATGAAGACTGAAAGTAATACGTACAAAAAAACTATGTTCATGTTTCCAACGAATTCAATTGAAGTAAATTCAATTATTAACTCTTTAAAAAATAAGAAAACGCCGTGTCTCGATGGAATATCAGCTGAGGTACGCAAAGAGATCCAAAGTGAAATTGCAAATCCGCTTGCGTATATAATAAATAAAATAATTCAAACAGGTGAATGCCCATCACATTTCAAAATATCTAAATAAAAAATGCACTTTTGTCAGAAAATCAATTCGGTTTCAAAGAAGGGAAATGTACTTAAGATGCAATTAGCATGTTAACTGAAAAAATATATAACTCACTTGATGAAGAAGGGTAAAAGGTCTATATATATTTGTTGATATACAGAAGGCATTCGACACTGTATCTCATAACTTGCTATTGCAGAAACTGTACAATATCGGAATTAGAGGATTATGTCAGACTTTATTCAGGTCTTACCTCGCAGAAAAGAAGCAGTGCGTTCAAATAAACGACGCTAAAAGTAGTTTTTGGGAAATCACATGTGGTGTGCCCGAGGGGACGGTCTTAGGACCTATTTTATTCAATATTTACATTAACGATTTATTTAAAGTAGAAACAAAGGGTACTATACTTGCTTTTGCTGATGATGCTGCCATTTACTATGAAGATCAGTCTTGGAGTGACCTCAAGGGTAAAGCTGAAAAAGATATGGAGAACATACTTACTTGGTATTCTAATAATTTACTCACAATTAATAAAACAAAAACTGTGTATCTACCTTTCTCTGCCCTTAGAAGCACCCTGCCAGGTTTTCATAGCCTGGACGTAACCATCAATAGTGATAGCTTTAGTATACAATCAGAAGAAATGTCACCTACTTAGGAGTGATCCTGGACAAACATCTGAGGTGGAATGCTCATGTTGAGGTCCTTAAAAAGAAATTAAGGTATGTACTATGTAAAATAAGGCAAATAAAAGATTTCTTAACTATAAAACAACTAAAAATAGTATATTATGCGCTAGTAGAAAGTCTTCTAAGTTATGGGATAGTCGCTTGGGGGGCAGCCGATAATGTATATATTGAAATGAACACACTGTATTTCAAGACACGACACAGAGTAATGACAGAGAGGAAAATTTAAAGTAGAATAAAATCCCATTTCATATTTATATCATTTCAAAATTATAATATTATCATTCAAAATTTAACTAATACATTTTAATAGAGAAGCAAGTCAAAAAGATACAGTTTAGTATCGAAGTGGAAGCATGAAAGCACAAGCAAAATGCCACATGAAGGGCCAATTTTAGCAGTTTTACAATTAAATAAACGTTCAATAAATTAGTACAAAAGAAAATCAGAATATCATAGTATCAGAAAAACACATAGACTAGAAGTTTATTATAAAAATTGTCATTCAGAATCCAGCATAGAAATTTCTTGTAAAATAGATTTAAGACGTCAAAAGTGCTACGTAATTCCAATATACAAATTACGCCGTAATTTATTAAAAAAAATCACATCGCAATATGTTGGAGAGAAAGTGCGCAGCAAGAAATCAATATCACGTGGACACAAGTGACCAATCACAAAAGAAATATCAGAAAAATTTTGCCTTCCAACGGAAACAACACAGCATCGTTTCGAAGTAAACAAGTTGGAAAAGAAACTAGTTGGTCCCAGGCACAGGTTAGGGGTGCATGTTATCCTGTAGCTCCCCGAATTACACCGTAGAAAACCAGGACGCTACCAACTCACAAGAACCATCCCAAGAGACGAGACCAGCTGTCCACACACGACCAAAAAGCGAGGTTAGAATACATATCGGACATTCCAACGCCGAGATAGCGATAACGATAATGTAAGTCAAGTTGCATAATCATACTCGCCGAAACAGAAAGTAGAGTGACTCCAAATTCAAATAAAAACATTTTTGTGAATAGTCAAAGATTTTTTAAAAGCATAGACATTCTCAGTGAGTGAAAATTCAAATCATATTTCATGTCATTTCGTAGTATAAGAGTTAGTTAAGTTTCTTTGTTCATAATTTAAGTTAATTTGTTTCTTTATGCATATAAAAAAAATTCAAATTGGTTAACCAAATCTTTTCAAAATTACGTTAGGTCTAGTTAAGAACATTTTTATCATTTATTTGTTGATTTAAAAGTTCATAAACGCGTCTAGTCTCTGTGTTTCGTTAAATATTGTTATGATTTTCAAATAAATGGTGAATAAATGTCACATTGATAAAATTTTTAAATATTTGCCTTCGTTCATTGCTTCCTACTTAAGTCTATAGTGAGAATAATTATTAATAATATTGAACCGCTTCTCTGAGGTGAGAACTCATGCTAATATGTAGTCTTAATAAGTGATTTTGAAAGACAGTGTACCATTGATTGCCAAATATTTCCATCTACACTGAAATAAAGTGTACACTGTAAATAGTATTTATACAAGATATAAAGTTGCCGGATGAGAGATAAACAAACCCAAGGTAAGCAAGGTATAATTCTATGAAATTTGTCATTATTATTGCTTAACTTTATCCTGAGAACCTGCATCCAATTAAAAGTACCTTCAACACACACAGATTTCAGTCTACACTAACAAAAGGCGTCCAAACGTATACTTACTCATTTAAACGTACATTAAACCATTACACATAAACAAAAATTATTCACTCCACTTAACATCACTACCACATTAAATAACATTATAATTGGCTCCATTACTTGGGGCAAACCACAACTATACCACTCCACATTATACCATAACAATAAATAATAATGATAATATTAATACAAACGTGCTGCAAAAGAAAATCATGAAATCTATATTAAATAAAGAAAGTACATACTCTTCTGAAATATTGTATAAGGAATTGCAAATTTTCGATGTTAGACAGTTATATTATTTCAAAGTTGCTATAAAAACCCATACTGCAAAAAATAACTTACGAAATATTAAGCGTTACTATGACACTCGATCTAAGGATAAATATGTAGTAGTTCCAATGATGCATACTGCAAAAGGACAACACAGTTATCAATATCTGGCTCCAAAAATTTATAACTCAGTTCCTGGAAAATTAAAAGAAATTAGTAACATAAAAAAGTACAAATACTTACTTAAAATGCATCTTCTCCAAACAAACAGGATAACCATTCATCAATTGGTAACTCAAAATAATCCTATATAGTTGTATAGAACTTAATTTCAATAAAACCCTGTATGAAATTTTATGAATATATGAATTTTAATTTTATGTAAATATAGATTGTATGTATATGTCATATTGCATATATTGTATAAATGTATATTTATAAGAATCTTAATTCTTTGTAATTTTTGTCAAGCTATTACTATGTTAATGCATTTTAAATCTTAATAATAAGTAATATGCATTCTATTGTGCCGCAATATATTTTATGTACCATTGTGTCCCAAATGAGAACTTTTTTCATTTCCAATTTATTTCTCTCTCACTCTCAAGTTTTTTTACGTTAGTGAGTATTGTGTTTACTAAGTAGAAATTAATATATGAAATAACATAGTTATATATATATATATATAAAACCAGTGATGTATTTGGGATTGCAGTCAACAGTGCTAAGGGCTAATGTAATAAGAACACTCTGTGTTGTTGTCAAGCTTTCGGAAATGTTTATTTCCTTTCTCAAGACATCTATAAGAAATGACAAAAATGCTTAGAATAATAAGTTATAAAAGCTTATTATATACTTACAAACGTGAGATTATCCTATAAAAACCATCAAAAACGAAGTATACAAGAACATTGTTAAAATTTTTAATTAAAAGTAATTGTAACTATAGTCAAACATTCTATTATAAACAA
>NW_019417033.1:145179-160394 GCF_000390285.2 Anoplophora glabripennis
AATTTATTACATTATATATATATAAAGTTGAAATCTTCTTGAACCTTTTGTTTAATATTAAAATATATTTATTTTCTTGGGAATTGGGTTCTGGTGTGATAGTCGGTAAAAAAAAGGATAAAAAAACAGCAGCGATTTCTTTCTTGACGTTCCGTTCCTGATCAGGAACTTTTTCAAAAGGCTTTTATTATTAAAATTGTTATAACTAATAAAATTAAAACCTAAACAACAACCATTTTACGTCAAAATTTTAAAAATATGC
Organism: Anoplophora glabripennis; assembly: GCF_000390285.2. Classification (NCBI taxonomy): domain Eukaryota; kingdom Metazoa; phylum Arthropoda; class Insecta; order Coleoptera; family Cerambycidae; genus Anoplophora; species Anoplophora glabripennis. The sequence goes on from NW_019417033.1 coordinate 145,442, forward strand.
ATCAATCGTCATACAGTGGACATATTTTCATAATATAATATTATCTTTTTTCAGTTTAAATTTGAAAAAGGCCTGCATTTTTTAATATTGTAAATGTGCCTGGATAATACTTTTAGTCGGCAATGTAGTACGTGGATACGATGAAAATGAAATGACCATTTCATTTTATTTTTACATAATCTTGTTATCTTTTTTCTCTCTTCTTATTACATTACAATAGCCAAATTAATGAATATATTTTACTTGACACCTCGCTAACAGATCCATGGAATGATGTAATGAATCTAGTGTTGTTTAAAAAAAGAAACATTGTAAATAAATGTTTAAATAAACAAAAATGTAATTTTAACGTATAGGGAAAAATCACGAAGTGGGCGACATCTGTGGAGAAAGAATGAAACCCTTCCGAGTGTGAACAACAAACCACAGATCTTATAGAGAGAAGCGACAATTTGTCAGTAAAACAAACTGTGATATAAAAATTACTAATAATGGAGTAATTATAAATGAAAAATCGTAGATTTTTACTACTTAATTTTATTTTCTTCCCAACACACAGTGATAACATGCCATGAAAAAACGTTGAAATTTTGCTCTTTTATATCGAGCGCTGTACAAAAAAATAAAAGAAATAAAATAGACAAAAACAATATCTATCCTAGAAATACATACACTATTCTACATTAATTTATATACAAGGTATTTATAAAATATATAACACTAATTATTTGAAGGTATTATTTCAATATTATAATTAATTCAACACTCTAAATAGTTATATAACATTTTTCCATATGGAAAATTGCACACACACAAATAATTGCACTTAAAGCACCTGAAAAATATTACTGTCACATGTGTCAAACATGTGACAAATGTCAGGGAGACGTCAAGCAGACGTCAAATAGACGTCAAAACAATGTTGTTCACCCCCGTATCGCGCCATCTATTGGTAGCTGATTGTTCCCTATAGGGAACAATCACGAAGTCCGTAACTTCTCTTGAGATAAAATGACACCCTTTTCACCCCTTGTTCACCCTTGTTCACCCCTTTCGGGGTGAACAACAAAGCCACATCATATAAAGAGAAGCACATGTGGGTAACTAGAAGCAACAATTTATGGGTAAAACAAGTTGTGATAAGAATTAATTATTTTAATTACTTATTCAATACTTTAAATAGTTCTATAACACTTCTTCATAAGTAAAATTGCACACACACAATTAACTGCGCTTAAAATGCTAGAAAAATATTACTATCAAATGTGTCAAACATGTGACAAATGTCTAAGAGACGCCAAATATAGGGAACAATCACCTACCAGTAGATGGCGCGATACGGGGGTGAACAACTCAGAGTAATAAGTAAAGGGGAGGACGCATTCCCTATTTCAGTACACAATGTAAACATATAACCTCAACCTATTGTATGTTGATAAACAAATGATACATAAGTAAACACAATGGTCCCTGGTACAGTGGCGTACCGAGTTTTGGTTTAAAATCTATCATAATATAAGGAAACCATAAAAATTATACTTTTTAATAGAATAAAATCAGAAGTGCTCGATTATTTAAGCTTTCATGTGTAATAAATAGACAATAAATAGGAAAAAGTTAATGGTTTCTTCAAAATCTATAATTAATATTTTCAAAACATTTCCAGAACAAAAGAGTGACTAAAGAAAACTCCTCGATTGAAACTATCATTATACTATAGCTATAGCAATGTCATTGCCTGCTATTAGTTCTATTATTTCATAGTAGTTCTCGATTACTGGAAGAACTACATTTATTAAAATAAATAATTTAAATAAAACTACAAGAAAAGGAGCAAAATATATTTCATTAAAATCTGCTGGAATATAAACAATAAACAACATAACAAAAATAACATAAACAAAACATATTTGTACTAAAAGTAACGGAAAAATGAATTTACATTGAACAACATTTAATCGTATGGGAAAATAAGCACGTTTTAAATGTACGCAACAAAAATAAATTGAATTTTGAGATCATAGCATTGACAGCTCGTCTCTTATGGAACAGGAACAACATGTGATTGAAGATGTTTTATAGCAACATCTATAAAATTTCCTTCACTGGCAATATCTCGAAGGGGGAACCTTTGAGACGGCACAACCATTTCATCAACACTGTGCTAAAACGTATTACCTTCCAAATGTTGTATTAATAGGGACAGCTCCATGACATCGTTTTCCAGTTACTGTTACCTTAATATCTGTAGCACGGAAATGCTTCGACAGACATAATTATCCTTTGAAAAATCATATTCAGATATGGCGAAATTTTCTAGCCACACTGCTCGTATCGCAGGATCTTATGGTATTCTACAAATAAACACAGAGCTAGTGTCACTACCAAAATACAAACATAATAAATTAACAAATAAAATACTGAGGACACCTTACACCCTTGTAAGAACGCCCATGGAAATAATGTCAAACTTACTTGTGAAAAGAAGTAGCACCAGTGTTGTGAACTGTACGATAATTATCGTTTTTGTACTATAATTTTGTCCACTGTACGATATACGATAGTACATACCAATTTGTACGATAATTTTAAACAACCTGCAACGCACCAGTTTACATTTCATAAGTAGTTCTCATTGAGTTGGTACCTAATTTATTACTATAATAGTAGAGTAGTAACAAAAATTAAAATCCCCTATCGCTGATCGCAATCAGAAAACGAGTATACATAATGACATTTATGACTGACCAGTAACCACAGACAAAAATTACATTAGAAGGATCGGACGGCATAGTCGGCGATATCGTAGTTTGTAGTATATGGTAATTGTGCTTTGGTGTAGTAATATAACTAGTAGTTTGTAATATTCTAGAACTTTTTTATTATTACTACTTAGGGCTTATTGTAATTAATGTAATTGTTTTACGTTATTGCAATGTCTAGTTCGGAAGAAGAAACACGGTGTCGTACTACGCCTGAATATAAAAACCAAAAAAGGGGAGAAAGTTCTACGTCTAAGCAACAAAAACGTCGCGAACAGAATTATAGGGTAGAGTGGAAAACTGCCGGATTTCAAAGGTTGGCTATCAGCAAGAATAGGTTGGTTTTTTACTTAATAAACGGTAAACCCCAATTGAATAGATTGTACGCCGCTACTGTGCATTCCAAATTCCACATAGTTTTGTGGATTCGACTGTGTTGTCGTCACTCGGCGAAATTATACGATAATGTGCGATAATTTGTGCGGCATCTTACGACAATTTAGTTCAAAGCAGTTCACAACACTGAGTAGCACATATTTGGCTCTTTTCCTGTAATTGTCGGCATATTATACACCGCTTTGACATTTTTACTGAAATTAAATAGAAAAACACAGTTTAAAAAGACACAAAACACTGAACTCGGCTAATATTTATATCACAACAATAGACTGTAATAATGGCGTCCCCTTTAGAACCGTTTAATACCAGCAATGATGCCACTTACGGCGTTTGTATTGCTAGGAATTTCAATAATGTATTTTTTTTCAGATATTCAAAATCTATAATTATAAAACAAGTTGCAAGAAAATAGTGTCGTAGTCTTATGCATATTACAATGTAACTAATTTGTAAGTCGAGGTCAAGAATGAGGTAGATCCTTGTACGATAATCAATTAAAATGACCGCTGTACCTAGCTATAAAGATAAAAATGTAACATTGGCATCAATGTCAAGGACATCACAAAGTACCAATGTTTGTAAATACACATATGTCAACACTTCACTATCGAATGTAAATAAAGGCGTCCCCTTTATTTATTAGTCTGAGGTGAACAACAATGTTTTGACGTCTCCCTGACATTTGTCACATGTTTGACACATGTGACAGTAATATTTTTCAGGTGTTTAAAGAGCAATTATTTGTGTGTGTGCAATTTTCCTAATGGAAAAGTATTATAGAACTATTTAGAGTGTCTAATTAATTATAGTATTGAAGTAATAACTTCAAATAATTAGTAATTTTTATATTACAGTTTGTTTTATTAACAAATTGTCGCTTCTCTTTATAAGATCTGTGGTTTGTTGTTCACCCCCGGAAGGGTTACATTCTCTCTCAACAGATGTTGTCCACTTCGTGATTTTTCCCTATACATCAAAACTTTGTTGTTCACTCCCAAATAACGCCATTAGGGTTTGCAATCCCGCAGTCTTTTTTTTCCAGCTGGAAATTTGCGGTAAATTCGCCTTTACAGCGGGATCCCGCTGTAATTCCCGCGAGAGATTTAAAAATATATTTATATATGAAAATAATAATGCTATTATTGTGGAATGTTTATATTTAATCAAATGAAATATAAATAATTCTTGGTATTTAAAAATCAACAGATAAGCATTATATACATTAAAAACTATGTTTATTAACTAAGAATCAACAGAAATCAACACATCAATAATATATTACTTTTGTTATTTTTACATAGATATTATTATGTCTCTAGTTACTTAACGTACTTGTTGCTGTTAAATTACTAAATTTATAAACATCTAGGTTAGGTTAGTAATTTAATCGTAGTAACAATTTCTAAAAAAATATTTGCTAGATACATCGATAATATACTTCGGAATATGACAGTTTAGAGAAAATTGCAAAGAGATATTAGGCATACTTCATTTGGCTGTCATTCATTTACTAATTAAGGTAATAACTTGATTTTTTCGGTAACGGCAAACGAAAAACAAATATTTTTTAATGTATTTGAAGAATGTTAGAAAACATTGCAATTTCAATAAAAACAGCGTCGAAAATGTTGTTTTGTCTTAATAAATTTAAGATTTTGCTAGGTAAAAATGCCGTATGTGCAGTATGTGCTACATTTTCAACAGAAATTAATAGAAGAACCAAAACATGTACATCCTATACATGATATTTTGGATGTTCTTACAGGGTTTTTTACTAATTTTTAATATATTGTGTTGCAAATAATATTTAATTGTTGTTTAATTTAAAACAACGCATGTAAACACATACGAATTTAATTTGTTAAAAACATCGTATTTCAACGCTTCTGCTAGAGAAGAAAGCCGTATGTGGTCACATGCGGCGTTTATACTATGTACCTCTTAATGAAATACATGTACATAAGTCTGCTAAGTGACACAATATTAGAAATTTAAAATGTACAAATTTTTAAATTTAAAGAAACAAAAACGATATTTTTGATATTTATAGATGGGTAATGTATAATGCGATATAGATTTCGAAAATGTAATTATCTCAATTTGTCACAAAACTGCATATACGGTCTTTTCCCGAAGTAGAGCAGTATAGTATAATTAAAGTAACATACAAGAAGACAAAACTATTAGTTACATATAAAATTTCACTTTGTAAACACTTTCTTTCTCGAAAATAAACAAACGAATCAAGGAATTTGTTTGAATGATGCAAAGATCTGCCGATTTTAATCCTTTCCTTCGCTCGATTGATCGATACTATCACAGGGGAACGGGATGCGCACGCAAACCAAACGGGGCACTCGCGCGCGCTACGCGCAATGTCGCTAAACGGACGTGTTCTATTCAAAAATTTCCCGCGCGGGAATTACCGCACAAATGCGGGAATTCCGCAGGTCTCGTTGACATGCGGGAAATTGCTGGAATGCTGTAACGCGGAATGCGGGATTGCAAACCCTAAACGCCATCCATTGGTAGGTGATTGTTCTCTATAACAATAATCACATTCTATATAATCTTTATTCTATTATCGCATTCACCAGAACCATAGACAAACCTAACCACAAACAAACGCAAACTATTCGGCAACGTTTGTATCGGATGAATGGGATCATTATTGTCACAATATAAAATTAAATTTTAAGAATGTGCAATTACACTTTTTGCCCAATTTTTAATGAATAGTTATTATTGATTTTCATTTTATGAATATTACAATCCTACTACAATGTGTTTTGAATTACGCGGCTAGCAAGTTGAAATATTTTCCTATTGGCTAACTAGCAGCCTCGTCCTTTTTGGTCATTGATATTATGGCGCTAAAACTTTTACATACTTTATTGTTTCCAATAGACGGAGTGATACAACAGCACCTGATGTGAAATTATGGTTTGTGGACTGTTTGCTTATTGTTTCAGTTTCATTTCTGTAGTTTCTGGTGTTGTGATTGGAGTTGTTAGATATTCTTTGTCCAGGATTAATGAAAAGTAAGTCATATTTTTTATTATTAATTACATTAAATTAAATAACACAAATTAAAATAATCAAATTCAGGGAAAATGGTATGTATTTGATAGGAAATGTAAAATTACTGTGCCTTAAAATATGACATATGTATTCATTTGTTCGTATGAGATGCATCCTTTGAATTCCTGCGAATTCTTGATAACCTCTTAATTTTTTTCAGATATGTTTTCTCTCATACAGTTTACAGGAGATTTTAATTACGAAATATACGAAAGTTCCAAAATTAAAACGAAAAATGGGAAAACCATTGTTAAATGGAAAGGTGTGTTGTATGAAGCTGCTATAATAAAAACTTCAGATGATCGAAAATTGTTAGCCGATATGCAAATCAATCTACATAGTCCGAGAGCCCGTTGTCATTTTGCTGTCTAACTATATTATGGCTGAAATTTATTATCTCGAATATATAGCCCGAGTAAGAAACTATCCTGCAGTTCTGAGATTCGGAGATGGAACATTACGTTACTATAATATTGTAAACATGCGAGTTTACATATTGCTTCTGCCTAACTGTATTATGTTTGAAAACCGTTTTATTATAAAGTTTTTATATTAATATTAATATTAAAACACTTCTTACGACCCGTGAAAGGTGTAAATTATTTCTTACAATTGCATAATGTTGTAAGATTTAATAGCGACTTTGTTTAACAGTATTACATTTGAAAATTTTTTTTTTTTTAAAATATAAGTTATAAAGGTTTAAAAAAATGCATTCTTACACCTTGAAAGCGGTGTTAACCATTTCTTACAAATTATATAAAATTGAACGCGCCGTCGGAATTTCGCGCGCCTCGCGTACTATGTATTCGCCACGAGGTTAAACGTTTTTGTAACATAAAAGTAATTTAAGTTATTATTATTTATCATTATTATTATGATTATCATGTAATTATTATTAAAATTGTAATAGTGAAATGTGAAAAATTTTGAATTACACGGTGGACGTTTGCAAGTCTTTTCTTAAATGAATGCGCTCACGAGTTTCTGCATATTTAGCGTACTTAATATTCAATAAAATAAATAAAACACAGGTTCAGTACGGATAATGTATAAAAAAAATACATTAAATTGACAAAGAAAAAAAACGAATCGAAAATATTTTCAGTTTTAGTTATTTCTAAATGTGTGTATTATTATGTCTGATATAAAAAGCGTTATGAACAAAGGTTTTAGAATTTTTTTTGTTTTACAGGAATCTAAAGTATGGCAAATTTCATGAGTCATATTTGATTCATGCCGTACTGAACCTGTTAATAAACAACGCATTTATTTGTAATAATAATAATCATTTAATCAGTATTAATATTATAACTGTGGCTGTGCAAAATTTTATATATTATTTGTCATTATTATTTTTAATAATAATTCGACACTAAATTATATATGGTCAAACATAAAAGTAAATAATATAGATGCGACTGTCATGAATGTAATTGAAGAGTACATATGCCAAATTTATGGTTTTAAGAAAATAACAAATACTAATCAAGCAAGATTGACAACATTTTCCAAAATCTACGATTTTAATGAAAATAAAAATGTACTGGATTTAAAAATAAAAAAGTATGATGGATCAATGCTCCCACCTTGCAAGGCAGAACTAAATGAGCAGATAAAAAGAGCTGCATACATTGGAACATTATGGCGCAATGCCCATCAGCGCAATCTGGAAAATTTGCCTATAAAAGATTTTGGCTGGCAAATAATCGATGACAAATGTACATATAAATGGTTTGAGGGCGATCAACTACCTGGAAATTTTTCTGATATAACTGAAGATGAAAATGCTGAACAAGAAGGTATGAACCAGTTATCTATTGAACTACAAATTCTTTTTATTTAAATAATTATATTATTTCTTATTTTATTTAGATTTGGAAAGCCCGGAAACCTCGGATGATAATTCATCATTGTTTTCAGAAAATGACACAATCGATGAATGTAGTTCAGATGACGATGCAGATAATATTATTTAATCAATTATTTAATGCAGATAATATTATTTCATCAATTTTTCAAAAATATTTTTCAATAAATGCGTTGTTAATCAAAAACCAAAATTTTGTTTTTATTGAATATTAAGTACGCTAAATATGCAGGAACACGTGAGCGCATTCATTTAAGAAAAGACTTGCAAACATCCACCGTGTGATTCAAAATTTTTCACATTTCATTATTACAATTTTAATAATAATTACATGATAATCATAATAATAATGATAAATAATAATAACTTAAATTACTTTTATGTTTCAAAAACGTTTAACCTCGCGGCGAATACATAGTACGCGAGGCGCGCGAAATTCCGACGGCGCGTTCAATTTTATATAATTTGTAAGAAATGGTTAACACCGCTTTCAGGGTGTAAGTAAGCATTTTTTTAAACCTTTATAACTTATATTTTTAAAAAAAAATTTTTTCAAATGTAATACTGTTAAACAAAGTCGCTCTTAAATCTTACAACATTACGCAATTGTAAGAAATAATTTACACCTTTCACGGGTCGTAAGAAGTGTTTTAATATTAATATTAACATAAAAACTTTATAATAACACGGTTTTCAAACATAATATAGTTAGACAAACCTCATTTTTTTAAATACACCCCTCGCTCAGGGTTGTTCCACCCGACAGGTGTAAGAAATGCCTTTTCAACATCACAAGGTCAAGTACTAACGAAATTAAAATATGATATCCATAATACAGTTAGACATTGAAAAAGCCGTCGGGCTCTCGGACTAACATTAAATGGGTAAGTTTCAAATTTTATTAGGTACCTCGATAGTCTGCTGTTTCCTAATCCGACAAGTCCAGTAGTTGTTTTCATAGCTATTATGATTATTGATAATTCTCAATACCACCTTATAATCCGTCGTTCCTCACCATCATAAATTCACTAATCCTCCATGGCGGCTCCATAATTCAACGAGTTGACCTTTTTGTTTTATTTAGTTGGCTGTTTTACTTTGAGCAATGCATGCTACAATTGTATTATTAATTATTATGTATATTTATATTTGAAGTTGTCTTTTATTTTGTCAAATTTTTATAGTGTCAGATAATTGAGCATGCACTGTATTATTATTACTATTATTGTTGAATTTAAGTGAATATATTCGTAAAAAAATTTCCTGATATTTTGAATTCATTTGGAAAAAAAACACAAAATGAAAGATCTTTTTAATTTCCCTTTGAGATACCATTTAAATGTTAGATTTTTTATGTTAAATTGCCTACAGTAGGTATTGATTAAATCCAATTATAAGTAAAAAAAAACGGCATAAAATTTAATAAAAAAATATATGTAAAATATTCTATTTTATCATTCAACATTGGTTGGTGTATTAGTCCGTATACAGGGTGAACCTTAAATAAGTACAGATATTTTAACCAGTAGTACAGTTCGCCGTGTAGAACACATAATTAATAGTTTTTTTTACAAAAGAATCGGAAAAAAAGGTCAAATTTTTAATAAATTTCGTAATTTTTCAATAAAAACCTTGTTGAGGACCGCTGACCTCATAAGCGTACTATGTCATATTGGAAGTACATTCCACAGCGTTGCCAGTGTTATACTAAAGTCTTGAAATCCAACTTTTTATACAAAATAGGCTTTTTTAAAAAATTAATATCTCCGTAGATATTTGAAATTTTAAAAAATGACTTTCACGAGAGTCAACTATATGACGAACTACACCTGTAGTTAAAATATCTGTACTTATATAAGGTTCACCCTGTATATGGTAAGGACCTGCACGAGAAGTACGGCATTGTATCGTATTAACATAATAACAGTAATATATTATAAATTCCAGGATTACTTATTAGTATATTCTATACAGTGTCTATGATGCTACGATGCCAATGACGCTAATCGCCCAATTCGGTGTCGCATCGTACAAAAAAGGTATCTGCGATGTGTATTTGATTACAATTTATTTACTCGTGCATGTCTCTAGTACATGGATTTGAAACTACTTAATAAGAGGAAAGAACATTAAAAATATTTCACCATTAACTTGAACATTCTAATGTATCAATAATTTATTTAAAATAATTTTGTTTATGTTAAGTAAATTAAGTAGTTAATAAAAATATATTTTTTGTTTTTTAGAGCACAATCCTGTTTCTGACGCAGATTCATATAAAAATTCGTCAACTCAAGGTAACTAGTTTTGTCTGTATTGAAAAAAATTAAGCAAAAATGTGATATGCTAATAAACAGAATTAGAGTAAATTTTTAATAATTATATTTTTATAAAAGAAAAAATAATTTAACAATATTATTTTAATATGTAGTAATCGAGCTGATAATACTTACTTAAAAAACTGAGTTGTCTTATTTTTTATATTATTGAAATTGTATCCTTCTGTATGCAGGTATACAGCAACCCAGTGGCGATCCGGTTACCACTAAATCAAATTCGAGCGATTCCTTAACTGTTTCAGGTTAGTGTAATGTTTAATATACAATGAACTAATGTTGATAATAATAATAATAATAATAATAATAATAATAATAATAACCTTTTTGTTTAATGTGTATATGTAATAATATGTACATATGTTTTAAACACAATTGCGAACGATATTAATTATTTTTTTAGTTTAATTTTGTAACATTTAATATGAACAATATATCAATTATATTTTCAAATAGCCATTTAGTTCATGTATTTGCAATTTAATTAATTGGCTAATATAAAATTGAATCGTTTGTGATTTGTTCTAAAAAGGTGTGTTTGTTTATTTTTGTCTAATTTTTAGACCATGATCCCTTCTCCACTGATGATGATTCATCATACCATCCGAGCTATTTAAAGAAAACACGTAGAACTTATTATGAGTTATTAACAAAAAATTATTCTTATACATATTATAAAAAATTACTTAGCGTGATATTAACATCTGTCCAAATATTTAACAGAAGGAGAGCGGGTAAAATTGAAAGGATAGAATTGGCAGATTATAACAATTACCAAACAATTACTGAAGGACACTTCGCTGATTTTTTTAAAAATTTAACACCGGAAGGAAAAGCCACTGCTGCTAATTATGTTCGTTTCACTATTAGGGGAAAATTGGGGCGAGAGGTTCCAGTTATTTTGTATAAGGAATTGGTAGCCTGTATGGATTTACTTATCAAAAACAGAGAAAGGGCCCGAATTCCAAAAAACAATCCTTTTATTTTTGGATTACCAAGTAAATTTAATACACACATAACTCTCCAAGCTTGCTCGCTAATGAGAGAATACTCTGTAGAATGTGGCGCAAAGAACCCGAAAGCCCTTCGAGGTACTAACCTGAGAAAACACATTGCAACAAATTCAACTCTTTATAATTTAAATGACATTGAGATAAAAGATCTAGTAAATTTTATGGGACACTCAAAAACGGTTCATGAGGAACATTATAGGATTCCTATAGCAGCTAGATAAATCACTACAATTAGTAAACTGTTAGAAATGTCCCAGGGAGAAGAACCAGATGATTTTGAACCAAACTTTAATTCCACAAATTCTTCTGTGGAAGACGAGAATGATGAGAATTCACCAGTTCTTAGAAGAAGCAGTAAGTTTTATACACTCTTGAACATTAAGGGCTGGTTCATAATAGGCCGCCTTAAACTTATGCCGTTAACTTGATCGAGTTGATGTTTTATATTTTACGGCATACGGAAAAATTTTGTGAGGATTTGTTGGTGATTATTAATAATATTAGTATTAGTGGCTGTGGTATGTTATTTGTGTAGTTATTATAGAACATGTTTATTACAAATTATGGAACCGTAGCTGTCAAATTAACGGCATAAGTTTACGGACTCTAGGTAACCGAAATAAGTTTACATATATTACAGACCATCCTTTATTGTCACAAACAAATTTTAGTAAAAAAAAATATTTAAAATATAGGATGAATTTGATCCTATATATCGTAGGTATCTTTCGAGAAGTGTCAAATACTTTCGTATGGTTCTGCTCAAAATAAAAAATGAGGCTATTTTCATATGGCACAATTCATTATTCTTCCTAAAAACATCATCATTTTTTATTTTCAGTGGGGCCATATTCACTTTTTTTTATAATTTAATGAGCCTTGAGTCCCCATAACTCCGCCACTGGTTGCTTGCGGGACTTCTACCTCTATGGAAAAATGGTATCTTATAAGAAGATGTGTCATACCAAATTTGGCTTAAATAGCCTTCTTCATTTAGAAGTTATTTAAAAAATTCGAATTTTTTTAAAAATCTTTAACGTCCTATATTTCGAAAATGAAGCGTCTCTGGAAAAAAATTTATACTTGATTTTTTTCTTATATTTTTATGAGGAATATCTCCTTAAAGTTCGTCGACTTAATCCTGAAACACCCTGTATAGAAAGATACATTTTATTTTACAAGATAAATGATAAAAAGCAATTTTCAATTTTCTCTCTTTTTTTTCATTTAAGTTCTGTATGTGACCATCAAAATTCTGAAATTCTGAATAATCATTACATCAGATCTTTGGCTACCCACCTGATTAAAATTTTGATTTCAGTACCATGGGAAGTAGAAGAAAAAAATATATTGAAGTCCGTTTTTAAAGAAGAAATTGCATCTGGTATTTTACCATCAGATGCCGAATGTACAAAAGTATATAACAAATATTCGAACATTTTTTTTCGCCGTACTCCCGTTACGGTAAAAGCTTGGGTGGATGCAGAAATTAACAGGCAGACTAAGAAGCTTAAAGAATAACAGACATATTAACATATAGGGTGGTCTAGCTTCGAAGATGAAAAATTCAAGTAACGATAGAACAAGGAAAACAATATGAGTTTGCTATACAGGGTGAGTTTTTCTCGATGTTTAGTGTGGGAAAGTAGCAGAGACACAAAAAACTTAAATGAGGAAAGATGTGCAATTTAATGATCCTTGTTAAATGCTAGTTTTAGTTTTTGAAAAAAAGTCATGGCTGACTAGATATTTGATAAAATCCGAATTCGGCGAATTCCTTCAGATGCGTGCAGCTCCGTTGCTATTTATTTTACAACAAAATTTTAAATAACAAGGTTTCAGGTTTTGGCAGTTTTAATAAGACAGTGTGATCAAATCCGTTGCATTACGTATAATTTTCGCAGCCATCTACGTTTGAAATGTTAAAAACGGATGCAGTTCTCCCATTTTTAAAAATAACAATAACAAATATTATATCGTTGGAAAACATAAAAAAACATTTGTTTCTAACTCATAGCTAACTATGGTTTACATTTAAAAAACTTGAAGTTTATGTTATAACTTGGAAACGAAAGTGTACACGAACAATTTGATCACAATGTCTTATTAACACTGCAAAAACCTGTAACTTTGTAATTTATTTATTTTTTTTTTTAAAATAAATAGCAACAGAGCTACAAGTATCGGAAGGAATTGGGCGAATTCGGATTTTTTAAAATATCTAATCAGCTATGACGATTTTTCAAAAAATAAAAGTAAAATTTAATAAGGCTCATAAAACTGCACATCTTTCCTCATTTAAGCTTTCTTGTATCCCTGCTACATTCCCAGATCCCTACACTAAACATGGAAAAAAACTCACCCTGTATAGGGTCATTCATAACGGGTGGTATAAAATGACATCCCATTATCATCATCTAATTTTAAATAAATTTTAATACTGTTTTGTGTCTTCAAATTTGTGTGTGGAGTTTAGTTTTTGAGTAATAAAATTAAACAACTGTATGATCACTACTAGAATTTGCAATGTAATTTAATTGCTAAGTCACTGGGTCGAATCATAGTAGGCTGTGGAAATAGACTATTTAAGTAAATATTAAAAATTGCACCATCTTGCCAAATGCAAGTATATCATCAATGACGACTTAATTATCAAAAAATGTATTATTTCTTGAAATCACTAATTCTGGTAACTAGATTATATAACATTTTGTTTTCTTAAGGAACTTTTACATAAAGTCAATTTAGAAAAGGTTACCTATTTATATTTGGTATCAGTTGTATGACGATTATTATTTCTTCTCAATGGAAATTTTTTTATTCATAAGCTTAAGTCCACTAAAAAATTTGAAGCTACAAAAAAGTATTCAAATGAAGTAAGCTATCGAATTCATATTTTTTCATGGTCATTTTGTAAGTCTTTAAAAAAGTTACAAAAAACTGAAGAATGAGCAGCAGTTTCATATCTGTATAAGATTGGAATAATACTGGTAATTAATCTTCAGGGTTTTTCTTCGGTGAAACATTTTCAAAAACTTTTTTTTGTAACGCTTTTAGTTTTGGAACACAAAAAAATTAAAACTGAGTTTTACTTCCACTATTTGGGAAGGTATACTTAGCAAAGAAGGATGTGATCAAAAAAATTTATATAAACTACCCCACTTAAAATTGCTGAAGAATATGAGATGTCATTTTACGCTACCTATTTTTGAAACTTTTCTAAACCCAAAATAAGACACATATACAGGGTAATGAGTAGAGTAACTGTAGATTCTAGATATTAAAATATACCATGTGAGTCATATTGTCTTAGTCTGAATGTCAGTATTAAAAATGATACATAGAGGAAAGTCGCTAAATCTAGGCTAGGGTTAGTAATATGGGTTATGTAGGTTTCTCGGCTATCTCATGTTGTTTTCTGTAAAAAACTATTGCAAACCTTAGATGGCGATGTTAGACTTTTATAATGTAGATGGCGCTTTTATTACCCGT
>NW_019417034.1:0-2472 GCF_000390285.2 Anoplophora glabripennis
AATCTCGATGTACGGCTTTAGACAGACATTCCTTTGTATAAAATTAGCAAATAAACATTTAAAAATAAATGCGTTATAATTTATTACAATTAGCAAAGAGATAGAAAGAAAAACAAAGTCCTACATCATAAGAATCAGTATTCAGTGGTGATTTCATTTACTTTTGCTTTACAATCGATATTTTCTGCGTAAACACAAATTTAGGTAAATAAAAGTTTATTTTCTACAAACGATGTAAACTGACATATGTCATAACTTCAGACAACAAATTAATTGACGCTATAACGTCCATCCTGATCAAAATTTTAGAAATACCTTCCATGTCTTTTAAGAAAAGAAATTGGATGTAAAACTTGAGAAAACACAAATATACAGTGCACCCCGAATGTAATGTATAAATTAAATAAAATTTAAGGAATTTATTTTTCGCAAAATTGCTGAGACACGTCGAGAGATTTTAATTAAGTGCCATGTTTTGATATAGTTTACGGATCTTTTCTTACAGTATTGAAGAAGTTGTCACGTCAGTAACTTTTCTCTTCAGATTCTGAAAGAGGATAATTTTTTGAGTATAAAACACTAAAAAAATTATTGGGTTACATAAGAAATCATAAATGTGACAAAATAACTAGCTTAATGGAGTTCAAACCTATAAATAGCGTACAAATCTCTGAAATTATAAATAATATAAAAACAAATGCTTGTGGTGTAGATCAAATAACTGTAGAAATGATCAAATTATGTTTACCTTTTTGTTGTGACGCTATTACACATATAATCAATATATCACTAAACAACAGTATTGTGCCGAATCGGTGGAAACATGCGTTAATTCCGAAAAAGGAAAATATTTCTCAGTTAACAGATTTGAGACCTATTAATGTGCTACCTGTTTTCTCTAAGATATTAGAGAGAGTTGTTCATGGTCAACTAAAAAGTCATGTTGATAAATTTGACATATTGCCGAATAAACAATCTGGTTTTAGGAGCGGTTACAGCACAACTAC
The DNA here is from genome assembly GCF_000390285.2 of Anoplophora glabripennis. NCBI lineage: Eukaryota > Metazoa > Arthropoda > Insecta > Coleoptera > Cerambycidae > Anoplophora > Anoplophora glabripennis. The sequence continues at coordinate 1,008 of NW_019417034.1, forward strand.
GGCTCTTACCGATATAGTTGATGACTTATTACGAGGATTTGACAATTCTATGGTAACCCCTCTTATCTTGCTAGATTTTTCAAAAGCTTTTCATTGCTTAGACCATGAACTACTATTGGCTAAATTAAATTATTACGGCATTTCACCGAAAACTTTAAAATGGTTCAGTATGTACCTCTCAAACAGACAACACCAGGTAACAGTAAAACTCAACTCAGATTCTATATATATTCAAACCCGTTAAATATATCCAGTGGAGTCCCCCAAGGATCTATACTGGGGCCTTTACTTTTCGTCATTTATACTGCGGATATCCCTAATGAAATACAAAATAGTAAGGTGCATTTATATGCTGACGATTGCCAGTTATATTTGCCCTTTTCAACAGATAATTCAGATTTGGCCATTACTTAAATGAATAGTGATATTAATAACATATACAATTGGTCTGTAAAAAATGCATTGCTGTTAAATCCACAGAAAACAAATGTTTTGTTAACGAGATCAAATACCCACCGTGGTAGAGTAGATTTGCAAGGCAGGCTTTTGTTGAATAACACTGTTTTACCAATAAATAATCAATGTAAAAGCCTTGGCATTACTATAGATCCAAAATTGTCTTTTACATTTCACATCGATAATATAATCAAAGCTGCGTATGCGAGGTTGAGATGTTTATACAAATTTAAATTTATTCTAAGTACGCCTGTGAAATTAAAAATAGTTGATTCTCTAATTCTATCCTTATTTGATTATTGCGATACAGTGTATGGTCCTTGTTTATCATTTTATGATGCACATAGAATTCAGGTCTTACAAAATACATGCATGAGGTTTTCTGTGAATATTAAAAGAAGGTATCACATTACTCCAAGCTACATTGAACATGGTTGGTTAAAAATGAATGTGAGAAGAGAAATTCACTTTGCGTGTTTTATTCAGAAAATAATTATTACAGATAAGCCTACATATTTAAAAGAAAAAATTATTTTTGCAGATCAAATACACAGTAGGTCTAGAAGGAACCCTTTCTTATTAATAATACCTCGGCATATAACAGCTACCTTTAAAAAATCGTTTTCCTATTACGCGCCCTTGTTATTTAATTCGTTGCCAGATGATCTTAAACAGACAAAAAATATCAGTAGTTTTAAAAAGAAGGTAAAAGTTTATTTTAGTAGTCCTCATTAGTAAATTCTTGTCAGTGATGATGTGGTATTAAAATGTAGTATAAAAACGTATGTAAATTAGGTTCTAATATTTAGGTTTGTTAATCATACAACAGGAAAGTTATGTTTCTGTTAGATGTTAAATTTACTCCATGTCTATATGTATTTTCTCTTGAAACTTTATAATTTCAGGTTGGGCAAAAGCAGCCAAAGGCTGAGCCCCGCCTTAATAAAGACATTATTATTATTATTATTATTAATTATTATTAATAATTATTATTATTATTAATTATTAT
>NW_019417034.1:4580-6499 GCF_000390285.2 Anoplophora glabripennis
TTATTATTATTATTATTATTATTATTATTATTATTATTATTATTATTATTTAGTGAGAACGATAAATAAATAACTTTATATTCAAACAATTAATAACCTTTAAATTAAGTGTTCAAAATGTGCTCCATTCTCTGCTTAACAATCAAGGCGATCGATTTGCACGCTTTCAACCACTTCAGGAGTTATAGCACGCACTTCACTTCGGATCTTCTCTTTTAACGTTTCCAAATTATCTGGTCTGTCAGCATACACTTTTGATTTTAAGTTAGCGACCATGCAGGATTCGATGGGTCCTCTTCTTCCTATACATCTATTGGAAAACGGTTCATTTAAAAATGTACGCACAAGGGCAGCATAATGCGGGGAAGCACCATCTTCTTGGAAAACAAGATCTTCGTCAGGGGAGTCTGGTTACAATGGATTTGGAAATAAAATCACCAATGCGGGAATCAATTCAAATTGGAGAAATTCAAGATATCTCTGTCCAGTTAAAGAAGGTACTATTCCACACCACACATTTAATATTTCAGGGGTGCTGACTATGATCCTCCATCATTCAGTGCGGGTTCTCTGTTGCCCAGTACCGACAATTTTGTGTATTAACATACCATTTAGAGAAAATGTAGCTTCATCGGAAAAAATAATGTTGCTAAATTAATATTTCGATTACACAAATTTTGCATGCGTTCACAAAATTCGTTTCGTCTGTCGAAATCGTCTTCAAATAACTCTTGTACTGGAATAACTTTGTATGGGTGATATTTGTGTCTTGAAGTATTCGATGAACAGCAGATTTCGACAAGTGACCATTAGCAGCAATGTATGACAAGGAAATTATGTGGTTTTTCTTTCGCGGAAAGTAAAACTTTTAGTTGGTCATTTTCTTCTGTAGCTAGACAATCAGATTTAGGTAAGTCTCTAACATTTCTAAATTCTCTAAATTTTGCTTCAATTCTACTGACTACCGTTTGAGAAATGGGAGGACGATTAGGATGGATTTCATTAAATAACTTCTGCTTGAGTGCGCATTATATCGCCAAACCCAATCTTGCATAGTAACTTTGCTATTTTTAAAAAGCACTTTCAACAGTTTTATGGTATGAAGGCTACTAACGAAAAGATAAGAATTAAAAAAATAAACAAACAGAAAAAAATTACACAAAAAATTGAATTGACATTTAATTTAAATGGTGTTAATTGTTTGCGTTTAAAGTTATTTATTTATCGTTTTCAATATATTTCTTATGTTACCAAATAATGTTTTTAGTGTTTTATACTTAAAAAAATATCCTCTTTCAAAGAGAAGTTGGGGTTGCCCAAAAAAAATTGCCACTGACGTCACAACTTCTTCAACAATGTCAGAAAAGACCCGAAAATCATATCAAAACATGGCATTTAATTAAAATCTCTCGACTTGTTTCGGCGATATTGTGAATATACTGAATTTATACATTACATTCGGCACGCACTGTATAAAGTTCTATATAACCACAGACAAAATAGCTATCGCCACAGACCGCTACTGGAATAGGCCAGCAGTTTTAAATTTCCGAATTACCGGTAGAGTACACCACCAGCAGAATTTTAGGAAGAATCAAATGCAGCGGCCCGCACACCTACCCGTATCTTAGCAACATATAAACAAGACTTTGGTAATGTTGCCAGGCGTACTTACGGATTTCTTTTGTACACTTTCTTATCAATATCTGTTTTTTGCGTTACTGTATTTACTTAAATGTATGATGTAGGTATTGATAGAAATGTTTTTAAAGAATCAACGAATATGTAGTATGTGTATGTGTATATATGATATTCTGCAGCGGTGTTACAATTAAGTTATTTAATCATAATTTCGTTAATTAGCTACCTACTATTTTTATTTTTTGGTATTGAAATACTGCAGAAAATATATTTCCAAA
>NW_019417034.1:8098-9888 GCF_000390285.2 Anoplophora glabripennis
TTAGTCAAAAATTGCAACAGCAGTAGCGAACGCATTATCTTATCTCTGTATTGATTGATGATTTGTTGTTTTTTTTTAAATAAATTTCGTATTCAACTACTCCTTGAGGTTCCAGCAATTTTACATTGTGTTAATTTTTTTGAACACCTTGTGTCACAAATATGAGCACTGTCAATGGTATCCATGGCACACTTGTGTCAATAATTATTTTACCTTATCTAAAGAAATCAACAATAAGAGGCAGTACCCATCTAAGGATACACAACCTGTATAATGCAATTTTTTTAAACAAAGGTGTTAATATCGTACCATATTGGAAGTCGACGCACAAATCTAAAAACATTAATTTCGAGTTTTTGAATTTTCCCATTCCAAGGTGATATAAAATAAATAAATAATTAGGTAAATTCATAGTTTTAATTCTAACTTGATTTATTTTATTTAACATTTAAGGCAAATGTGATTTCCAAACACAAGATAAGTTCCTTATTTCTTTAATTACATAACTGAAAACATTAAATTTATTTAGTAGTTATTATTTGGCAACAAAGCCACCGCTGGAACTGCCGCCTATTACTAAGTAGAAGAGTTATCACGCTAAATTTTATAGCTGGAAGCCGGCTAAGGAGACCCTGCTTCCATTTCGGGTTGCCAATTTCCAGCATGTAAGTAGCAGTCTGTAGCGATACGCTATATTGTCTGTGATATAACTGTTTAAAGACTAAACGAATCATACACTTTTTATAAATGCTCACGTCTTTTTGCAAAGTTCTTTGAATAACCTCAGATTTTTATCTATTTAATACAAGCGGAACTAACTATAGAAACATTGCGTAATACCTGACTAAATAATTCTATTGTCACGGGACGCAAGAAAAATCCAACGGCTAACTCACGTTCCGAAACACCCGATATCGGAGTTGGTACGTAGGTTGAACCCCGTCCCGAGTATCTGTGGGTGACCCACTTCGTGGTAACTTTTGGGTGCTACTCGGATCCGTGAGTGAGTCAAGAGGGGTGGTCGAGGTGGTGTCAATAACCCGCGTAGCAGCGGACCTCAACGCGTACGGCGCTGAGGCTGCCCTCAGACTCTTCACGGAGCATCGATATAGCGTTGGCGAAAGAGGCCATTTCCTCTTTCACCCCGAATGTCGAGAGATCTTTTGCCGGCAAACAGGTGCAAGGGCAGTCCGTGTAACCGCTGGTCTCTCCGATTGGGGACGAGGTCTCGTCCAGCTCAGTCTTGATCATACTCGCTCGATCTAATTTAATATTCGTAGTGTTACCTTCAAGGGCACCAATCCTCGTAGCACTGGATATCGAAGACGCGTCGCAAGGATTCATCTTCCCCGTACGACAATGTCGGAGCAAGCTCTTTTGCTCCGAAAGTCTTGTAGAAGTCTTGTAGTAAGCACTGACTCTACTATTAAAAAGTGGGTCTCTCGAGGGAGCCCTAGAAGCAAGGACAACTTCTGTACTAAATTTAGAAGTACGCCGCCACAGTAACGTGCGTACTATTGCTTTGTGCCCGTGGGTCACAAAGTAAATGCCTCGTAGGGGTTTGACGAGGAAGGTTGCCTCGACGAGTGACCTCCTAGAAGTTTGACGAGGAAGATTGCCTCGGATTTGCAGATCTCAATGGAGTCTGAATTGTAGGTCTCGTAGGAGCCTATGTGTGTACTTTGTACCGAGGTGCGGGTCTCTCGATGGAGCCGGCACAGTCGGAATCAAAGTCTTCGTCGGAGGGTCGCAAGCCTCGGACGGTATGCAGGTCTCTGGAGGAGCCTGAA